>NC_050578.1:281864620-282173767 GCF_011100635.1 Trichosurus vulpecula | reverse complement strand
GTCCTGAAGCTGGCTGACTGAGAGGATGGCAATGACCTTGAGAGTGATAGCGAAGGTTGGGGGAGGGGGCAACAAACTCAGTTTTGGATGTGTTGATTTTGAGATAAGATGTCCGGGAGGTGGGAAGTGCGCAATGAGGAGCTCAGGAGAGAGATGTGGTCTGTGAGCCGGGAATCATTGATTCCCTGGGATCTTATGAGCGCACCCAAGTGAGATGGTACAGAGGGAAGGAAGAAGAGGGTTAGGGTTGTGTTTGGGAGTCTCGGGAGCTGACTCGATGATACGAAGGAAGGCAGAGGCTGGGATTGTGTTTGGGGGTCTCGGGAGCTGACTCGATGATACGAAGGAAGGCAGAGGCTGGGATTGTGTTTGGGGGTCTCGGGAGCTGACTCGATGATACCCAAGACAGATCCTAGGGCACCCAGGGCTAGTGGGAGTAACCTGGAGGAAGATCCAGAGAGACTAGTGGCTAACATTGCTCTGTGACATTCCATTCAGCTTTGCAAAGCTTTTGACAAAGAGCCCTGTGGGGCAGATGCTGTCACCTCCAGTTAAGTGTCAGAGGCAGATTTGAACCCACAGCCTCCTGACTCCAAGTTCAGCACAATGATGCCATTCTGAGAAGTAAAATGAATCAGCTGCCCTTTCTATGGGGGGCTTACAGTCTTGTTTTTTTGGGGGGGTGCTATTGAAAAGGACACAAAGGAGTATACTAAGGAACAGTTGCTCCTCTCAGGAGGCTATCAGTCTGGGGGATATGAAAGACTGAGACTGAAAGTACAACCCCATCTAAGTTGGCTACAACGTAGAATGTGCTGGTGAAACAAGCAAAAACTCCGAAGGGAGAAGGTGAGGGGAAAGTCCATTCCCAGCCTGGGGGGTGGTAGGTGGGGATAGCGGGAGAAGGGGCTGGCTGGTCCTACAATACTGGGGGTCACGGGTGCTGACTCGGTGATACGAAGGAAGGCAGAGGCTGGGGTTGTGTTGTGGGGGTCACGGGAGGTGATTTGATGATACAAAGGAAGGCAGAGGCTGGGATTGTGTTATGGAGGTCTTAGGAGCTGATTTGATGATACCCAAGGCAGAGGCTGGGATTGTGTTGTGGGGGTCATGGGAGCTGACTCAATGATACCTGAGGAAGGCAGAGGCTGGGATTGTCATGGCTGCTCAGTTTCACAGGGGAGAACTTTGACTTGCACGTCACCTGTCTCAATACCTGCCCAGGTGTGGTGCCTTGTGTGATCAGGGTTTTCAGGGACCTCATCTGGAGTCCCTTGGCCGCAGGTATCTTAATTCAAAGAGATGGGCAGATTTGGGGCACTGGTAAGGTTCTCCTTGGGAGGACTTGAGCATGGAAGGATGTTCTAGGTTCTCTGTTGGGCCACAGGCTTGGTTTGGCAAGCCCCAATTTGCTTGGCAATCTTGTTCGCATATCTCCCCTGAGCTGGAGTCGGAGCTAGAAGAGAGACCAGGAAGCACCAGCCTCTGCTTTTGCATCTTCTTGTATTTTCGAAGATTTTATGGATGGTGTTTGTTCGCGTCACTGTTGCTTCTCAATAATCCTCCAGTGTCTAGAACCTGCTGGAACAAGGTCAGTTAATTCAAGCCAATGGACGCCTCTTGCTTGTCTGATGGTGGATGCCCCATTCCAAGTCCCTAGTCCACCATTCTCTGTGGCCTGGAAGGAAGTAGAGTGGACCATTAGGCTTCTGGGCTGGATCGCTCCATCCATCTGAACGCCGATGTCTTGTTGGTTTGTTTTTCTTTCGTTATTGTAGTAGCTGGGCTTATTTGCCTGACTTCTTCTTGGCCTTAGTTTTACCCATCTTTTCCTCATTTCTTGTGGCCAGTGATTTTCCTGTGACGTTTCTCTTCCACGCTGTGGGCAGCCCTCTCCCAGTGAATTTTGCTGTTGCCCTCAGAAGTGCTGGGATGGATATTTTCATGTGAATGGGCTTTCCTTCCCCATCTTTGGCCTCCTTGGGGTTCATGCTCTATAGTGGGGTTCTGGGATCAAAGGCCAAGGTGGTCTCTTTACAGTTTAAGATGTTGCTTGCCGAAGAGGGCAAGGGATGGGATTCTGAGCCAGGGGCTGAAACCTTTGCCCCAGGGTGGGCGGGCTTTGGGCCACCTTGCCAGAAGCCCTGAAGTCAGCTCCAGCCTCCTTAGAGAGAGCACTAAAGTCAAAAGGGCTGGGGTATCCCCTCAACTCTTTTCCCCATCCCAGACCACAGCCAAGGCCTCGCTGCTGCCCTTCCTGACCCTGTCTTGTTTTAGTTCAAGGAGAAGGTGATTTCTGGGGGCCTAGTGTGCCAATAGTGCTTTAAGGCCAGATCCTTCCACTTTAGAGGAGAAAACTGAGACCCAGAGAGGAGAGGGACCTGCTGTTGCCACTCTGCTGGTGACTCTGGCATGGCCTGGTCCTCGCTGCCCCCTCCTCTGCCCCGGGCCAGCTGCCAAGTCTTTCCTCTTAGTCATGGAATATTAAAGGCCCTGAGGGAGCTGTCCATAGTGCGTTAGAGGCCCCATCTTGTCCAGGGAAACTGAGGCTCCAACAAGTAACGTGGCTTGCCTGAGGTCACCAAGGAGCAAGAGCCTGGCTGAACAGGGGGCTCATTCATTTCCTCTCTCAGCCTCTAGGGTCTTCACAGAATTAGGAGATGCTTGGGGAGGCGGGGAGGGGTAGAATGACCTGGACCGAAGGAAGTGAGAAGGGCAGGACCCTGGATCGCCTAACCCCAGCTTGACCTATATGCCTACCTTTTGTCACATCCCCTCCTTTGAAGGCAGGGACCTTCTCTTTATATCTCCTCTCAGTGCCCAGGACTGTGCCTGGCCCAGAGGGTGGGGAATGTACATATGTTCATTGGCTGATTGCTTTATCAGCTGTGGGCTCCTGGGTAAGTCCTTTCCCCAAACTGAGGGGTGGCTCTGGGTCTCCAGGTCCTCCTCTGTGCAGGGAGGAGGCTGGGCTCAATTCTTGATTCCCAGGGCTAGGAGCTGGCTGTTGGAGGCAGCTTGCTCCACCTGGTCCCAACTCCCTCTGGCTAGAGTGTGGGGAGCTGACAGCTCTGACTCTGGGCTGGAGCATTGTAATGTTTACCCAGAAGCCCCTGGGCTCTCTGGACACTTTTCTCACAGGAATGGGCCCCATGGCTGGATCCCCACCCCTCCACCCCCAGGGGAGAAGGAGGCCAGGCCCAGAGCTGGGCATGCTGTAGGTACTTCGTAAATACTCCTTGGGAGGAGCTCTCCACTAGGGGACAGGTAGGGCCTTGGAGAGAGGAAGCCCTTTGAATCTTGGTTTCTGCTTTGGTGGGGAGGGCCCCAGGGGAGGCTGAGCTCAGGCCCTCCTCAGAGCCTCCTCTGCCTCCTGACCCACTGCTGGGGGTAGAGGCTGGGCTGCTCCAGCCTTCTCTGGGGGTGGGGAACACTCATAGAGGCTACATGTTCCAGCCTTCTCTGGGGGGGCCACCCACAGAGGCTGCATGCTCTGGCCTTCTCTGGGGGGCCACCCTGTGGCAGGCCGGCTTGGTCCAGGCCCTGCTCAGAGCTTCCTCTGATGCCTGACCTGCTGCTGGGGGTAGAGACTCGATGCTCTGGCCTTCTCTGGAGGGCCACCCTGTGGCAGGCCGGCTTGGTCCAGGCCCTGCTCAGAGCTTCCTCTGATGCCTGACCTGCTGCTGGGGGTAGAGGCTACATGCTCTGGCCTTCTCTGGAGGGCCACCCTGTGGCAGGCCAGCTTGGTCCAGGCCCTCCTCAGAGCCTCCTCTGAGGCCCGGCCTGTGCCGCTGCTACTGCCCGCCCACAGGAAGCGTGGCTTTGCAAGTGGACTTCTTCCTGATTTCAATTGTTTTTGTTCTAGGAAATTTCTTACCAAGAGCATTTCTGGCCTGGAGAGAGGTGAGGGCAGCTGGCCCCAGGGGCTGCCCTGGTCTGCTGGGGGATGCTGTGTCCTCTGGTGGGAGACAGGGAGGCCTCCTGGAGGTTGGACCCGCTGCCCTCCACAGCCCGGCCCTGATTCTTCGTCAAAGGCTAGAATTCAAGGAGGCCATGCTACTGTCCAGCCATGGCACCTCACGAAGTGTCTGCCCCTCTGGGCCTCATTTTCCCCATTTGTCAAATAAGAGGGTTGGAGCCCGTGGGCTCGAGGATCATTTGGACTCGCACTTCCCATGCTTTGGCATAGTCTCCTCCAACTTGGAAGGCTGAGCATGGAGGCCTGAAGGATTGGTCAGTGAGGCTGAGAGTCCCTGGCTCCATTTGGCTCTGGCCCTTCCTAGAGGCAAAGGCAAATCAGGCCCAGAGAGGCAAAGCCACTTGTGCAAGGCCACACAGCTATTAAGTGGCTGACTTGAGACTTGAACCCAGGGCCTCCAGGCAAAATCCAGAGCTTTTCTCACTGTGCTTCACTGACCAGGGTCAAACAGGAAGTAAATGACCAAGCCAGGATTTGAACCCAGATCCACTGCCCTCCTTTTCTTTCATCTCTGCTTTTGGAAATCCCAGCCTTTCTTGGCCAAGGCCTAGTTCAGCCCTCTACTTCATGCAGGAAGCCTTCCCAGCTTTCCTAGTTCTGGCTCAGGGCCCCTCTTCTGGGGCACATTCGGTCTCCTCTTATTCTGCCTGCGTTCTGGTCTCCGCTCCCATCCTGGGGCCTAGAGCGACTCTCCTAGCCTGATGGCCTGGGTGGCTCTCCGGCCTCCTGGTCCAGGGACCTGGATGACTCTCTGGCCTCCGATCCTGGTGGCCTGGACGGCTCTCCTGTTCCGGTGGCCTGGGTAGCTCTCTGGCAGGATGACCACCAGGCTGCCTCCCCCTCAGTGTCCAGCACAGGGCCCACCCACAGCAGGTGCTCCGCAAACCTCTGAGGTGAGCGGCTTTGGAAGGATCACTGGCAGGAGGGCAGTCTTAGCCAGAGCTGGGTAGCAGGGACAGCCTGCCCATGTTATATCTGGCTCTGACCTGTTCCTGATGCCCCCACCCCCTCTGGCCCAGGTGCCCCTGCGATGGGCTAAGGCCCCTAGCAGGGCTTCCATAAACATTTCTTCGGTGGTATCGGATGAAGCCATGGAGTTAGCCCAAACATCCCAGGGAGGATATCCTGTCCCCTGAAGCACCAGGCCTCTCTAGCCAGCTCCAGAGAGAAAGATCAGAGGCTCTTCCTGAGGGCAATCCTCTCTCTTTGGGCCCCACAGGGCCTTGAGCTGCTGGCCTGCAGGGGAAAGGAGGAGGCCCTCCCCCTGTTGGACAACAGTGGATTTGCCCCCCAGGTTTCACAGGTCATGGGATCTTAGAAATCACTGAAAGGACCCTCCGAGTTCGTCCAGGCTGTTCCCTCATTCTGCAGCTAAGGAAGCTGAAGGAGGTGACTAGCTTAGGGTCACTCAGTTAGTGTCCCTGAAAGAGTCAGGGAAGGGTTGAAGGGTTTGTGTGTGTGTGTGTGTGTGTGTGTGTGTGTGTGTGTGTGTGTGTGTGTGTCTGTGTCTGTGTCTGTGTGTGTCTGTGTGTGTGTGTGTGTGTGTGTGTCTGCTGCCTGGATCCCCAGGGCGATCCTCCAATGGACCTTGGAGAGATGAGCTAGGAAGGAGGAGGGAAGGAAGCAGCTCTGACCATGTCACCCCCTCCTCATTAAACTCCAGTGGCTGCCTATCGCCTCCAGTAGCAAGTACAAAATGCTTGGTTTGGCCTTCAAGGCCCTTCCTAGCCTCTCCAGTTCCCTTGGATCCAGTGACCCTGGCCTCCTGGCTGTCCCACCAACAAGCCCCTCCCTCTCCTGGCTCTGGGCATTCTATCTGGCCCTTCTCCCTCCTCTACTCCCACCACTGACCTGGATCCTGGCTTCCTTCCAGTCCTAACTACAGTCCTCCCTCGCACAGGACACCTGCCCTGGCAACCTCGTGACTCCAGGGCCTTCCCTCTGTTCCCGATCTCCTCTAGCCTGTTCGGAGCTTGCTTGGACTGATCGCTGCTGTGCCTGTGGTCTCTGCCATTAGATTGTGAACTCCTTGAGGGCAGGAACTGCCTTTTGCCTTTCTGTTGGTATATAGTAGGCATTTAATAAATGCTTATTGCCTGACTGATCTAGTCCAGCCCCCTCCTTTCCCAGAAGGGAGCATGGAATCCCATGCCTGCGCAGCCCATCCAGGCTCCTTTGGGGCTTCACTGGGCAGGCAGATGGGACAGAGGGGGAGCACCGAGCCATTAGTGACACACAGACCAAGCCACTTCTTAGTCCCTGGACTCCTTAGCTGATGATATCTGTCTTCCCTATGTCCTGCCTCGGTTTCCCTCTCTATAAAATGGGTAATGAGTTACCTTCTCCCTTCCTTATCGATTTGAATGTGTCTCCTCCCTAACCAGTGACAGGGAGAGTCCTTCAGCCAGCCAGATGCTGGGGACAGGCCCCACAGAGTTGCCCCTAAGGAAGGGAGAAGGGGGCTTCGTCCCAGGTGCAGCACTCCCCCCTGTTCCCCCTTCATCCCCCACCCCTGCTGCTCCGACCTGCACTTCCTGGCTCAAGTGCATTGGAGGCAGCCCACAATGACCCCAGTGCCTCCTTGGGGAGGGGGAGAGCTGGCCCAGGAGGGGGCTGGTTAATCATTGACTGGGCTCCCAAGCTTGTCCTACCCCCTTCCTTGGCCTGGCTCTCGGCCATCCCAGAGTTTATTGTCAACAGAAACATGCTTGGAAGATAAATGACCGACTGTGGCCTTGTTTTCCTCCTCTTCTGGGGCTGGCCTTGGCTCCACTGCTTTGGAGGAGCCTCCCAGGAGAGGAGCCACTGTGAGGCACCAGGAGGCTGGGTGAGGCTGGGGCTTGTGGTGCTCCATGACAGAAGGCTCTTCCTTTTTCCTCCAGGTCCCTGGCTCAGGAACCAGAGCAGCTTTGGGGCTCAGCACAGTGGGCAAGGTGGCTTCCGGTCCCTGTTTCTCTTTCTTTGATTAGATCCCTTGGGCTGGTGGCTCAGTGGATAGAGTGCTGGGCCTGGATTCAGGGAGACTCGAGTTCCAATCTGGCCTCAGACACTTCCTAGCTCTGTGATCCTGGGCAAGTCGCTTCACCCCATTTGCCTCAGTTTCCTCATCTGTAAAATGAGCTGGAGGAGGAAATGGCAAACCATTTCAAGCAAACCAGTCCAGGATCTCTGCCCAGAAAGCCCCCAACGGGGTCACAAAGAGTCAGACACGATGGAAACGACTGAACCACAATAGCATTTATTGAGTACCTACTATGTGTTGGGCAGTGGGGTCTCCAGGACAAAAGTGCCTCGAGGCCTGAGAAGTCCAGGGCCCTGGAGAAAGCAGGGTGGTCTAGTGGTTAGGGCACTGGAGGAATCAAGAAAGCCCTGCTGGGTGACTGTGGGCCAGTCACTTCATCCTAGCCTCTACCTGTAAAATGGCCTTTATCCTGAAAATGACCCAATAAAAATGCTTGAGGGTCGATCGCCAGAGTGAGGAAGGAGACAAGAAGACTGCCCTCAGGGGCCTAATGGCCCCGGGTTCTGAGCCAAAGGGCAGAGGGACCGAGCAAAGAGAGAGGCACTTGTTGGCTGCCTTCCCACCAAGGGGGAGAGAACACATGCTTGACTGAGATTCCTGGGAGGATCATTAAAGGGATGTTTGGTGACCATTTAGACAAGGAGACAGTGATTGCCGAGAGCCACCCTGGATGCTGGATCTCCAGGATCACAAAACAGGGGATGTGGAGGTAACGTACCTTGATTTCAGCCGGGCTATTCTGGAAAAGCTAGACCGATCACATTATATTGATCCAGCCCGAAGGAGCGGGCAGTGTCAGCGTGGCAAGTCTCCATTGAAGGACCATGGGGCTCTGTGCCTGGCTTTATATGGCTTCGTGTTTTTATCAGCGGCTTGGATAAAAGGCAGAGATAAAATGTACCATCTTCATATGAAGTCAAGCTGGGGTGGGGGTAGCCGACACAATCGTGGACGTCATGTCAGAGTCAGGATCCAAGGGATCTTGGCAGGCTGGCCAGAGCACTGGGCTGAGTCGAATGAGGTAAAATTCGACAACGCTAAGAGTAAAGTCTGGCGCTGTGGCGCAAAGAATCAACCCTGCATGTCTAAGATGGGGAAGGTGCGGCTAGGAAGCAGATGTTCTGAAGAAAGGTCTGGGCTCTGAATGGACCACAAACTCTATGTGACAATTATCATCTAGGTTGTGTTTATTGCCTTGATAATACAATAAATCAGCTGTGGGATGTGTCAGTCAACACAGATGGTGGAATCTTGGGGCTCTATAGGAGTAGGGGGAGGCATGAGTGCCCCGGACTCTGCTCTCATCACATATGGTCTGGAGGGCTGAAAGCTCAGTTTAAGGACATGGATGAGCTCTGTTGTCTCTCTCCCCCTCCCCCCTTCTGCCCCCTTCTGCCCTCTTCTCCCCCCTTCTCTCTCCCTCCTTCCTTCTCTCTCTCTCTCTCTCTCTCTCTCTCTCTCTCTCTCTCTCTCTCTTTCTCTCTCTCTCTCTCTCCCTCTCTCCCTCTCTCCCTCTCCCTCCTCCTCCCTCACCCTTTCTCTCCCCCCTCCCCTTTCCTCTCTCTCCCTCTCCCTCTTCTCCTGCTCTCCCCTCCCTCTTCTCCCTCTCTCTCCCCCTCCCCCTCCCTCTCTCCCCTCTTTCTGTCTCCTCTCCTTCCCGTCTCCTCCCCTTCCCCTCCCTTTCTCTCCTCTCCCACCTCCCCCTTCCCCCTTCTCCTTCTCTTCCCCTCCCTCTCTCTCTCCTCCCCCTCCTCCTCCCTCTCTCTCCCCTCCCTCTCCCTTTCTCTCCTCTTCCCTTCCATCTCTCTCCCCCTCCCTCTCTTTCCCCCTCCCTCTCTCTCCCTCCCCCCATTTCCCTCCCCCTCCCTCTCTCCTCCTCCCCCCTCCCTCTCTCCCCCACCCCTTTTCTCCCCCCTCCCCCTTCTCCCCCCATCCCTGTCTCCTCCCCCTTCCCTTCCCTTTCTCTCCCCATCCCCCACTCCCTCTCCCTTCCCTCCTTCCATCCCCCCAGCCTTCAGGACTCCAAGACCAGCTCTGTGCTCTAGGCCTTGCCAACTAGAGTCATCTCAAGGGCTCGTAGCGGAAGATCTTCTCTCCTTCTGGCGAATCTGTCCCCAGTTTTCATGGGCAGTGACGGGCAGGGGGAGTTGAATGGCCAATCCCCAGCTGTCTGGGTTTGGCTTTGGGGGGAACATCTCTGGTTTCGTTTCTGCTGAGGTTCCTCTCAGCCTGGATGTTTAGTTCGGGGCGATGCAAACACTGGGAGGTTCCTTCTTCTGAGTACGCCAGCCGGGTGGTGCAGCCAGGAGGTGGGGGTGGGGTAAGGGTGGCATGTGGCAGGGAGGAGGCAGGCAGGCCAGAAAGGAGTCATCCTTTGATGCCAGCAGGGACTTCTCTGGCCTCTAGGAGCCTAAATCAGTGGAGTGTGAGCTCTGTTGGGGCTTTGAGTGGGGTCCCGGAGCCTCCCCAGCCAAGGCAGGAGGCTCATTACCAGGAGAATGGCCATCTGGTGATGGACTCTTTGGCCACAGGGAGCCATGAGACTTATTTAGGGAATGTGACTTCCCCAGACAGAAGTGAGCAGCCTGCAGCAGGGACTGTTTTTTAGGGGCTGATGTAGGGAAAGAAGGCTGGGGGATTCATTGAGGAGGTTAACTAAAGCAATTGGCTTTGCATGAGGTGTTTGTCTGTTGGTCCATGAGCTCCCAATGGAGGGAGCTTGTTCTGGTGACCTTGGCACACTAATCAGACACAGTCAGTTCATTTTGCAGAAGGAGAAACTGAGGCAGCACAGGCAGGTGGTAGGGCCAGAGCATCTTACAGATCTCTGGTTGTTTGGATGCCACCCTGCCCACCAAGACTGGGTGGCATGGACTGGAACTGGCCCTGTCACAGTGAGGTGATTCCACCTGGACTCCGTGGCCTCCATTGTCTCTTCTGGTTCTGATGTTCTGTCCAGGTCTCAGGCCTCAGTGGAACTAAGGAGACGGTGTGATCCCCAGGGAACCCAAACACTCTCATGACGGCTGCTGTGGGACCCTCAGTTCCCTTCTCTGAGGAGACAGAACTAGCCCTCCCCAGGACAGGTCCCAGCTCCTTGTGAAATCCTGAGCCCCAGATGCCAGGCCTTGGAGTTGGGCCTGCTCTCAGAGACAGTTGGCCATAGTTATTTTAAGGATACATCTCTACTTACTTTGGGGCTGCCCTGCAATTCCTTCCCTCTTTCAGTTCCCCTTGGGCTCCTGAGTCAGTTTAAAGCTCTTAGATGGGACATGAGCTGTCTCTGCTCCAGTGCTGGGCATCACCTCTGCCTTCATGCCTAGTGTGCCAACATTCATGTATACATCCATCCATCATTGACCCATTCATTCATGCACTTACTCATTTGTCCGTCCATCCATCCATCCATCCATCCATCCATCCATCCATCCATTCCTCCATCCATCCATTCATTCATCCATCCATTCATTCATGAATTCATTCATTCATTTGTCTGTCTATGCATCCATCTACCTATCCATCCATCCATCTATCATTCATTCACAGCGATATTTATGCAGTGTGTATGGAGTACAGAGCTCTGTGCTTAACTCTGGGAAGGATTAGAAGGTTTTGTATGCTCTGGGCCCCAGGGTGCATGCCCAATATAGAAGGGGACTCAGATACTCATACATATAACTCTATCTACACCATCTCACAGTGGGTGCTTTAGGGAGAGGCTGCCACAGTGGACTCCAGGTCAGAAATAGACATTTGAAAAGGTCCAGCTGAGATTTTAAGGCTCTGAGGGTCACAGGTTATTCTTTCTGAAGTTTGTGATGGACAGAGAGTGGCCTGTCATGACTCATGGAGTTGGTGGGTCGCCAGCTCCCTTGGAAATCAGGTTTCCTTGGCCAAGAGGGTCAGCCCTGATCTACCTCTGATGTGAGGCATCTCAGATGGTTGTCAGAATCTACTGGTTGGTGAGGATGGAGGATATCTCCTGTGGGATGGCCCATTTGCTGCCATCTGTAATCTAGGCAGGCTCTGGCCACCATCCCTTGGCCTGGAACCCCTTGGTTCTGGCTCGTTGTGACTCTGGACACTCTTGGCTCTTGAATTTCCCATTTGAGTTATAGCAAGAGGCAGTGTGATGCAGCGGAGAGAGCATGGAACCTGGAGTCTGAGGTCCTGTGTTCTAGTCTCACCTCTGCCTTTTACTTTCCTCCAAGAAACCCTAGGAGGTGGGTGATGCTGTAACTAGTCCCTTTTTACAGATGAGAAAACTGAGGCCCATTGAGAAGTAACACGCCCATATCATAGCTAGTAAGTATGGCAGGAGGAATTAGATCTAGGCCCTTGACTTCACAGGGACAGCAGTGTGCTGAGTGTCTGAGCTGGAGCTTGATGCCAGGACTCCCGACACCCTCCCCACCCCCATCCAGTGCTGTCTCTCACGCTCAACCTTGGCCAGATGTCTCTGCATCAGTGTCCTCATCTGTAATATGGTTTTCCAAATGAAATTTGTTATTATTTTATCAAGGTCTATAAGTCATACATTTGATAATTTGACTGTTATAGCATTAAAAGTATAAAGTAACTTTTTTGGTATTGTAATTTTTTTTCATATTGGCTCAGCCTAACCATGAGCACTGAATATTTCTTTAGCTGTGTAGGTTGTTCTTATTTCTTCGAGGAACACTTTATAATTGAATCTATGCAAGTATTTTGTGTGCTTTGGTAGGTTGATTCCCAGGTACTCTTACGCTTTTTGTAGTTATTCAGAATGGGATTTCCTTTTCTATTATTGCTTGTTAAATCTTGTTATCATTATATAAAAATGCTGTTGATTTTTGAGGGCTTATTTTGTAGCCTGAGACTGTGCTGAAGTTATCGTCTCAATTGGTATTTTTGCTGATTCTCTAGGGTTTCCTAAGTATTTTATCATATTGTTAGCAAATAGGAATAGTTTTGGCTCCCCTTAACTTCTCTTTCTGCCTATAGTTTCTCTCATCTTATTGCTTTTGCTAGCATTTCCATAACTATATCAATTAGGACTGAGGAGAGTGGGTGTGCTGACTTTATTTTCATATTTATCGGGAAAGTTTCTAGTGTCTCCCATTGCGTATAATGCTTGCCTTGGGGTTTTAGATAGATACTTTTTATATTAAAAAGGTTCACCCCCCCCAAAAAAAAACAAAAGGGACCTTCCATGCCTATATGTCCTTTGTAGGGTTTTAAGCATGAATGAGTATACTTTGTCAGAATCCTTTTCTGCATCTATTAAGATGACCATGGGGTTTGAGATCTTTTTGTTTTCAATGTGATTAATTATGGTGATTGTGGAAAGAGCTTTTCAATAGGAGTGGGATTGTTATTTATATCCAATTCATTAGATGTTTATGGAGCCTCTGCTGTGTGCAAGACCTCTTGTTCCATGGTGGGGACACAACGATACCTGACCTTGGGGAATTGACAGTTGAGCAGGAAAGATAAGAATCCTAGACACACAGAATCCTAGAACAATAGCTCTAGAACTGGAATGGATCTCAGAGGAATCTAGAACATCTCCCTAATTCTGTAGGTGAGGAACCTGAGGTCAGAACACACACACACACACACACACACACACACACACACACACACACAGAGCTAGGTGGCACCATAGTGCACAGAGCACTGGGCCTGGAGTCAGGAAGACTCATCTTCCTGAGTTCAAATCAGGCCTCAGACACTGACTTGCTGTGTGACTCTAGGCAAGTCACTTAACCCTGTTTGCCTCAGTTTCCTCATCCCTAAAATGAGCTGGAGAAGGAAAGGGCAAACCATTCCAGGATCTCTGCCAAGAAAACCCCCGATGGGGTCATGAAGAATCAGACATGACTGAAAATGACTAAGCAGCAACATGTGTGTGTGTATTTACACAATCAGATACACATGCGTATCTATCTGTCTATCTATCTACCTCCAATATATAGCAGAAAGAAAAAGCTTATCAAAGAGATCAGAGTGGCTGGAGTCAGGTCATATGTGGAGGCGATGTTGCCCAGGCTGGACCATGAGGAATGGCCCATGTCTCCTCAAGCCGAGATGTCTTCTAAAGAATGGTCCTGACCATGTCACCCTCTTCCTCAATAAACTCTCGTGGCTCCCTGTTACCCCTAATTTTCTTTAAATACAGAGCTGGACCTTGAAAGCCCTCCACAACCTGTCTGACACTATATTTCCAATCTTATTCTACTTTGTCACCCTTCCCACACTCCATGCTTCTGCCACGCTGACCTTTGTGCTGGCTCTCCCAGCTGACACCCCATCTCCTGTCTCTGTGACTTTGCCTAGAACACCCCCACATCAGAAATACCGCCCCCCCATACCTTCTCCCTCTTATACCCTCTAATTTCCTTTCAAGGTCAGCTTAGAGTCACGTGAGGCACAAGACTGTTCATGGGCTTCCCGGCTGTATAGCTGACAGGAAGCAAATCCCCTTTGGTTATTTTGTAGTGATTTAAAGAGGTGCCTGCTGCCCCCAGAATAACACCGGGCAAGCCCCTTGAGATCTGGGGCTGCTGCATCTTTGTACTCTCCCAGTGCTTGACACATGGCAAGGAGACTCATCAGTGAGGATGGTTTGGGGGATCATGCCTGGTGGTGACGACAATGATGTTTGCAAAGTACAGTGTAGCCTGTGATCCTGTTCAGAGCCCTGTGATGTGGGGGCTTCGTGGGTTATGACCCCTACTTTAGCCCTCTCCCAGGTCCTGCACTCTCTGGGGACCAGCTTCAGTCCTGGCCTATGAAGGAATAGCCCCGAGATCAATCAGGGACCGGGCTGCCCGGAATTCACTCCTTCTTCCCGTTTTCTGCTCCCATGTGTATCCACTGAGGGCACCACTCTGGTAAATAGGAATGTCCCTAGATTTACCCTATAGTTGTTTTCCCCTAAAAAGGATGTAAATCCATCTTTTTGTATTTGAATCCCCTCTCCTCCCCTCACCCCCAGGTGGTTGGTGAGTTAGGGTTTCCTGGGTGAAGGCCTCCGGCAGTCAGGACCCATCAGAAGGGTCTCACACAATATTAGCCCCTGGCCCTGCTATTGGCATGTGCTCTTGGCGCTTCTGAGTTAGCTCTTGAAGAGAAGAAGGGGTAGTGACATTGGACCACATGGGGCCTGCCCTGTGGGAACCTTTTTGTTCAGCTTCTAGGGATACCAAGGATTGAAGATATGATCCAGGGCTTCCTTGTCCTTTGAGATTCCAACAAAGGTCAAGTCTAGGAAACCACATGGGCATTCCCCCTGTCCCTGTCCTTTTCCCATAAACTCTTCCTTGCTGCCTGTGGCCTCCAAGGGCCAGCTCAGATGTCCCCGGCTTGGGAAGCCTTGCCTGCCCCTCTCTTACAAGCAGCTAGGACTCCCAATCTCCCTGTGCTTTGGGATCCTCCAATGAGCTTGTCCTGCTTTTTCTATTCTATCTGTAGTGGAGTGCGTCTTCTCTTTGGCCTCTGCTGGACTAAAAGCTTCTCAGGAGCAGAACGCAGGGCGGGGGCTGTCAGAGTCAGGAGGGACCTGAGAGCAGAGAACATTGGGCTGGGAGGGAACTCAGCTGGCTCAAAGTCACAGCAAGGGTTGGTGGCAGAAGCAGTCTCTGCACCCAAGTCTCAAGACCGCCTCGGATTCTCTCCAGTCCATCCCTGGGCAGCCAGGCACTGGTCTATCATCTCTGCCTTCTCCGATAGCCTTATCCAGCCACATTCCTGAGGGAGGGGCACACTGTGCTCACTGCTGGATGGACTTATCACTCTCACATGGTCCCCATGGGCAGAGGCACAGCAGCCACATCCAAGGATGTCGGTGGCTCTGGTGATGGTGTTGATACTTTCATGGATAGGTAGTAGCACAGAGCCCTTTTTAAATATGAAATTTTATTTTAAGAAAATCAGCAAAAATCCCAGCATTTTCTGCTCCCCACTCCCTGAGAGACACAAAACAAAACCCCTGTTACCAACGTGTAGTTTGGCAAAAGCAAATTCCCACACTGGCCGGGTCCAAAACATCGCCTCTCACCCTGCACCTGAGTCCATCTCCTGTCTGCCAGGAGGTGGGAAGCAGGTGGCATCACTTTGGTGCCCTCATTTCCAATTCTTTGCCATTGAAAAAAGAGACAGAAATGTGTTTTGCTATTTCATTAAAGGTAAATTTTTCCCCTATAGAATTCTGTCCGATTTTGCTAGGTAAGTTATTCTTGGTCATAAGCCCACATTCATGTGTGACCTTCATGAGGCTTCTCAGTACATGAATTCTTGCTGCTTGTCTGCAGCATTTTGTTTTGTTTTTTCTTTTGACTCAGGAGCTCTGGACTTTGGTTGTTATGTTTCTGGGGGTTTTAATTTGGGGATTTCTCTCATGAGGTGGATTCCTTCTATTTCCATGATGCTTCCTGGTTCTGACAGATCTGGGTATATGCCTTGACTTCTTTTGGTCAGACCTTTCACATAGTCCAGTAATGGTTAAATTATCTCTCCAGTTTCTCAGGTCAGTTATTTTTGCTATGAGATACTTTATATATTTTTTCTATTTTTCAACTTTGTTTAAATATTTCTTGCGGCTTCATGTAGTCATTGGCTTCTTTCTGGTCCACTCTAATTTTCAGGTAGTTTGTTCTTGGGCAAGGTTTTGTACATCTTATGCCAAGCTGATAATTCCCTTTATAATCCTTTCGTCCATTTCATTTACAAAAACATTTTAACCTCTTTTTAAAACTTTTTTTGCTTCATCTATCCCAGGAATTCTAGTTGAATTTGTTTCCAAGCTGTGTTTTTCTCTGAGGCTTTGCGTGTAGATGTTTTGGAGCCACTTTCTTCTTCTGGGTTTGTATATTGTGCATCCCTGTCACCATAAGAGCTTTTTATGGTGATGTTCTTTCGTTTTGTTTCGTTTGTTTGATCATCATTTATGTTCAAGGAGGGGAATGGGAAGGAAAGAAGCATTCATATGGTACCTACTATGTGCCAGGTACTGTGCTAATCACATTATAAACTTATCCCATTTGATCTTCATCATAACCCTGCAAAGTAAGTGCTGTTATTAAACGCAAAACCAAGAGAGAAGCACTGTTGGTTTCGAGTGACAGGACTGTGATCTTCCCTTTGATCTGGGTTTCCTACCCTGGTTATTCCTCTGTAGACTTTAGATTGGGCTAAAAACTGGAACTGAGGTCCTGCTCTCCTCCTAGAGTCAGAACCAATCAGTTACTGCTCCCTTCTAAACTTGTTTCTTGATTGGTTCCCAGACTAGGGCTCAGCACCTCATGTTATCCTGGAACCCCACCCCTGCTGTGAGTCCCCTCCTCAGTCAGCCTTGAATCTGTGACTAGGATGGAGTAGTGAGGGATACAGCCACCAGCTGGACCTTATCCTCACACTGTGCCTTTAGGCCACTCTGTGCTAGACTTGAGATCTCATCTGGCCCTGGTGCCTGGCCCTTCCCTGTGTGGGAATGCCCTGTGCCACTGATCCTTCCCCAGCATCCACAGCCCTCTCCCTTTGCTGACCTGGGCTAGGAATGGGCTCACTGTAGTTTTGTCTCAGATGTCCCTGGCAGGGCTCAGCCAGTGCCTTTTCTCCATCTTTGGGGAGGAGGAAGGCTGTCCTGCTGCTTCTTGTCACCCCCCCCCAACCTTGACTCCACCTCCCGAGACAGCTGTATTCAGACCTTTGACACCTGGTACCGTGGGGGCTGACAGCAGGCACCAGAGAGAGGTAGAGCAGGTGCTGTGGGATTTACAGATGGGGAAACTGAGGCACAGGGACAGGGTGGGGGGAGAGGCTTGCAAAGTTGAAGTCTCCTCCTTCCTGACATCCCCTAAAGAGCCTCCTGCTTTTCAGGGCATTTTGTGCACACTGCCTTTTTCCATCTTTCATCAGAGACCTGGTGAGATCCCAGGATTTAGCACTGGGTGGGATCTCGAGGATCATTCAGTCTACTAAGGCCCAGAAAGGGGAAAGGGTCTTGGCCAAGTTCACAGGACACTTAGTGGCAGGACTGGGACTTGGTTTTTGCTTGAGAACCTTGGGAACCATGTAGCAGCAAAGAGAGGCAGTTCTGCAGGAGCTACAGGTGTGCATCTCCTTGGGCTGGGCTGGGCTGGAGAGGGGAATTCCCTTGGAGTTTAGCCTCTCCAGCCCCCTGTCTAGTGGGCAAGAAGCTGGCGGGTCAGCCTCCGGGTGCACGCTCCTCATCTCTCCAAAATGCCCACTGCTGCTGGAGTGCCAACTCTCAATCTAGGCCCCTTGGACCCTCTGCCTCAGTGCTTCTGCTGAAAGCTGCAGCAGGTCTGTAGGCTAGGAGGGTGGGCTGTGGGCTCCCACCTGGGCCGGGCAGCATGAGCCTGAGGCAGGCATCACCTGAGTGCAGTGAGATGTTGTGTGGATATGGTGTCAGAAGGCTCAGACAGGACAAACAGAGGGACAGGTCCCTGCAGCAGCCACCCCAACCTGTTAATCTGGGTGTTTTCCTTCTTGCTGGTGTTTTGAGCCCCACTTCCTGGGGGCGGCCCAGGCTTGACCAGACTTGGCTTAAAGACACTCTCTTTCCTCACTTCTGCTTTGTACCGTTCAGCTGGCACCCTTCCTTCCCCAGGCCTGCCCTCCCTCCCCAGACCTGCCCTCCCTCCCTCCTTCTCTTCTTTCTTCCCTCCCCCCTTCTCTCCCTTCCTCCCTCCCCTTCAGCACACTCCCTCCCCTTATTCCTTGAGCCCTGGGGACCCAGTTCATTTACAAAAACGCTTCTATTCTTCCACCTTGCCCCGCTACTTACTGACAAAAGAACACAGACCACTGAGCCTGGCATTCAATGCTCTGCCAGATTTGTTTCTTATAGCCTCCCTGACCTTTTCCACTCCCTACAGAGTGACCAGTCCTTGAACATGGGCTGGGCCTTCCTGCCTCCCTCTTGGCTCTGGCTGCTTCACTCTTAAGGGGATTTCTCCACTCTGTCCTCTGCCTGAGAACATCCTACTGTTCTCTGAGGCTCACTGAAGGTGGTTACCTTCGATCTACCTTCTCTTCAAGGTGAGTGGCACTCTGGGAAGAAGCCTGGCCTTGGAGTCAGAGGCTCCTAGCTTGGAAGCCCTGGGTCTGCACTTAGTCTCCTGGAGCCTCACTCCTCTCCCCACCCCCCACCCCGCCATAACGTACAGGTAATAAGTCACTCCCAGCCTCAGAGAGCAGTTGGGGAGAAGGTTCTGGGATGCTCCCAGTGCTGTCAGAAAGTGAGGAAGCCTGGGAGGGCCTGCCTTGGGGGGGCCTGCCTCACCCTTTCCCTCCTGCATCGTTCTGACAGTGCCACTTCTCTTGCCTCAGTGTATCGAGGATGCCATCGGTGTGCCAGGTGAGGGAATTGGGGGAGCTTCGCCTTCCCCACCTCCCTCATCGCTGGAACTCCTTTCTGTGCCCACTTGGAATCCTCCCTGGCCAAAGGGCACCAGAGGTCACCTGCTGCCCTGCCTGTTCATTCGCTCGTCTGTCTCTGGTGCTGCCCATCTGCCCTCTCCAGATGCTCAGCCAGTGCCTCCTTTCACTGTCCCACATTTACTGGACCCTAGAGCTGGAGGGGTCTCTGAGGTCTGGACAGAATCCCCAGGCCACGGTCTTCTAACCTTTTCCTGCAGCCCCCCAGCACAGGAGAGCTCACAGCCTCCCCAAGTGGCCCAGGCTGCTCTGGGTCCTCTCTCCTGCTTGGGAAACTCTCACCTTATCCATCCGTCTCTGCTGTTTCCCCTCCCTCTCTTCCACATGGGATGGCTCTGAATCCTTGTGGATGCCAGTGGCATCCCCCAGTCTCCTCTTCTCCAGGCTAAGCTCCCCCAATTCCCTCAGGCTCTTGGTTGCCCCATTCTGGGCACTCTCCAGGATCTCAATGTCCTTCCTAAAATGTGGGCCCGGAATTGTGAAGAGCTGGCATCTGTCCAGGGCAAAGGAACCTCTGCCACCACACCCACACTCCCTCAGCCACAGAAGCCCCGCCTTCCTTCATATGTGTTCTGTTGACTGCCACATCACATGAATGCCTCATACTGAGCTTGTGGTCCACTCTAACCCCCAGGTCTCTTTCAGAAGAATTGTTCTCTAGATGTCTCCTCTGCCTTAAGACTTGATGTCGATTTTTCAAACCTAAGTGATAAACATTGCCATTTTTCCCTCTTCAATTTCACCTCAATTGATCTGTCCTGACCTTTCATGACCTTGTTGGGAGCCTGACTCTGCCCTGTGGAGGGTTAGCCCTCATTCTCAGCTCAGCGAGGGGTACATTTGTTCAAATTCATTTTGTCTGGATAACAAGTGTTATCCCTTCCTCCACCTCCCCATTGTGAGGAAAAAGAAAACCAAAACCCTTGGAACAAACAGTTTGGCAGATTCCCCCAGGGCCCCCTCGTCCCTTGAGCACCTGGCCTCTCTGTCAGCAGGTGGGTGCCAAGCTTCCTCCTCGGTCCCTGGAACTGAGGCTTGGCCGGGTGTTGGGGCCACCCCTCCCAGTCTGATCCTGCCAGTGTCGGGGTGCCCTGAGGCTCACAAGTACAGTGTCTGCTGGCAGGGAGGTGACCTTCTGTTCCAATGGGCAGCGTCTGCTTCTCAGAAGCATTTCTTCCCCCCGACAGAGCAGAAGCTCCCAGGATTGGAGTGGGTACTTCCTCTGCCAAAGCAGACAGGGAGATGCCCGGGCATGGAGAGATGAAATAATTTGTCCAAAGTTACCCTGTTGGCCTCTGACACAGAGGAAGACTTGAAGCCATATTGTGGCTGCCGAGGCCAGAGAAGTGGCCTGGTTCTGACCTCCCTCAAACCTGCTAGGAAACTGAGGCAGAGAGAGGTAAAGAGACATGCCCATAGTCACACAGCCTAAGAAGTGTCTGAGGTTGGATTTGAACTCAGGTCTTCCTGACTCCAGAAAAGGACCCAGCTCCTCAGCATCTTGGGGAGGTGCCTTGGAATGAAGGAAGGATAAGAGTGATGGGGGATGGATAGGAATGATCAGAACAGCTTCTCCCACCTCTTTAGGGCTTCAGGCCTGTCAAAGTGCTTCCCAGGGTGTGTCCTCCATGGCCCCATTCTCCTCAGGGCTCCAGCCAGTTTAAATCACCCCGAGAGGGGCTGGGACTTCGAGTTGGAAGGAACCCGGGTGACCATTTGGTCAGAGCCTCATGTTAGAGAGAAGGAAGCAAGGGCTCTGGGAGGGCCAGAAAGAGCTTTGTCTAACATCCCACAGCCAGAAAATATTGGGCCAGACGTTGGATTGTGATTGTGGGTCCAGGGTGTGTGTGTGTGTGTGTGTGTGTTGTGTGTATGTGTTGTGTGTGGTACATGTGTATGTGGTATGTACATGTATGTGGGTGTGTGTGGTGTGTGTATGTATGTGGGTGGCGTGTATGTGTATATGTATGTGCATATCTGTATATATGTGGTGTGTATATATATGTGTGTGTGTGGTATGTGTGTGTGGTGTGGTGTGTGTATATATGTGTATGCATGTGTGGTATGTATGTATGTGTGTGGTGTGTGTATGTGTGTGTGGTGTGTATGTATGGTATGTGTATGTATGTGTGTGATGTGTGCATGTGTGTGGTGTATGTATATATGTGTATGCATGTGTGGTATGTATGTGTGTGGTGTGTGTGGTATATGTGGTACATGTGTATGTGGTGTGTATATGTATGTGGGTGGGTGTGGTATGTGTATATGTGTGTATGTCTGTATATGTGTGGTGTGTATATATATATGTATGTGTGTGTGTGGTGTGTGTGTGGTGTGGTGTGTATATATGTGTATGCATGTGTGGTATGTATGTGTGTGGTATGTGTATGTGTGTATATGGTGTATATGTATGTGGTGCATGTGTATGTGTGTGTGGTGTGTATGTATGGCATGTGTATGTATGTGTGTGATGTGTGCATGTGTGTGGTGTGTGTATATATGTGTATGCATGTGTGGTATGTATGTATGTGTGTGGTGTGTGTGGTATATGTGGTACATGTGTATGTGGTGTGTATATGTATGTGGGTGGGTGTGGTATGTGTATATGTGTGTATGTCTGTATATGTGTGGTGTGTATATATATATATGTATGTGTGTGTGTGGTGTGTGTGTGGTGTGGTGTGTATATATGTGTATGCATGTGTGGTATGTATGTGTGTGGTATGTGTATGTGTGTATATGGTGTATATGTATGTGGTGCATGTGTATGTGCGTGTGGTGTGTATGTATGGCATGTGTATGTATGCGTGTGATGTGTGTATGTGTGTGGTGTGTGTATGTATGTGTATACGTGTGTGTTTGTGTGTGTGTGTAATCCACGTCCTGGCTGTGGGATGCTCAGTACGGTTGGCCCCCTCAGTCCCACAGGTTCTCGCCCCCTCCCCACCCCTGTTTTCCGATGGTGCGTCTCCTGACCAATGAGAAGCATTGATGAGAGACTGGGCACTGGGGGAGTGGTGAAGTAAGCAGCCTTAAGGGGCAGAAGCCCCTGCCTGTTGAGTTCATTCCCCAGTCCTTGGCCTCCTTGTGGCTTAGCCACAGCACATCTGAGCAGATCTGCCGATAGGGATGGGTGTGCCCTCCCAAGATTGGTGGCTGTGACCTGGAAAGAGTGGGCAGCCCAGCCTTTCTGGTCACCAACCTCAAGGTTTCTAAGTCCCCAGCAGGCCGCCCAGAGGTCCCTTCGTTCTTGGCTTCCCCTCATGGCAACGGTAGCAAGGCAGAGATAACGAAGTATTTGTTTACCCTGTATCAGAGACAACATTGTGTCCGTCTTGGATCTGTGTAGCCCCCACTGTGGCCTCCTCTGGAGGCCCGCTCCCCAGACTTCAGTCCTGGAGGTTTTATTCAGCTCCTCCTGTCTGCTGGCCCAGGAGCCTGCCCTCAGGGAGCTCCCAGCCAAGGAGAGGAAGAAGACACCCAACCAGGTGGCTCTTGTACCAAATTATATACATCCCATAGCCCTGGCCCTGGTTGTTTGAGACCGTGACTGACTCCCCCAGGAGACTGTGAGCTCCTTGAGGGCAGGCATCGGCTTTCACCTTTCTTTATCTCCCCAGTGCCTATAGTGCCTGACACACAGTAGGTGTTTAATAAATGCTTTCTGACTGACTGACTTTATTGTAGAGGGAGATGACATGTATATGCTACCAATCTTACATGCTAATGTCCTCAGCGAGTGGCCTCTTTGGGGGTGGGGGGGGTGCGGAAGCTGGAGTCTTAGGTCCTGATTTTAGCTGGGCCACCAACTAGCTGTGTGACCTCAGGGAAGTCACTGGGCCTCGGTTTCCTCAGCTTTCGAAAGGGGAGAATAACCACCCCGATGGTCTACCAGGTTCTCTGGAGCCCCAGCATGCCAGGGAAGTCAGTGCTGTCCCTTTAGGACCAAGGAAAAATCTGCCACATGTTGGATGTCCCCCCATGTCCTTGGCCGAGGGTGTGTGTGTGTGTAAAGGTTCCGTCTGCGTCAGCCTTTCATGGTTGTAAAGCCCCTGTCAGCAGGCTGGACCATGGACAAACACCGGTCCCAAACCTGACACCCACGCTGAGCTTATCGGTCTCCACCGGTTCCTTCTGGGAAGCAAAGTCACTGAGCCCTTCAGTGCCAGGCAGGCTGCCCCAGCTCCCTATTCTTATCACCTTGGCAGAAAGAGCCAGTGTTTGTTAAACATCATGGGGCTTTCTCTGCTGGGCCCAGGGGCCTGAGCTGGGGGTGGGGGCAGGGGTTTGGGTGCCGTTTCTTGGCTCCCTGGGCCTTTGGGGACTGCCAGACTTCATGGGTCCTCGTGAGGTAATGTGGGAACAGTGGGGACTGCAAAAGCCTGGGTTTGAGTCCTGTAACTGATCCTGAAGCAGGTGTGTGGCCTGGGCAAGTCTTCTGATTCATCAGAGTCTCGGTTTGCTTACCTCTAAAATGGTGATGATGTGGAAAGCTCACAGGACAACAGCTTTTTCTTTTCCTTATGATTGAAGAAAGGTGTGGCAGAAGTGGGGGTGGGGCAGGTAGCGGGAGCTCCAAAGTCTGATGCCCTGGTGCTAATCTGGGTTCTGGCTCTTCTGCCTGGGAGCCCAGTCTCTGGGTCAATCATAAGGAAACCCTCCCACGCCCAGCACCTCTTACCTTGACTCTCCAAGTCCTATTTCACAGGAGGGGCCCTACAGATCAGACCTGATGCCTGGGACCTCCCCCAGGGAGGCTGGCAAGCCTGTGTCCTCTGGGAGGCTTGCTGACCTTGATCTGGGATTCCAAGGTTACAGCCTCCCACCTGCAGGAGGACTTTCCACTCTGAGGGACAGCTGCTGTCAATAGAAGTTTTCCAGAGCAGGCCCCATCCCCAAGGGCTCCCCTGGGCCAGGGCCAGGAAACCATTCCTGCGGCTGGTGGAGCCAAGGTTGAGTGTCCGCTCTTCCCATCACTGGTTCTCAGAATTAGCCACCCCCTCCATGTCATCCCTGGGTCACCCATGGCCTGAAGGGTCATACCTGGGTCACCCATCGCCAGGGGTGTCATCCCTGGGTCACCCATGGCCTGAAGGGTCATACCTGGGTCACCCATCGCCAGGGGTGTCATCCCTGGGTCACCCATGGCCTGAAGGGTCATACCTGGGTCACCCATCGCCAGGGGTGTCATCCCTGGGTCACCCATGGCCTGGGGAGGGTCATACCTGGGTCACCCATGGCTTGGGGAGGGTCATATCTTGGTCACCCATGGCTTGGGGTGCCCCCTCTCTGACCCTGGACTCAGGGTCTTCAGAGGAGTCTCCTAAGTGTTTGTTGAATTGAAGTGAATTGAATTCTTCCCCATGCCAGGTGTTTGGCCATCTGATGGCACCTGATATAGGGCTTTACAGTCGGTGGGCACCTGGCAGTTGTGGTATCAGTGTCTTCTTGTAGGGCCATTCTGCCAATTTTATAGATGGCTGAGTGGAGGTGTGCTTGAAGGGGAAGGTGGGCAAGTCACTTGTTTACCTAGAAGGGAGTTAGGGGCCTCCCAAGGGTCTAACTGAGTCCCAGCCAAGCCTCCCTCTCCCTTCCAGCCACCTCTGTTCCTTCCCAGGGCTTCAGCTGCTCTGCCTGGCTGGGTGGGACAGAGCTGTCACCATCAATCAGAAGGGACCCACAATGGCCAGCCTGCCTCCCAAGTGGCTTTTGTTTATCTTCCTTTTCAAAGCTGTGCCTTTCTGAAGTGCCTTGGGGCTGTGGCCATTAAGCACCTGCCTGCCAGGTCCCCAAAGCAGCCAAGGTGGGGCAGGCACCTGAAAAAGGCTCGGGAGTTGGCCCAGCCCTTAGCAAGTTTGGCCTTATCCCCAGGATCTCTGGGATTGTACCACACCTTCCCCTGAGGCTTGCCCAAGGAGGCCGGGTGGGGAACATTGGCAAGGTTCCCCCAAAGTGGGCACTGGATATGGAGCTGGTGGGGGATGTGCCCACTTTGAGCCTCTCTGCTCAGCCTGCGCTTCTTCAGGGGTCTGAGAAGGGCCGCCAGCAAGGGGCCTTGGCGACATCTCCTGATAGAAGCCAGCCCAATGTATCCTCCTTCTTGGCCAGCTGTGTGTATGCAGGTGTATCTCCCATCTCCAGTGGGATGTCAGCTGGATGGTCCTATGGCAGACTCATATGGAGGCAGGGCAGAGGCTGAGCTTGGAGTCATGAGGTCTTCCTTAGTGGTGCCATGTCATCGGGAGGGAGATCTCTAGTGGAGGGCCCCAGGGATCTATTTTGATCTTTTTGTCAGTGACTTCCGCAGATGCGAGGATTGTCTTGTTGGCTCATACTCTAGAGGATGGAGTTGGGATCCAAGAGCATTGGGCTGCAGGGAAGGTAGAGAGCATGCCCAATGAGGAAACACCCTCCGCTGAGGACAGTAAGCAGCTGGAGAGTAGCCTGGGTGCGCTGATGAAGTTACATGACTTCTCCAGGGTCACATGGCCAGTAGGTGTCCCAGGTAGGCCTTGGATCTGGGGCTTCTTCACTGGCACCATTTGCTACATGTATCTGTCCCATGGATTAAAGGTTATAGAGATAAATAGGAAATCTTTCTTTCGGAGAAGACAAGAGTGGGATGAGGAAGTGTTTCCAGTATCTTAAGTATCATTGGGCTGGGTCCTCCCATCAGCGTCAGAGATGGCAACCTCTCAGAAACTTCCATCCATCAAGGGAGGGCCTTCCTTGAGAGTTCTGTGGCTTTGAAATACATCCCCCAGGGCTGGTGTGATGCTGAGCCGCTGGGAGCTAGGCAGTGTGGTGGGTGGGGCCTGCCAGAGTAAGGCACCAACAACATGGCCTTCCTTGGGGGGCCTGGATTCCCATGCCTGGCAGTGTGGTACCCCAGGGAGTGCACCCCATCTGAACAATGGCTGAGCATCTACTGTGTGCCAGGCATGGTGCCAAGTGCCAGGGGTCTAGAAGGAAGCAAGAGATGGTCCCTGGCCCAGGGAGCTCCTATTCCAAGCCATCTGCCGGACTTCTTGGGGTTTGAGACCTTAGCGGCTCTGAAGGGACCCCATACATCTCCTAGTCCTTTCACTTTCACTCTGTGACTTTTGTTTACTCTCCTCTCTTCTCATCTCTGGTTTCTCTGCCTCTACCTCCCTCTTCTCTCCCCAAACCTTCCTCTCCTTCAGATTTTGCAGATACTCTCAGCCCAATGAGAACCCCTCCTAGGGTGCGTCAGGGACTCCCTGAAATGAATCCAGTGTAGAAACAACAATCGTGGTCTCCACCAGTCAGCCAGGGCCTGCCTGGGGCCGCCTCTGGGAGACCCTCAGGCCTCAGTGACCTTCACCAGCTTTGTAAGATTTGGGCAAAGGCCCAGGGCCAGGGCTCAGGGCCAGGCCTGGGCTATCAAAGAGCCAATGTTTGCTTCCTCTGGGGCCCAGAGCTGCCAGGTCAGTGGGTATGAATGTGGGCCTTGTGGGTCTTGGCAGCTTCTCTGACGCTGCCTCAGGTCATCAGCTCCGGTGAGCAATAGAAGCCTCAGGTCATTAAAGGGCTGGCAGGCGGCATGGCAGGCACCATGGGGACAGATCTTTGAGGGGTTGTAGCAATGATCGTGGCCTGGAGAAGAACGAAGCTTGGCCGAATTGTCACCAAATGGATGAGAATAGACTTTCACCCTGGAGGCCAGTGAACTTCTTGCTCCTCATTAAAGACATGGTTTGCAAACCCCTAGAAAGGGAAGCAGTGAGCAGAGAGCCTACCGGCCTTGTCGAGCATGGGCTATGATGGCCACCTGGGACTTCCTTTGTTGGTGGAATTTCTAACCCGGCAGATGAGGGCAGGGCTAAGGAGGCCTCTAGCTCTTTGTACAGGCAAAATCGTTCATGCTCTTCTCAAAGACAATATGGAGACATGGGAGCCAGATGATCGTGCTGACTCCCGTTGTGGTCAGTAGTTGCTCCTTGTTGGCTCAGACCACAATAAGGTCTACAATGGAGTGCCCCAGGGATCTGTGCAGACATCGGGCTGGCCAAAGATTTTATCAGTGAGTGGCAGGCTCCTCAAATCTGCTGATGATACGAAGCTGAGTTGGATTGCTAATACTCATATGATAGAATCTGGAGCCAAGGCCAGGGGGCCATTGGTGAAATGCCTTGCCCAGGGTCATGCAGCTAGGCAGCTGTGTGAGGCTGGAGAACAAGACCTCGGGGTGGGTACTCTCTGACCCCCCCTCCTGTGGGGAGAGAACCATTTGGCCCCAAGGAGCAGGTCTGAGCAGGCTTCCCAAAGGAAGGGTGGTGCCTCAGCTGAGCCTTGAAGCAAGAAAAGGATTTGGACAGGCGATATTGAATCCTCATCTTAGCCATGACCTGAGAGCCTCAGGGGCCATTGAGTCCAACCTCCCCTCTTAACAGATGAGACCCAGAAAGGGTGGGGGGCAGCAGGACCAAGGCCCAGCTGATTTGGCCTGGGCACTGTGGCCGCTACAGGAGCCCTGAGGATGTTGCAATAGGCTAGTTCATCTCCTTTCATTTCAAAATCTGAAATCCAAACACCCCTTATGGGGCAGAGCTTTGTTTTTGCTCTTATGCGCTGTTGGGGTTGGGAGCCACATGCTGGGAAGTGGAGGACCTGGCCCTCCTGTGATCCCCTTTGCCTGGGGTGGGGCAGGCAGGCTGGAGGATCTCAGGCAGGGGAATTGTCTGGGTGCTATAGAAAAGGGGTCTGAGCTTTGGGAGCCTCCAGAAACACAAAAGTCAGTCCTGTTCTACCCTGTCATCCCTTCCCCATAATAAGGAGCTGTCCAGGAAATAAAATTCTAGGCATGTGTAAGGTCAAGTGAGGCCTGGGCTGAACACTCCCTGCCCCAGACTGAGCTGCCTAGGGACCCACTGGGAAAGAAAAGCTACCCTAGGGTAGGGGCAGGTACTGGGAATGGGCTTGGTGTTCTGGAAAAGTCGGTGTGCCCACGACAGGGAGGGACTTCTCTGTGAGGAGAGCAAGGGAAGGCCAGAGCAGGAACAGTTAGGGATAAAGTGGACCCAGGTGATCCAGGCTCACACCTGCTCTGTGTGTGTGTATCTTTGGGGTTCCCCTCTAGAGAGGCCAGCCACCATCCTTGCCTCTGGGTGCTCCTGGACAAGGGGTGACTTCTCTGTGGATTGTGTGACCTGGAGTGCTGGTCTCTGCGTGGTCTGTGAGTCGGGGCTCAGTGTTCTCAGGGTTCTTTTTTGCTGGGGAGGAGCAGCAAGCATTTATTAAGCTCTTACTATAAATTGAGCACTGGGTCTACAAATATGAGCAGAAAGAAAGGAGCCCCTGCCCTCAAGGAGCATACACTCTGAGAGGGGAAGACTAGGCACAAAAGGGAGCTGAAAAGCGAGTGAGTGGGGAGGGAAGTTACCTTCAGAGGGCATGGTGTCAAACTCCAGAAAATCAGAGGCAGAGCCAGGAGGGGAATGATGCTCGGCTGGCCTGGGCCTCACCCCAAATGGAGAAACTTGCCAAGGAGGGGAAAGGCTGCACCAGGGGGAGAAGGAGGCTTCAGATGCTGAGGGATGCTCCAAGGGGAGACAGCAGCCAGGGCAGGATGGCAGAATCAATCTGCACGTGTCTTTCAGCAAGCCCGAGAGGCTGGCAATCCCTTCTGCATTTTATAGGTGCAGGAACTGAGGCACAGTGGAGTCAAGTGATTTTCACAGCAAGTAAGTGTAAGAGCCAAGATTGTAACCTGGACCTTGCTCTCTGTTGGTAATCTCATGCCAGCTCCCCAGGATTCAGCATCTCTCTGCAGATGGCTTTCTGCCGGATGGCCCGTAAGCACCTCAAACTCAGCATGTCTGCAACAGGCCTCATTTTTTCCAATTCCCCTACTACTGCTGAGGGTACCTCCCAGGTCCCCCAGGGTCACAAGCTCTACCATTCCGCATTCCCTGTATCTAAGCTGTTACCAAGGCCTATATTCCATCTGTGCCGCATCTCTTGTCCATTTCATGCCTCCCTCCCTTGCAGTATCTCTCATCACTTTCACCTCTGCAACATCTCTGGTAGATTTCACCTGTACAGAATCTCTTGTCAATTTCATACCTTCCCTCCCTTGCAGTATCTCCGTCACTTTCACCTCTGCAACATCTCTGGTAGATTTCTCCTGTGTAGCATTTCTTGTCACTTTCATACCCATCCCCAGAGCACCTCTTGTCATCCCCCCCACCCCCTACCTCCTGCAGCATCTTTGCTTTCACCTCTACAGCATCTTTCCGATATGATCCCTTCTCTCCTCTGACCCTGCCCCTACCCTGGTGCAAGGCCTCATCCTGTCACACCTGGACCACTGTTATAGCTGCTGGGTGGTTCTGCCTGCCTCAAGTCTCTTCCGACTCCAATATATCTTCCATTCAGCCACCAAAGTGATTTTATTAAAGGGCAGGTCTGACCGCATCAACCCCTACTCAATAACTCATGGCTCCCTATTGCCCCCCGGAATAAACCATTGGCTCCTGTTTGACAGCCTTCCTTTCAAGCCCAATTACACAGGACTTCTCTTTATGCATTCTGTGGGCCAGTCAGACTGTCCTTTTTGCTGTTTCAGTAAACATTTAGGAGGCACCTGCTGTGTGCCAGACCATGAGCTAAGTGTTGGGGATACAGGGGCTGTCTTTGGCTTTTCTTTGGATCATCCTGGCATCTGTGGTCGATACATACAATGACTTTTGTGGTGGAGGGTTGGGAAGTGAGTGGAAGGAGCTCTCTACTGGAAGGCAGGAGACTTGGGCTCTAGTTATGATTCTGCCCCAGGATGTGTGTTAGCTTGGGTGAATCCCCATCCCCTCTGGTGGCCTCATTGGCCCCATCTCTATGATGAAGCAGCTGGACTGGGTGGCCTCTGAGGCCACTTCCAGCTTTGAGTTCCTAGGTTTAGAGCTCCCAGGTCCCTTGCTTGGGGCTCATTCCCAAAGCAGCCCAGAAGCCTGCCTATAGCCCATCTCAACCTGGCCCTGGGTACCTGAGCTGTCAATGGAGAAGGTAACCTTGAGTTCCCAGCCTGGTCAAGGCTGCTCCCTGCTCCCAGGCCTGGCACACAGCAGACGTGAAGGGATGCCTGCCCTGGGGGAGAGGCAGGGCGCAGCACAACCTAGGTATGAAGGAATGGCCAGTCTAAGAATGGATGCCCAGGTACCTGTCTTTGAGGGAGGCAAGAAAGAAAGCCTTAGCATTCCACCCCTTCATCATTAATTAACATTCATTTGTTCAAATATGGATGCACTATTCCTTGAATAACTCTCCTAATAGGCATTTGATTTCTTTCCTCTGTGTGCTTCATCCACCACCTGTCCATTCCCCAGGAGCCGGCTGGCCCCAGGTCCAGGTCTGGGTTGGTTTGGCTCCGAGCCTTTGGATCTGGTCATGGCCTGGATGCCTGCCTGGGTGGGCTTTAGTTCCTTTGCTTGCTGGCCTCTCTGGGCCTCAGTGTTGGCTTCTCTATAATGAGGAGAGGGCTCATTTTCTATTCTCCTTCCCTCCCTCCTCGTGGCCTTGTGAAGGGGACCAGGTTGTGTGACCCCACCATGGACAATGTGGTGGTGGTGGAGTCTAGGTGAGAGAGCAAGGACCAGCCCGGTGGGGAGGAAGGGGAGCAGGGTGGATATCCCTAATCAGTCAAGCATTCATTAGGCACCTACTGTGTGTCAGGCACTGTGTTGGGCATTAGGCATACAAAAACAAAAATGAAATTGTCTCTTCCTTCAGGGAGCTTTTAACATGGACACATGTAAGCACAAACAAGCCATAGACCAACTGCAAGGGGACTTTGGAGGGGGGAGTGCTAACGACTAAGTGAAAGAGGGGATAGACTAGAAAGGTCTCCTGCACAAGGTGGTACAGAAAACAGGGATTCCAGGAGCCAGAGGTGAGGAGAGAGAGCATTCCACACACACGGAGATGGAGCCTTGAGAGGTACAAGAAATAAGAAGCAAGGACCCTAGGGAATGTGAGGAGGGATGTAATGGTTAAGTGGGGGCGGGGGGGGGGGGGAGGAGGGAGAGATGAGAGAGAAAGAGAGATTGAGAAAGACAGAGACAGAAAGGGAGGGAGAGAGACAGAGAGAGAAAAGAGGAGAGGGAGGGAGAGACACAGAGAAAGACGGGGGGGGGGAGAAGAAAAGAGGGAGATACACCCAGAGAATTAGAGATTCCCAGGTGGTAAGCCACTCCTTACCCCACCCCCACCCCCACACACCCATTCCCATTTTGCACACGAAGTAACTGAGATCTGGAGAAGGGAAGGGAGTTCTGGGTCATGTCCTGAGTTAGTGGCAGAGCCAAGGCTTGGCCTCGAATCTCCTGCCTGCTGGGCCCCAGGCCCCTTCCAGGGTCTTCCAGACATCATACCATCATACGTTAACACCGGCGTTACCCCTTGGGAAACAGCTCCGTCTAATCAGGTCTTTGCACGTTCACCATGAGAAGAATTCAGCCTCCCTCCCATATGTATTCTGAACTTTAGCTCTCCCTGTGGAATCCAGGGCCTCCACACACGTGACAAGTATTTCATCTTCGCCCAGGGCCCATGTGCCTACCTAGGGATACAGAGATGGATGAGAGCGCGGCCATGCCCTCCTGGAGTGCCCAGTAGAGGTGGGGAGGGGATACTGGGGAGAGGGTAGCGTGTGATAATGGGCAGCAGGAGAGGGGCAGAGGAGGCTGGCGTAGCAGAGGGAAGTCTCCCTCCGAGGGATCAGATGGGGGGGATCCTTGGGCAGGGGCCCTCTGGAGAGCGTTATGGTCACCCTTACTTTGAAAAGCATCAATCAATACACCTGCTTTCAAAAGCCAGTTAGGCCCGGCCTCCCTCCAAAGGGACAATGGCTGTTTGTCCTGTGGGGAGGGCCCTTGATGCCAATCAGTATATGGAAATATCCTTGCGTTCACCTTGAATGTGGGAGCCAGAAGCCCAAGGTAGAGAGCCATTTTTTTCTTATTATGGGGACAGGCCCCTCCCTGTAGGGTTGGGACCAGCTGCTGGGCTGCTAGTGAGTGAAGGATGGGTACGGAGCGAAGAAGAGGCCCAGGGGTCATCTGCCACCCCATTCCAGGAGAGCAAAGCCGGCCATCTGGTGGTGTCCTGGGCACTCTCACCCCAGGCTCTGCACTGCCTCTGGAAGATGCCAGAGGAGGCTGGGCTCCTGACAGGGTGGATCCTGGCTGAGTGGCAAAAGCTGTCCAGTGGGCCTCTCCTTTTTCTGCTCTCTCCCTCATGCTTTGGGAACCACACCCTTCTCCCCAGCTTTCCAGGGGGCCCTGCTCTCTCTGCCACCCTTACCACCTCTGTTCTCTCCCCTCCTCCCATCTCTCCTGCTCTCAGGAAGGGCTCTACCCCAGACCAATCAGCCTCCCTCCCTACCTGGGCTGAGTTGTGGGAGGGGAGCAGAGAAGGGCCGGATCCGCTGGAAACCACCGGGGAAAGAGCCTTTGGGGGCAATGAGTCCTTGATTTGTGCAAGTTGCAGACATCAGGCTGTAAAGACAGCAGTACCAGGCAAGCCTTCCACTCAAAGGTGGACCAGAGAGGCCAGGGTTCCCTCCTTAGGGCTAAAGGGAGAGGCAGGGCTGTTCATGGGAATGGGCTGGGAATTGGAGTCAGGGACCTAGGGTCTAGTCCTGCCCCTCCCCTTCTGGCTGGGTGACCCTGAGTCAGGCTTCCTTCCCTGTTTCTGAACCCTAAGGTGATAAGGGCCTTGGGCTGGCTGGTGTTGTGAGTGTCTTTACCCTGCCCAGGCTGGCAGTGGCAGCAGCCGCCTGTGGGAAGCTTCTGACCAACCTTCTCCTCCAGCTGGGAGCAGCCCCCCTGAGAAGGCTGCCTGCCCCAGCCTCCTGAATAATTTAGCCCCCTCCGATATTACCAAGTGCTGAATCTGCCTGTCAGCTGCCAGGCCCTGGGCTAATAGGAGCCCATTAATTGCCAGGTGGGGCAGCTGGTTGGCTACTGGCTGCCTGGGTCCCTCCATTCTCCTAGCAGAGCCAGGTGAGGTGGGAAACTGAGGAGGAGCACACTTGTAGGGGTGTGTGTGCGTGTGTGTGTGTGTGTGTGTTTGTGAGTGTGCGAGTGTGTGTGTGTATGAGCATGTGTGTGACCGTGTGTGAGTGTGCGAGTGAGTGTGAGTGTGTGCATGTGATTTGCTCTAAATTTATGATCCTCTGTCCTTTCCTCGCCTGATTTCATAGATGAGGAAACAGGTTCAGAGATGCTGAGGGATTTGACCACAGTAAACCAGATAGTAAAGAGCAGAATCGGAATTTGAACCCAGAGCTCATGATTCCTAATCAAGCCTGCTTCCCACCAGGTCTTAGAAAGTCCCTCTTGGCTTCCTTAGGGCAGGGGCCTTTCCAGGAGGTGTTGGGGATGGGAGATGCAGTGAGCCAGCAGGGGAGACTGCCCTCGGGCCTGGGCCCAAGGTCTCCCTTTGGCCTCTGGAGGTAGAGGAGAAAGCTCCTGCCGGGGTCAGGAGGGTGGGAGGAACCTGGCTCTGCCCCCAGCCAGCAGGTGAGCGGCCTTGGCTTCTGTAGGCCCCCTGGGCTTCAGGCTCTTCCCTGTCACATTGGGATGGGCACAAGAGCTTTCTAGGGCAGGAGACAAAGGCCCTTTGAAAGTGTGACCACCTGTAAAGTCCTTGGAGGGCTGGGGACCTTTGGGTAGTTCCTAGGTTGGCAAAGGGGCCTCCTTCCTGGCTGCCACGGGGCAGGGCAGTGGCATGGTGCTGATGGGAGGGGAAAAGCCCATGAGCACCCCAAGAAGACAGGGAGCTTGAATCCCATCCCCCAAATAGTGATGGAAGGTAGATTTAAATGAAAGTAGGGGCACCCTGGGCGGGGACCAGATGGAGGCTGGAGTGGCATGGCCGGGGTGTGGTGTGGCGTGGTCGGGGGTGGGGTGTGGGGTGTGGGAGGGGAGCAGGGCGGGGCCAGGGGCAGGGGCAGGGGCAGGGGCAGGGCTGGGGGCAGCTCATCGCCCCTGGGGCTGGGTTTATGAGATTCCCATTCGAGGGAATCTCTGGGCTCCCCACCTGCTTCCCTGAGTAGCTGGCACACTGACTGAGGGATCCTGGTTGGCCTGGGCCGGCCTCTCCAAAGGGACCAGCCAGCTCTCAGCAGCTCTAGCGCAGTCCCCGATCTCTCTGCAGCCTGGGGAGCTCACGGGCTCCCGCCTGGACTCTCCTCTGCCTGAGACTCGGGCGCTGTCCATCCTTCGCCTGCTCAGCTTCGCAGGCTCTCCTGCCTGGGATGGGACCGTCCTGGCTGCTCCTCCCCTCATACTTTCTCAGTGATCTCCAAGGCACTCAGGGGTCACTTGCCATCCATTAGTGTAGCTCTGGCCCCCAGAGCTCTAGCTCTAGGTCTGATCTCTCCCCTCAGCCCTGGCATGGCACCTGGATAGCCCTGAGGCATCTCACAGGCCCCTGAGCTGGGCCTTTCCCTGCTGGGAATGTGGAGGCATAGATACCTCTTTCTGTGAGATTGCAGAGGTCTCTGAGGTGAGTCAGAAGTGCTTCCTCTGGGCCTTGCTGGCTTCCCCTCAGACCATGAGAGGATGCTGATGGCTCCTGACAGTCCCCCAGGACTGCCCATGCAGCTTCTGGGAATCACTGAGGGGCCATAGCCTGTGTGGGCAAAGGGGGCGTACTGGGAGTGGGGGGCTGCAGACAGGTGGCAGGTAGCTGGTGCTGTTTTGTTTGGCAGTGGGGGCCTGCCTTGCCAGAGGAGGGGCTCCATCCCACACTGCCTGTGCCCAGAGGCATCCCTGGGGTGCCTGGATCACTCTTTGCTGCCCCACCTAGTCTAGTAGTTGGAGCATTCAGGAGCGAGGCTCCCCTGACCTGGTGGGTTCTCAGGTTGGGCAGTGCCCACTGGTGTAGGTTTCTTGGGACCCTCAGCTGTCTGGACTGATGCTGGGCCTTTGGGGTCACTGGCCCAGACACTGCCCCTTTCTAAAGGGGAGCCATTAAGCTGGTCACTTTCCTCCCGCCTTTCCCCCCAGAGAAGGATGGACAAGGTGACCTCTTAGGGTCTAATGTGACCGTGGGATTCCTGAGGCGTGTGCCCCGGGCAAAGGTGGCTCATTCGCCTCCATGGCACATACCTTCATTGAGCCCGTACTCTGAGCAAGGTCCCAGGATGCAAAGCCAGAACAGATCCTGCCTCCCGGAGCTCCCCTTCTGGGGAGGGGGCTCCATAGATAAAGAAAGACAAAGAATAGACAGAGCCCCAGTCAGGATCTAAAACTTGTCTCATTCTGTGGGGTCTGCCCCTCCCCCATGGAACTGTCCATGCTGACCGCCTGCCTGTGCCCGACACCTGCCACATTCAGCACCTGTATTCCACCACCACCCCATGATCTGGATGCATCCATCTGCACTTGGTTTCTTCCAGTCTTATTCTTCATGTTTTTGGGGTGGTGCAGTGGGCAGAGCCAGCAGCTCAGAGCTAGGACCCCGCTGTTTATTTAGGAGCTTCTTGAGGTGAAAAGGAGGTGAGGCTTCCTGTCTTTCTTTGCCAATGTCCCTGGGCTGGGGGAGAAGGCAATGTGGTTGTTTGTAGTGCACACAGTGGAGGGTGCTCCAGGATGGGAGGCTTTGTCAGCACCCCCCCCCAATTTGAACATAGGAACATTATTCACTAAGCTTCTCCCTGGCCAGATGGCGCCAGCCTGGGGGCTGACCTTCATGGAGTTGGGATCCTCACAAACTTCCTCGTTGGCGACAGTGGAAAGTGGAAGCCACAGGCTCCTGGGCAAAGCCAGCACGGGTCAGGAGGGTGCCCTTGGGGGTGTCTGGGCTAGGTGAGGACAGAATGGCCTTTGGAGCTCTGTTGGCAGCCAGGGTAAGAAGGATGTGAGGCGCCATTCTGAGCTCCCGGAAGCCCCAGACTCTGGACCTGAGGTCCCTGAGTGGGCTAGGCCGGGGGGGTGGAGCTTGCATCCTGAGGGGCTCCTTTGCTTCAGTGACTCAGACTCACCAGGACTCAGGGGATGCAGCAGCTTCCGTTTCCTGACCACCCCCCTTGCTGGCTCCCCCAGCCTGGGGGGCAATGGGGAAAGGCTTCCCTTCCTTTTTTCTTGTTAGTCTTTCCCAAAGGGCTGGCCAGGCCTGGCCAGATGAGGAGCTGGAATGTCCAGGAAATGAAGGATAAACAGTAAGTGAGAGTCTCTGAGGGAGGTGCCAGGCTCTTGGACAGCCCCAGCAACCTCTCTGTGGCCAGAGCAGCCCTCCAGCTGCTTCTTGGGGTGCTTGGCCAGGGCCAGGTTGTGGCCTTCATGGCCCAAGTCAAGGAGCCACCTCTGCCAAGGGGCCTTTGCCATCAGTGCCACCACCAGCCAAAACAAAATGAGACCATGCCAGCCCAATGCCACCTGAGAAGCAGGAAGTGCCCTTTCCCTCCCTGCTTTGGCAGCTCCTTGGGCCCCTTCCGTCAGGTACTTTATCCAGTTCCAATTGGCAAAGTTTGCTTGAGATGCGAGGAAGGAGGTTCAGAAGGAACATCATGGTTCCTGCCTTCAGTGAGCTTATCTTCTATTGGGAAGGGCCTGGATAGGAGTCTGGGGTGCTTGGGGAAGAAGACAGCGGGCTCAGAGAAGTATAGGCCTGGTTGGGGTGGGCATGGCAGAGACAGAAGGAGACAGAAGGTCAAATAGCACCTTAGGTTGTTTGAGCAGGGGGAGAGAGCCTTTGGCCTAGGAAGGCTTCCTGGTGGAGGGGCCTTTGAAGGGGCAGAGGCTGGGAGCTGAGCCTGGACAGAGCAGGACACAGCCACCCCTTGGGCCCCAAGCTCCCTGGTGGTGCCTGGGCCTCCAGCCTTCACAGGATCCTTGTGTTCCCCCGCCCACCCCTTCCTGTTTGTAGTAGGCACTTCATAAAGGTTGAATGAACCCCCTGGGTCCCACTAGTTCCCATGGGCCAGCTGCCGTCTCTCTGCCTAGGCCCACCCAGGTTCTTTGTGTCTGGGTTTGTGTTGAACGATCACTGGGTATCCACAGCTGAGGCGAGGCTCCCTCTGGGCATGGGCTGGATGAGAGGTCGCTCAGGCCCCTTCCCTGCCAGCTCTCAGACCCTGGCAGATGGTCATGAAGCAACCTCGATAGCATCTGCCCACGGGCTCTTGGAGGCAGGGCTAGGGCTCCTCAAACCAGGGCCAGAGGGCCCTGTACACACAGTGAATGGCTGGAGAGTGGCTGGACAGGCCCAGGCTTCCACTTTGGCTCCCACTTCCCTAGAGCAGCCTCTGGGTCTGGGGGCATAAAAGGTCCCGTCTGTGTGTGGTTGGGGCTTCTCGGACCTGGTGGGTGCCTCAGACCATTCAAGTCGCTGCATCCTGAGGCGTTTCCAGATGGAGCTAAGAGGGGCCGTGTTTACACAAGCCAAGCACCCCCGCCATGTCCCTGTTGTGTAATCTAGCTGGGTTTTCTTGGTTGTTTTTCAGTCACGTCTGACTCTTCGTGACCCCTTTTGGGGCTTTCTTGGCAGAGACACTGGAGGGGTTTGCCATTTCCTTCTCCAGCGCATTTTACAGATGAGGAAACTGAGGCAAACAGGGAGAAGTGACTTGCAGGGTCACTCAGCTAGTAAATGTCTGAGGTGGGATTTGAACTCAGGTCTTCCTGATTTTAGGCCCGATGCTCTAACCACTGTACCACCTAGCCATCCTAATCTTGCTCCTCCTTGGTTCAGTGTCCGTTGACTTCGGAGGCCTCATTTTGTCCCAGCATCGAACGTGAACTAAGAGGTTGCTGGTGCCAGAATCGCACCTCTAACACGTGGAATCGGATGGGTTGTTGACTGCCGCCTTGTCCACCCTTCCTATCAATAAACACTGGAGGGTGGGCTGAGGACAGGCATTGACCCTGACTGGCAGGCAGGCCGGCCTGTAGAGGAAGTCGGAACCCAGGGCAGGTAGGGATGATACAGGAACTAGAGGACAAGGACCCCAGAGATGAGCTGCCTGGGGTGTCCTGGGCAGGCAGAGTCGTATCAGCAGGGGTTTTGTACCTGAAGCTTCCCTGACAGATAGTGAGCCACTTGTCCTCTTGGGAGGATGACAACACTGAGCTGTGTTACCTTGAGCCAGGCCCTTCTTTTCCCTGGGCCTTCGCTTCCCAGACTATAAAATGAGATAATACATACAAAGCACTTTGCAAATCTTAAAGCATTCTAAATTTCACCTGTTATTAGTATAACTTTATTAATACAGGTCAAACCATAGTCTTAGTCGCTCAGAGCAGCAGGATGGTAAGGGACTTGTCCACAGTCATACAGCCAGTGTATGTCAGAGATGGGCTTGCCTTCCTGGATTCAAGGGCGCTATGTGCTGCTGCCTGTCAGAATTATTGTTTGCTGTGGTGTTATCATCATCATCTTCTTCATCATTATTACTGTGGAAAGACCGCTGCCTACAGAGTCAAATCCTGACTGACGGATGTTGTCTGTGAAACCTTGGGAAAGCTATTAACTCATCTGGTTTCAGTTTCCTTATGGGTAAAATAAAAGGGATGGGCTAGGTGATATAAGGAATGTACCAGATGTAAATCTCTGGTGTCCTGAATGGGTCAATGTAGATGGTCTTAATACTCCTTTCCAGAGTTGACAGTTTATGGCTGTCAGCAGGACTGAGCCTGAGGTCACCAGCTGGGCTTATTTGCCAAAGTGGCCCAAGGCCTCACCCTTGAGCCCAAGCAGCCCTGGAAGCTCTTGGTAAAATCTCAGATTTGGGTCCTGGCCCCTAGTGAAAGTAATGGAACTCTGGGGGAGGAAGTCCTGTCAACTCCCTGAAAGTAGAAAGGAAGGAAAGAAGCCAGGTGTGGGAGGCAGTGGCCCAGGGAGAGGAGCTCAGTGTACACCATGGCCCATAAATTGGTGGATGGGAATTTAAAAAGGAGTCTGCCCTTAAATGCAGATCGATGCCCCACAGCAGCTTCCCACCCCATTCCGTACTCTTTCTAGTGGTCCCGATGAGTGGTCTGCCAGCCTCTGCAGGGAGGCTTCGGAGTAGGGAAGGGGCATCCAGCCCCCTTCAAAGCAGCCTGAGCAAAGCCCATGTTGGGGCAGCCATGATTGCCAGGAAGTTTTTCATGACTTTGAGCCTAAATCCCTGCCCAGGCAGAAGAGGGCTCAGCCCCTTCTCACACCTGCCTGCATCTTCCCTTTTCCAGGCTACCCCTGCCCAGTTCTTCCCACTCATCTTCGGGGGACCCAGATTCCAGGCCGCTGACCATGGTTGTGTCCTCCTCTGTATCCTCTCCCAGCTCTCAGTGTCCTCCCTAGACTAGGGTGCCGCTGCTGCCACCTCCCTCCATCCTAGCCACAGCCTGAGATCCCACTGGCCATCTCGTGGGTCCATCAGCTCTCATTCCAGTCACGTGCAGATGAAACCCCCAGGTCTGTGTCACACAAACTGCTGTCTCGCCACATGTCTTGTCCCCTTGGTTCGTAAGTTGTTTGTTTTCTCAGACAGGGCATGAGACATTTAATGAGTTTCATCTTATTCGTCCCAATTCTTAGGCTGCCAAGGTCCATCTGAATCCTGACTGTCATCCCCTGTGTTAGCTACTCCTCATCTGCAGAACTGATGAACTTGACTGTCTGTGCTTTTGTCTAAGGGGCGGCTGGGCGGTGTAGTGGATAGAGTGCCGTGCCTCACATACAGCTGAAGCCTCCTTCCCTGTCTTGGTCTCTCATTCGCCATTGCCCTGCCCTCTCGGGCCAGGAAGAACCAGTGCAATCCTGTGACAGGTTGGGAGACAAATATGGCAGGTGGGAGGGGGACCTGGAGGATGGGGATAGCAGGTCCTCCCTCCCCCACCCGTGAAGAGAAGAGCCCCTCTGCAGCACCCAGTGCCCCTCTCCTTGGAGGAGATTACCAGGGAAGATGATCATGCAGCTGGGGGCCCAATGGGTAGAGCTAGGCCTGAGTCAGAAGACTTGAATTCAAATCCGACCTCAGACACTACTCAGACTTGCCCAAGGCTCCAGAACTAGGAAGTGCCTGAGGCTGGATTTGAATTCAGGTCTTCCTGACTCGAGGTCACTGGGATCTCTGTGATGGCTCTCTCCAGCTTTGGCCAAGCTCTCTCCTTTTTTGTCTCTGTGGCTTCCATTCTGCACTGTGGGTGATGTGCAGGCTCCTTGCTCTCAGAGAAGGATTTCACACAGGGTGAAAAATGACTCTGGCACCCTGGGCCCTGGGAATCCCCGGGGACGTGGGAGAGGAAGCCAAGCTGGTGTGCTTGGCAGGGTTCCCTGGCCCAGCCAGGGAAGGAAGGGGGTAGCAACTTCCTCCATGGGGTGCTCACTTGGCCAGCAGGGTCTTTCCTGGCCTCAGGTGCTAGTGGATGGAAGGACTGAACTTTTACTGAGTGCCAGGGGAAGAGCAGGAGTTGTGGGGCTGGCCACTGTTTGGGAGGGGGTGGGGAGCAGGCAGCCCTGGAGCCTGAGCAGGAAGGGGTAGATGAAGTTTCTGGGGCTGGCCTCTGACTGATGCCATCCTTTCTGGACAGTGGTCTGTGGGGCTCAGGGTTCACCTGTGGAGAGTTGGGGCATCTCCCCAAGTGTATGCCAGGCACTGGGTTGGTCCTGACTTCTTCCTATGAACACAGATCCCAGAGCTAGGAGGGACCTAAGAGCTCAGTTTCTCCTTTTACAGATGGAGAAACTGAGGAAACTCAGAGAAGCAAAGGCCCTTGCCCAGAGTCACCCAGCTAAATGTGTGGTGGTGCTGGAATCTAGGGTCCAAACCCAGGTGTTCTGGGCACAAAGCCTGCGCTCTTCAGCTTTCTGTGACTGGTCTGATTTATGTTGTCTGGCGTGGGGGGAATTTCTAGGGAGTTAATTTTATTTCCGTTGGCCCACTGTCCTCCCCTTCCCTGACTTTGCCTGGCTCTTTCCCCACGGGTTCTCCTACCATCCTGACGGTGAGCCCTTAAGGGAGTTAGGACCGATGTCATTCCCTGATGCCACATCCTCATCTAATGTAGAGCCTTCAGTCCTGAACCTCATGGCTCTGTGGAAGGGCAGGTTGGACGTGAGGTCAGAGGGTCCTGAGACACGTGTGGCAGGGTGGCCGTGGACGAAGCATGTAACCTCCTCGGGCCTCAGTGCCCTCATCAGAACAACAGGAATTGCTAATGCCAGCAACCCCCGCTTCCCAGGGTTGGCATGCAGCTCCAGTGAAGTCATAGGTGTGGGAAGCCCTGGGTAAACCTTCCAACCCTGTAGACACGTCAGCTGCATTCTTCCTCATGTTGTCATTCGTAAAGATGCTAGGAAGACAGGGTTAGTCTCTTCAAGGAAGCAAACTGTCTGAGATGAGGATGGCCATTTCAGGATTTAACTTGCCTTGAAATGGGCTACACTGAGACCGCTGATCAGAGGTTGCTGGAGGAATGAGTGTGGGGGGGAAGGGATAGAGGTGGGCATGGCAAAAGCTCAGTGGAGGCCCAGATGATCAGGGATGAGCTCCTGCTCCTCTTGCCTTGTGGGGTGGCCTAATGGGCTTGGGCCCCCGCATCAGAACCAGGGTGGAATGACTGGCACCTTCCAGGGGAGGTGCCTCCTGCCACAGCACTTAATCCCTCACTGGCAGAGGAAGCTCCTTGGAGGGTGTCCTGGCAGTGGGCTCCTGGTGGCCCAGGTCCAACATCTGGCTCCTGCCCCTGCAGCCAAATTGAGAGCTCACTTCATGCTATTTGCCCTGGGCAGGGTGTGTGGTCTCCTCTCTAAGTTCAAACAGTGGTCCATACAGCTTTGTGAGGCCTAAAGAGATTTCCTGGTCCCAGAACAGCCCTCTTGGGCTGCTGCTTAGTGGGGGAGGGGCACGGTCAGAGGAGCTGGTTTTGCCCCCAGCTAGCTCACCATACAGTCTTGGGTAGGCTCTTCCTCTCTCTCTCCAAGCCTCAGTTCCCCTATTTGTAAAAAGAGGCCTGATCTGCAGGGCCCAGGCAGGCAGGGACTGTCTTTTGCCTCCTTTTCTATCCCCAGCATGTAGCACAGGGCCTGGCACATAGTAGGTACTTAATAAATGTTGATGGATTGAGAATCTGAAACCATCTCGCTAACCTTGTAGCTGATACGTCTGTAAAATCTGGGTCTCATGATGGATCACCTACCTCCCACACTTTTCCTACTCCTACCAGTTCCCCTCAGACCCCGAGGGAGACAGTCGAGGACCCTGAATGCAGAGCCCTGGGAGCAGTGAGAATAAATGCCTGACCCCCCACCTTGCTGCTGCCCCCTGAGGACCGTGGGGCCTTTCCTTCTGATTTCCAGCTGAGTTGTTCCGTGTTGTCTCCCCATTAGAACACAAGCATTCTCCTCGAGACCAGAGACTGTTGGACTTGTCTCTTGGTGACCCAATGTTTTCCATACAGTAAGGGCTTAATAGATGCTTCATCCATTCATTCATTCCTTTTAATGAGGTGAGTCTCCCCTCCTCCAGCCTTCAGGGATTATACCTTTTTAAGTGTAAGGGCAAAGCCTGGGGCTAAGTCCAAACAAGCCATTTTACTTGGGGAAGGAGGCACCCAGCTTTGTCCTTGTCTCCTTGCCCCCACCCCCACCCCCAGAGCTGGCCATGGTTATTGCTGGGAGGTGTGTGGGTGACATCAGCAGTTTTCTTAGCTTCCTGCAGTCTCAGCCATCTTGACAATCAGTGGACACCTTCTAACTCTTGGGAAGTGAGTGGATGGAGGGGAGGACATTCCTCATCCTGACTTCCACCAGAACAATAGGTCAGAGAAGAGCCGGGTCCCCAGCATTCTAGGCTGAGCCTAAGGGGAAGGGGTCTCTTATGAATGGGCTGTGACCTACTCGATTCAAAGTTGGAGCCATGAGTAGGTTCTTGCAATGGGATTGTGGGCTGGCAGGCTGTCCCCATCAGGAAAGATTACCTTGATTCATAACTGATAGGTCCCTGGAGACCCGGGCTGCCAGGGCAGGGGTGCCTTTTGGCTCTGGAGGGGCCTGGGGTGCAAACCAGAAGTCAGAACTTCACGAGCCTTAGTTTGGGCCGGAAAGGCCACCTTGAGCAGGTGTGGGCTAGGCAGGCCCAAGGAGAGGGGCTTCTGGGAACTGCTCACTGTCCTGGCATTGGAGCTGAGCCTCTGCTGGTTGGTGTCTTCTCTGCCTGCTTGGGAGGACCCTCCCAGCTCGGCTAGTCTTCAGAAAGCAGGGAATTAATAAGTTGCTCCTGGGGGCGACTGGGCGACTGGGCAGCTTTTGTTCTTTCCCTCTGCTTCCAGCTGGAGCAACTGGGAGTTGTGGGGGGCCGCCTGACAAGGTGGCCTGGCTGAGTATTAGGGAAGAACCCATTTCTTCTGCCCCTTCTTTTCCAGGAATGTTTGTGTGCCTTGTACATCCAATATGTTAGTGCTTTTAGAGATCTGATTTTTAAAAATAAGATGTGATTCTCCTCATCCAGGAGTCATTTCTGATCTATGTGTCTCTCTATTCTGATCTGGATTTTCCCTGATAGTCTGTGGCTGTAGACTTGCTGATCCCCATTAACTCACCCTCTCCAGCATTCCTGTGTGGATGTTTGGTGGTCTGAGCAGAGCTCGTGGCCAGTGCTGGCAGCAGATGGTCCCTTGGTGCAAACTTAGCAAATGGGCCGTGTTCTGAGCATGTTAACTGATAATTAGTGTAAGATTCAGGGAGCTAACATAACCAGTGAAGTAAATTGGGCCATCTTGTGACCGTGACCTCAGCCATATTTGACCTTGGCTGGGCCTTTCTGGCTGAGGCTGAGAGGAGCCAGCTAACGTTGTCAACCATTGGAGCGTGGCCTTTTGCTGGGATGAGCCCAGCTCTGTAGTGTTCAGGACACTTTGAGAGAGTCCAGGGGAGGGCTACCAGGCATTGGAGAGAGGGCCACACATGATGGGTTCAGGGAGATGGGGATGTTTAGCCTGGCAGGGAGGAGGCCACAGCTGGCTTCAAGTATCTGAAGGGCTGGCCTGGGGACAAGGGATTTGCTGGGTTCCACTTGGTTTCTAGGGAAGGAGCTCTGAGCCAAGTGGGCCAGTGGAGGGGAGTGGCCCCAAAGGAAAAGGCTTGGGTGGAGAGCTCAGTCTTCCAATCCCATAAGGTCCCAAGGAATGGTGGGATGGCCCCTGCGTAGGGCCGTCACAGAAGGGACCGGGTCAGGTGCAGGTCAGACCAGATGGCCGTGAGATTCCCCCAAGCCTCCGCTCTGAGGCTCTTAAGGTGACATCAGCCTCTTCCCACGCTGCCTGAGAAAACAGGAGGCCACCACCGTCCGCTTCATGAAGAGAGTCCTGTCAGAGCCCTGCCTCTGGGGCCCTCCGGCCCACCCCAGCGACCCCAGGCAAGCCAGAATTCAAGAGGCAGCATGGCTAGTGGGTAGACCTCTGGACTCTGAGTCAGGAAGGCCTGGGTCTCAGCCACTGACTAGCTCTGTGGCTGTGGGCAAGTCATTTCCTTAGAGGAATCCGTTTCCTCATCTGTAGACTGGGACCATAAATAGCGCCTACCCCAAAGAGGTGCAAGGAAACTCAAGGGAGATTAGGGAAGTAAAATACCCGAACATTCGCTGAGATGAGAGCCGCGTAATCTGCTGCCACCGTGAACTCTTAGTGCTGGCGAGGGCAGCCCCGCGGGCTCTCCGGATAGAAGACAGGTCAACCCATCCTGACTGAGTCAGCCACCCGATTTAGCAGTCCGGGCCCTGCTTCTGCCGGCGTGGACACCCCTCGATGACACATGCCCGAGGCTTCTGGGATGAACAAACAGAAAGCATTGTCGAGCGTCCTCCGAGGGGAGGCAGCCAGCTGAGAGCTCGGGTCAGCCTTGGGAGGAGGGCGGTGCATCGCCGCTGAGTCTGATCTCCTCCTCTTTGGCTTCATGCGCCTCATGCAGCCCCCTGAGTCACCTTCCCAGGCGGTGTAAGTGAGAACAATCATTTCCTTCTTGGCTTCCTGCCCTCTTCAGGGTTGGACATCCTCTTTCCAGCCCGCAGGACAGATTCTCGTCATACCAGGTCCCTGGGTAGAGCTTCTTTCTTACTTTTTTTAAATTGTTTTTTCAGTGAACAAACATTTATTTTCTCTCCACCTCCCCCTCCAGTTGAAAAAGAAAAACAAATTCCTTGTAACAAATATGTGTAGTCAGATAACACAGATTTCCAGACTGGCCCCGTGCAAAGATGTATGTCTGGATCAGCATCCTGAGTCCATCTCATCCTCTCAGGAGGAGGGTGACATGGTTCACCTCAAATCCTCCAGAAGTGTTTGGTTGTTGTGTGGCTCAGAGCTCCTTAGTCTTTCAAAGTTGTTTGTATGTATTGTTTTCCTGTCGATTGTATTCCTGTTTCTGCTCACCTCGATCTGCATCAGCCCATGTGAGTCTTCCCAGGTTTCTCTGAAACCATCCTTTCACTATTCCTTATGACACAATAGTATTCCGTTCCATTCATACAACCATTCTCCAGTTGATGGGCCCCACCCCCGCCTCAGATTTTAGTTCTCTGCTACTTCAGATATGTTTGTTCAGATGGGTCCCTTTCCTCCTTCTTTGGTCTCTTCTGGGGTATAGGTCAGTGATGTCACTGGCATGGCAGGAAGCTGACTTTTTAGTGAACCCAGGGAATCATTACAAATTGCTTCTCAGAATGGCTGGATAGATTTGTAGCTCGGCCGACAGTCATGTTGATGGCGGTGGCGGTAATGACAGCGAGCACGTATAGAACGCTCTGTGCCTACTTTATCCGGCTTGATCCACGTGCCTGTTTTGTCCCATGGACCATCCAACATTTGCCCTTTTTCTTTTGTTGTCAACATTGCCAATCGAATGGCTGCGAGGCAGAACCCCAGAAGAGCTTCCAGTTACACTTCCCTATTAGTGATTTGGAGTATTTTTTTCATATAGCTACTGAGAGCTTAGATTTTTTCCTTTGAAAATACACTGTTCATGTCTGTTCATCTTTGTGCTCTTAAAGGAAAAAAAAATCAGACAGTGATACTTCCAGATGTAACCTTAAAACTGCTTAGCTTGGGGCTATTACTTAGAGAAAATGGTGCTTCAATAAAATGTTAGGAGTCCAGTTGAAATGGCTGGGTCATTGTCAGGAGATTTATGTTTAAAATTCTGGAATTTCACCCTTTCTCCTACATGTCCTAAAACTAGCTTGCCCCAACCAGACCTGAAGGGGAAAGATTCTCTTAAAGCTGCCTTCACCTCATTCCTGTTTCCTCTCAATTTTCTGTATGTAAAAGATAAATAAATGACTCACTCCCCTAAAAAAAAGAAAATAGACTACATCATTTGACCGTTTGTCAAGTAGGGGATGGCTCCTGTAAATTTGAATCAATTCATTATATACCTTGAAAATAAGACCTTTATCAGAGAAATTTGTTGTAAAGACTTCCCCAATTACCCGTTTCCCCTTTAGTTTTAGCTGCATTGTTTTGTTTGTGCAAAAACGTTTGGGTTTTGTGTAATCAAAATTACCCACTTAATCTTCCATAATCCTTGGATTGTATAATCGGGTACTCTTTCCTTCTCCATAAATTACAAAGGTAATTTCTTTCTTGTTCCTCTACTTTGTTGTTGATGTCCTTTCCATCTAAGCCATCTATCTCTTTGGAGCTTTTCTCGGTATATGGTGAGATATGCTGGTCTAAACTAAATTTCCACCAAGCTGCTGCCTGGTTTTCTCAGTAGTTTTTGTGGAATGGTGTGTCTTTAGCATGGTAACTGGAATCAAACTCTAGGTTTGTGGGTTCATTTGCTTCTGTATACTGTATACCTGATCAATCTCATCAATCCATTGACTTGTCTGTTTTTTAAACAGTACCATCTAGTAGTATAGTTTCTGAAGTAATGCTTCACAGTACAGCAGGTAGGGGGTACAGTACACAGAGCACCAGGTCTAGAGTCAGGAAGACCTGAGTTCAAATCTGGTCTCAGACGCTTACTGGCTGTGGGACCCAAAGTCACTTAGCCCTGTTGGACTCAGTTTCCTCATCTGTAAACTGAGCTGGAGAAGGAAACGGCAAAGCACACCAGTATCCTTGCCAAGCAAAGCCCAAAAGGGATCATGGAGAGTCAAACATGACTAAAATGACTAAGCAACAACAAAGTCTAGCTTGAGATTGGGTGTGATGAGGCTGCTTTTCTTCCAGCTGCTTTTCATTATCTCCCTTGAGGATCTTTTCTTCTTCCTGATGATTTCTGTAATTATTTTTCTGACTCTATGAACCGATCCTTTGGCAGTTTAATTGTCACAGCCCTGAATAAGTTGGTGAATTTAGGAAGTATTTTCACTTTGTTAGGTTGGTTCAGTGTGCCCGCAAGCAATTAATTTAGGTTTGTCTTTATGTAAAGAGCATTATAGCTCCTCTGGGCGCCTGGTCAGTAGACGCTGGTGTGTGTGTGTGTGTGTGTGTGTGTGTGTGTGTGTGAGATGAGATTTCTCTTTCTAATTCTTCATGCTGGATTTTTTGGCAATATCGAGGATCAAATAAAATTAGATACAAATTGCTTTGCAGACTATAAAGTGGTATATCGATGCCAGCTGTTATTATATACAGAAATGCTGATGGCTTCTCTGCGTTTATTTTATATCTTCCTACTTAGCTGAAGTTCTTAATTATTTCAATGAATTTTTATTGACTCTCTCGAGGTCCCTGTGTCATCTATAAAAGTCATCATTTTATTTCCTCTTTGCCTGTGCTTATTCTCTCATTTTTGGGGTCTTATTACTATAACTAACATTTCCATAAAACAGTGGTGGTGATAATGAGCATCGTTGCTTTACCTCTGATCTTATTGGAAAGGTATCTAGTTTGCTCCCCAGGGACAGTTAGGTGGCACCATAGTGCACAGGGTGCTAGGCCTAGAGTCAGGAAGACTCATCCTTCTGAGTTCGAATCTGGCCTCAGACACTCCCTGGCTGTGTGACCATTTGCCTCAGTTTCTTCATCTGTAAACTGGTGATAGTGATAACTATCTCCCAAGAGATATTTGTGAAGTGCTTAGCTCAGAGCCCGGCACATAGTAAGAGCTATATGTTGTCATTTGTTTTTCAGTCACGTCCGGTTCTTTGTGACCCCATTTGTGGTTTTCTTGGTAAAGATAATGGTTTGCCATTGTGCTTGGCATTTCCTCCTCTGGCTCATTTTACAGAGGAGGAAACTTTTGAGGCAAATGATGATTAAGTGACTTGTTCGGGGTCACACAGTCAGTAAATATCTGAGGTCAAATTTGAATTCAGGTCTTCCTGACTCCAGACTTGGCACTCTGAGCCCCCAGCTGCACCCATAAGAGATATAGAAATGTTAGTTATTGTTATGACATTGATACGGTCACATCACTTTTGTTGTTTTTGTGTATCGATGTGGTATATTCTATTTCTGGCTTTGCCAATATTGGACCAACCCTGCATCCTTGATAAGAATCCAGCCTGGTCATGGTGTATGGCCTTGTTGGGATCTTCTTATAGTGTCTTTGCTAAGATTTTGTCCAAATTGCTTGTGACTGTTCATTCGGCCTCTTGGTGTATCATTTTCTTTTTCTGTTTTGACGCTGCCTGGGTTGGGTATCATTGTTCTTTGAGGAATTTCTAGGGTTACGGGTCCCTGGAGCTCTGCTCCCCTCTGTAATTTGGGAGTAATTCTGGCTCTGGAAGGCCTTGAAATGGGCCTGGGGATGGAGCTGGGGATGGGTGACGAGCCTGCTGTTTAAGGGGCAGCCAGCCAAGTTCAGCGAGCCGGCAGCATAAGGGGGGAGGAGAGGCCAGGGAGACTGAGGAGCTCCATTACCCCAGACATGGAAGCCCTGGAGGCCATGCCGAAGGGGGCCTGGGGCAGAGGTCTGGGATCCTTAACTGGTGGGGGAGGGGTCTCTCAGAATTTGAAGAACTGCCTGCCTGATGGAAGAGGAAATCAGGCTCACTCTGCTTGGCTCCAGAGCACAGAGCCAGGAGCAGGAGCCAGACCTCACAAAGAGTCAGGAAGACCTTCCCAGCCAGTCAGGCAAAATGTCTATTAGGTACCTATCGCTTAGAGACAGCTAATGAGAAGTGCTATTTAAACAGCGCCTGCTACGTGCTGAGCACTGGGCTAAGGAATAATTATCTCATTGGCTCTTCGCAAAAACCTTGGGAGGGAGATGCTTTTACCTTCCTCATTTTACAGTCAGAGAAACTGAGGCAGACGGAGGATATGTGACTTGCCCAGAGTACCTGAGGCTGGATTTGAATTCAGGTCTTCCTGACTCCAAGCCCAGCACTGCCTCTAGTGTCTACGTGTGTCAGGCACTGAGCCAATCGCCAGGAACACAAAAAGGTGCCAAAGTTGTCCCTGCCCCGAAGACACTCAGATCTAATGGGAGAGACACAAGCAAACAAGTCTGTACGCACAAGCTCCATAGATAGATTGGAATAATTAAGGGTAAACTAATTAGCAGAGGGGAGGCATTAAGGCTGAGAGGAGGAGGGCAAGGCTTTCTGCAGAGGATGGGGGGAGCCAGGGGAACCAGGGGATGAGAATGAGGAGAGAGAGCATTCCAGGCCTGGGGTACAGCTGGAAAAAGTGCCTGGAGCCCGGAGATGAGGGTGCTTCTTGTGGAAAGCCAGGAGGCCAGGTCACTGCGTCCAAGAGTCCTCAGAGGGGAATAGCAGATAAGAAAGGAGAAGGGAGAGGCAGGCAGGCAGCCCCCCAGCAGTTATGGTGACAGTCCAGGGTGAAGGAATGAGGGTCTGCACCGTGTTGGGACTTCAGTCTGTGTGGTCTGAAGCGGTGGGGCAGGGTCAGAGGAGAAAAGGGGGCAGATTGGAGAGATTCTGCAGAGGTGAAATCGACAGGCCTTGGCACCAGCTTGGATCTGGGGGGTGAGAGAGAGGGAGGAGGCCAGGGTGCATCCTAGAATGTGCACCTGAGGGCCTGGGAGGTTGGTGTTGCCCTCAGTAGTGACAGGGAAGTTGGGAAGATGGGAGGGTTTAGTGGGGAATGAGAATTAGTTCAATTATGGACAGATTGAGTCTGAGATTCTACTGGCCATCCAGTTGGAGACATCTGAAAGAAATGAGATTACAGGCCAATGTAGAGCTCAGAGAGCTGTCCCACAGGGACATTGACTGCCACAGGAGGTAGCGGGCTCCTCCTCTTTGGAAGTCTTCACACCAACTCTGGACACATCGTTTTGGGGGGTTGTTGCAGACAAGAGCAGTGCTCGGGATGATTGGACCAGATGGACTGAAGTCCCAGCCAGCTGGTGTGAGATGCTGAGATCAGGGGCATCTCTAATTGTGCCCAGTCAGAAATCGGGGTGGGGAGTAGTCATTTTCATTTCTTCTGGTGCTTTGTGAAGGGGGCAGAGAGAATGCTCTGTGGGAGAGAGACCAGGAGTTGCCTGTAGGCTCTCCATGCCAACCCACTATGGCTGGTGGTCCCTACGTCATGCTGGAGAGCCTTCTAAGAATAGAGCAGAATATTTTGGGAGTGTACTTAGTTGTCAAGGAAGGCAGGGGCTGTGCATTCCTTGACCTGTGCCGGGTCTTCTTGCTGCTGCCTTTGATAGCACCTTCCAAAATTACCCTCTCAAGAGGTTGCTTATCACTGAGGGGCAGAGGCAGGAGGGCCACTGGGGACAGCCGGCCCAGACAAGCGAAAGGGGATGTTAGCAGTGATGTGAAAGGGCAGAAATGGTCTCCCAGTACTTCCCAGTGAAGAGCCAGGTTTCACTGAGCTGCTGGAGTGGTCAGCAGAAAGGGAAGACTGTTGGGCACCTGCTCTTGGTGCTGGTGGATGGGTCTGAGCAGAGAGAAGGTCACCATTTGCACGTGGTCCATGTTCCTCCTTCTGACTTGTGCTCCTCCTATGGGCAGGACATCCACCATCTGCACTGTGCTGGTCAGGGGATTTGACAGAAGAAGCACAGAATCTGGGCAGAATAGGATCAGACTGAGAAACAGCAAGGGTCAGAGCTGGGTTCCCTCTGGGTCTCAAGTGACCACTAGTGCTCACCTTGGGCAGCTTGTGCCTGGCGTCCATCCCTGCCCCTTGGGCAGCATGTGCCCGGCGGCCATCCCTGCCCCTTGGGCAGCATGTGCCGGGCAGCCATCCCTGCCTCTTGCCCCAGGCCTACCCCACCCTCCTGGATCCTCACCCATCCCTCTTCCGACCTCCATACGTCTTTTCCCTTGTACCATTAGCTCTGGCCGACTCATGCCCACTATATTGCCCTTGGGTGATGTGAAAGGTGGATTTTTCAGAAATCCTGGGTTTCCTTGATTTGCAGTCAATGTCCCTGGAAGGATATCGATTATTTTTTAATGAAAGGGACCTTTGTTTCAGGCAGACATTTGGGGCCCTTAGAGTTGGGATGGCTAATACTGGTTAGACAAGATGTCCTTTAGCTGTTCTTGGGGACCCAGGGGATCCCCAAATACATCTTGGTCCATAAGTTGAGGCTCAGTTTCAGCCCTTCCATCCTGGAGAGGAGAAAGAGGAGCCAGAACACCTCCCTAGGGTAGAGTCCACATGGGGTGGTCAGGCATCTCTGAGGCATTCCCTCATTAGGGTTCCTGTATTTACTTAGATTGGCAATTTTGACCTTGGACTATATTAAAATCTGAAGTAGGAATGGGAGTGGAGATTGTGGGAGTGTGGGGGAGGGGGAGCAGGGAAAGCCTCAGAAAGAATCCTTGGGATCCGGAAGAGAAGAAAGTGCTGACAGGATGTCTGATCTTTGCCCCCTCCCCCAGACCCTCCCCCCAGGAGCATCAGCCTCCAACTGAAAACCCTGATTGGGAGGAATGAGAGTCCCTCTGGGGAGGGGACATCACCTACTTCAGAAGTGTCTCTGACCTTCCTGGGGGAGTGGACCCAGCCCCCTCCGACCTTTTTAGCAGCCTCTCTTCACCCCCAGCTGCTCTAATTAAGCTGCCCTGAAGTGGACACCCAGGGGGTGACATCTGAGCAGGGTGCAGGAAAATCCAGTCTGGGGGTCCTGCCCTAATCCAGAGAGCTCTGAGCCCAGGGGTGATGGGGGTCCAAGAAGAGCTTCCTAATACTTTAGTGCTCACTGTTCCACAGGGAATGGCCTGTCCCAGGAGGTAATGAGGTCCCTGTCACCGGAGGTAGTCAAGTGGTGATCACATGCCTTCTTGCTATAGCTGTGGTCTCTGTGTTTGTCTACGGTTTCATGGGGTGGGGGGAGTGGAAGCAGAGTCAAGTCTTTGGCCCCCTTCAGAGAATCCACTCCACTTAATTCAGGGGTGGGGAACCTGCGTCCTCGAGGCCACATGGGGCCCTCTAAGTCCTCAAGTGTAACCCTTTGACTGAATCCAAGGGCTGCACTTGAGGACCTAAAGGGCCCCATGTGGCCTCACAGTCGTACGTTAACCACCCCTGCTATTCATCAAGCATTTATGAAACCGTTGTACAGGGCTGGACAGAAACAAAACCTTCCCCATTCTCATGGACCACCACACAGCCAAGGACACGAGTGGGGTCAGGTTAGGGTTCATGGGGTTAGGCTCTGGAACAGAGGGATTCTCCAGGCCAATCCACTTGTTTTAGTGATGGGGAAACTGAGGCCCACAGAGGTCACGTGACTTTGCCCAAGGTCCCATGGCTGCTAAAGAACAGGGCTGGGATTGGAACCATCCCAGGACATTGTTGTGGCCACTTAGGGGATGTAGGTGTGGGGTCTAAGACCTGCCCCAGGGCCTAAAAGGAAACCAAAGTGGGTGGGAACTAGGTGGTTGCTTGCAAGGGGATGCCAAGGGTACATCCCAGGATGTGCTTTCCTTAGGAACAGAGCTGAGGGTTTGTGGTTTGTGGTCCTCACCTACCCACCCAGAGCTGGGGGGAGGAAAAGGAGGTGGAACCGGGAGCCCAGTTTGGTGCTCAGGCTGAAGGCTGTGGACTCCTTGAGGGCCTTGACAGGCTTTTACCCTTTTTCATATCTTCGGGCATCTATTAGGTGCTTAATAAATGCTTATTGGCTGGCTGCTGGGCCCTGTGGCTTCATCGGTGCAGGGGACTCCCAGGTAAGGAAGCTTCCTCCTCCAATGCAGCTCGCTTTTGAGCTTCCATGGAGAGCTGTCCAGGGTCCCACAGCTGGAATGGATGGGAGGTCCCACTGCTGAGCACCATGCCTCTGTCCCTGCACAGAGGATTAGGATGAGAGTTAGGGGCAAAGAAACCAGGTCCCTGCCCTTGAGGGGTTTACTTTAGATTGGGGGAGAGAAGGGAGGAGACCTGAAAGGGCCTTAGGGAAGAGGCAGTGCCTGAGCTGAGTCTCCAGAGAGGGCATTCCTGGCCAGAGCGACTGCCAGGCATGGAGCTGAGAGATAGGGCCTGAGGAGGGGCTTTGGAAGCATTTCCAACCCTGACCTCCAGAATCCTGGGCTCTGTCTACCCCTAGACTCGGGGTCACCTCTCTCCCTTGCTCAGCAGAGGGTGGGGGGGAGGAGCCAAGGGAAGGGTTCTCAGGGACCCTTGGGAAGACATTGGCATGGCCTCGCGGGTTCTGGCCGTCGGAGGCTCTGGCTTCTTTGTCTTGTCTCCCAACACCCTGTTATCTGGAATTCATGCTATTCATCCCTCAGTGATCCTGGGCTCTGCTCGTTAGGGGGAGGCCTGGGGGGGGGGCGGGACTTGCATTCTCTGTCCAGAGGCGGGGCTCTACTGTGTGTGTGCTTGACCTGGTGCTGGGCACTGAGGGGAGCAGAGGAAAGAAACCAAGGAAGCCCAAGAAATGTTTGTTGATTAACTAATGGCAATAATTTTCAGACTGAGACTTTGGGGGGAGAGATACACAATACAGTAATATAGGGAGGGTGGGTGGAGTGTCCCATCAGGGCCCGACTGAGAGGGGAGATCTGGAGGGGAGAGAGGATGCAGATGGAAAGAGCCTAACCTGCAGTCACAGCCCTGAGTTCAGATGGTAGCCGCTCTGCCACCGATGGTCTGGGCACCTCTGGCAGGTCACCTCGCCTCTCCTGGCCTCGGTCTCCTCATCCGTAGAAAAGGGGGTATACTAGATGATCTTTAGGGTCCCTCTCATTCTAGGCTTGGGAGTTGACCCTTGAGCACAGGCTAAGGAAGACAGGATTTGGAGAAGCAAAAAGTAATGCCCTGTTCCTTCCTTCCTCCCTCCCAACCTCCCTCTCTCCCTTCCTCCCTCCCTTCCTTCCTTCCTTCCTTCCTTCCTTCCTTCCTTCCTTCCTTCCTTCCTTCCTCCCTCCCTCCCTCCTTCCTTCCTCCCTCCCAACCTCCCTCTCTCCCTTCCTTCTTTCCTTTCTTTCTATTTCCTACCTCCTTCCCTCCCTCCCTCCCTTCCTCCCTTCCTTCTTTCCTTCTCTCTCCCTTATCTCTGTCTCTTTCTCTCTTTGTACGTCCCTTTGTTCCTCTGCCCCTGCCCCCCACCATGGCTTTCCTCCCATCTGCCCTGTGAGACAGTATTCAGCAGAGGAGTAGCTGGGTAGGGTGCTGGGCCACATCCCTGAAGGCCCAGAGGCCTCAGGGCACGGGCAAGAGGGGCCTGTTCCTATAGGAAGGAGAGTGAGAGGGTCCTGCAGGTGGAGGCAGGCTCCCTGAGGGCCTTGAATGCCATGTAGAGGACATTGACATGATCCAGCTGGCTGTGGGGAGCCGTGGAAGGTGCAGCAGGACCGGAGGCTTTGGCTAGCTCACATACGCTTTCCATCCTGATGTCCACTTTCTCATGGCTCTGGCGGCTGGGTGGCAAGTGAGTAGGGGGCTAGACTGAGAGTCAGGGAGACCTGAGTTCAAATGCAGCCAAGGTGTGTGACCCTGGGCAAGTCAGTTAACCTGTGTCTGCCTCGGCTCCCTCGTCTGTAAAATGGGGACCATGGCAGTACCCACCCCACAGGATGACTGGGAGGCTCAAATGAGACAGCGTTTGTAAAATGTCCCAGAAATGCTGTTAAGAATAGTGGTTCCTCAGTCTAACCGGCCAGACGTGCCCGGCATTGTGCAGAAACAGGCAAAATCATGCCCTGGTGCTCGTGGGAAGGTCAGGCATGTTCCTTGGCTTAGCCCCACCCCCACCCTGCACCTGTGTCTGCCCCCGGGAGGGGGGTTTCTTTGGCTGGGGTTCAGACAGAACCTGGAAATAGGAACGGGAAGAGGCTTCCTCCTGGGCTGGCCCGGCCCGGCCCGGCTGTGTGTCTCTGAGTCCCAGGCTTCTCCTCTATGAGGGGAGGCCCCTAATCTCCACCCCGCCACCCCCCACCCACCCTCCAGGGGCTGTCAGTCGCCTGAGGGAAGGGCTGAGGAAGAGCTTGGCAAAGGGGCATCCCTGGAGGGGCAGGGAGGTGTTGGCTGGGATTTGGGGAAGAGCTCAAGGATGCCCATCCTGGCCCTGGGCAGAGCTTCCCAGGCCCCGGCTTTGACGGGCCTCCGGGCTGCCCGGGAGGGTTTTCGCTTCCTCTGATGTCGTCTGCCCCTGGTTCCTGGCTGGGTGGGGGCTGCTGACTTCAGCAGGAGGCCAGCCTACGCAAGGCCTGCTGAGGGGGTCCTCGGGGACCGTTAAGGACGTGAACAGGAGGACCAACCGTAGATATTTATAGAAGGCAGGATGCTGTCGAAGCTTGCCGGGTCGGAGAGGGCAGGCGGCTTCGGAAGGCAGCACAGCGGTCTGAGCCCCCTGGAGTGGCTGGGATCAGACCCTCCCTTCAGGACGCTTCCTGCTGGAATCGGTGATGATCATGGCAGCCAAATAATGCTGTAAGATTTGTCAGGACTTCCCAGGGGCGATCTCGCTGGAGCCTCGGTGGTAGAGCACTGGACTTAGTGTCTGGAGATTTGGGTTCAAATCTCACCCTCTGCAACCATCCCTCTCTCTGGGCCTCTGTGAATAAATGTAATTATAGATGTTATATATAAATATAATTATAAAATTAATACATAAAATAATAATTAAAAACCGATAATAACAGCGCACTTGGAGCTTTGCAAAATGCTTTACAGATATCACCTCATTTTACCCTGAGGTCAAGGTGCTGCTACTATCTTCATTTTACACATGAGGAAACTGAGGCTGACTTGCCCAGGGTCACACAGGGAGTAAGTAAAGGAGGCAGGATTTGAATCTGGGTCCTTCTGACTCTAGCGCTAGACCCTATAGCAGCCTCTGAGCCAGCAACCTTTGCACACAGTACTTACCTCCCCCAGAGGAATTGTGGGGAAAGGTCTTTGTAAGCCCGAAAGAGCTGGAGGAACACGAGGTCTCCTGATGACCATGACTCGTGCTTGTTGAATCCCTTCTGTGTTTATGCCTGTGTGTATATGTGCACAGGAGCGCTATGGGTGGGGGCTCGGCGTGATGGAAGATCCAGGGTGGAAGACCTGGCTTTTTCCTGCCCAGTACAGGATTACTGTGGAGAGGAGGTTCAGTGTAGTCACCTGAGGCTGGACTTGGAGTCTGGGATGCCTGGGTTCCCATCCTCACTCAGGTGTTTAATGGACAATGAGCGGTGCATGCTGCTCCCGCAGGTTCCTGGCCATCTGCTCCGGGCTCTGTGCTTGGAAACCTTCTGATTCCCAGGAGATCAGAGACAATGATGAATATTTGGGAGGGTGATGTCTTATAGTCATTGTCCTTCAGCACATCTGTGCAGCTGGGTTGGCAGGACCGCGACCTGTCACCCTGGGGCTTAAGGACATCCCGTGTCTGGCGCAGGGCTCTGCACACAGGAGGGGCTCCAGGAGTACTTGAATGCCTTCGTTGACTTGCACAGAGGTTTGTCAGCTGAAAAACAGGATTCAGTGCAGCTTCTCCGGGCCTACCATGAGGTGGGTGGGCTGGTGCAGGGTCCATGGCAAAGAATCTGCGATCAGTGTCAGCTGGCCTCAGGCTCTGCCCTGAGGTGCAGACTCAGTTGGGAGGGATGGCAGGACCTTCTGGGTGGCCCCCAGCCTCAGGTACTTCCGATGTTCACCAGCTCCGTTCTCCAGGCCTGGGCTGGGGTCAATGGGGCAGGCAATAAGCATTCGGGGGCTTACAGTCACTAGTCCAGAAACTGTGCAGTGGAGACCAGACCCCGGCCTCCTCATCTCCACTGTTTCTAGGGAAGGGATGGGTGCCCTCACACCAGACGAGCAACAGCCTCGTGTCATTAGACACAAATTCTTATTTTGTTTGGTTACCCAAATTTTGCTTATTAATAATAAAACTTATGATTCTGGTTTCTTATCATCATGTTTATTTTATCTTTTGCCTTTATACCTTTAGGCTATCTCCATCCTTTGCCCGCCCCCCCACCAAATCCTCTCATAACAAAACCAATCAAAACCAACCAGGACAGTGATAATGTATACAATAGTCTGTCTCCACAGGCCCCCCCCCCCACCTCTCTGCTGAGGAGCAGGGATTGTTGGTCATCTGTTCCCCAGGACCAGCTTCATTTCTAGGGATTTTTGGTCATGATTGGTGGCAGCTTCCTGCTGGTATTCTGAGGCTTTTCTGGGGCCCTCACTGGGCTTGAGCAGGCTGGGGCTTGTTCTACTGTGCTCTGGCTCTCTCCTGTCAGGAGAAACCCCAAGTGGGGCCCCTAGAGCCCAGGGCAGGTGAGTGGGGTGGACTGGCCGGTTGCAACAACCCCTCCAGCTTCCAATTGTCCTTTGGGGCACGTGGTGCCTCCTGTCCATGAAACAATGATGACCAGGGACTTCAGCCAGCCCCTCCTGCCTGGCTTCCCTGTTCTTCTGGCTATCCCTCAGGTATCACGTTCCGAGGGAATGAGACCCATCGCCTTTGTGAGCTGCTGCAGTGGGGACCTCACTGTCCCTGGAAGGACTTGGTGCTGGCCCCTGCTGGGGGTTGGGGCTGGGGCTGGAGGAGAGACTCCTATCTGCCCTGGGAGGGAGGCTGTTCGGCTCCTTCCCTTCACAGGGGGGCCAGGCTGGCTCTGCCCTTCCTCCCCCTGGCTCTGGGCCCAGCAGGGGAAGAGCCCTTCCCTTCACCGATGTCTCTCCCCCGTGTGTCTCTCTATCTCTCAGAAGTCAGGACCCGCTGGGTGCCTCATCCCCATCAAAGGTCACGAAGGCCATTACACAAAGTCTGACAAGGCTGTGGCTAAGAGTCCGGGGTTACCTGCAGAATGTTGTTGACAAGTATTTATTAAGCACCTGGTGTGTACCAGGGACAGCGCTAAGCATCGGTGGTCCAAAAAGAGGCAGAAAGCCTCCCTTGCCCTAAGGAGCTCACAGTGATGGCGGACACACCCTGCGGACAACTATGTGAGAATAAGACGTAGATGGGAGAGACAGGAGGGCGGCCCAGGTGACGGTTTCTCTCTGCGTACATTTGCAGACTCAAATGACAGCAGGAATTTATGTGATCCAGGCAGGGCCATGCTGGGGGCGGGGGGTGTCTATCTTTGTTTCTTTGATGTGGAGCCAGGACCGTGTATACAGAAGGTGCTTAATAAATGTGTGTCACATTAAATCGAGAAAGGCTGGGTGTGCATAGGGGAGGCGCTAGGCAGAATGTGTGTGTTTGTGCACGTACATGCCTGGACAGCAAGGTCCCAGGTAGAGAAGGAGGCAGGGGCCCTGGGTGAGTATGGCAAGCCTTCTGCTTCCATTCGATTGGGAGGTCCTTGGCTTTTGCCTCTTTTGGTGCCCCCAGCAGTGAGCATAGTGCTTGGCACACAGTAGGCAGTTAATTGCTGCTTAGAGACTGGCCCGTGGATTATGATGCTGGCCAATCATAGAGCCAGAGGGCACTTCAGCAGCCCACTGGCCACTCCGGACCTGACCAAACATCTCTGTACAGTGGACGTCCTGCTTGAGCTTCTACTCTAGGGAGAGGGAGCCCCCTGTGTCTGGGGATAGTCTGTGCCACTCTGGGACGCCTCTGCCTATTAGGAAACTTTTCTTGACATCCAGCCTCTGTGTCTCTCTGCAGGGTCTCCTCCCTGCTCCCAGTTCTTGCCCCTGGGGCCAAGCATAGTGAGTCTTCAGACACATGCACAGAGCTATCACAAGACACCCCCGCCCTGCCCCACCACAGTCTTTTCTTTTCCAAGCTCACAACCCCCAGGTCCTTCAGTGGATTCTCAAAGGGGATGCTGTCCAGACTCCTCACCATCCTGATAGCCTTCCTCAAGCTGCACTCCCAGGCAGCGTGGGGATTGCGGTACATCCCAGCAAATGTCTCAACTCAAGCTGCCTCGTGGTCAGCATTAGCCAGTAATCCTCAACAGTATCCAGGAAGCCTTGGTTACCATTAAACTGCACCCAGGGTGCCTTAATGAGCCTGTCTGAATTTCTCCACCGATTGCCTGGTGCTGAGGTCAAAATAGCCCTAAATGGGCAAGGAACAAGGTGGCTCATGCTAGGGATTGTCGCCAGTGTCATTCGCCGGAGCACGCTTCCAGCTCAGTCCTGATAAAGCCCTGATCATTCTTGGCAGTGACACAGGCGTCCTCTGTTCCTGCTGCCTTAAAGGCTGGAAGCCCGCGGGACAGGGGGTGCTGGGGGAGGGGTCCTACGGTATTAGCTCTGCAGGCCACAGACATTGGGAAAGAGTGAAGCTGACCGTCTTGGGGAGGAGGCTGGTTTGGTCACTGCAGGGAGGAAGCTATCACACTGGAACTCCTGGATGGTCTTGGTCCCCTGCTTGCTGTCAGAGTTCTAGCCTTGGGGTTCCCCTCTCCTTCTAGGTCCTTCAACCTAGGGACAAAATCAAGCAGCTGATCCCTGCATCGCTCCTGGAAGTGCTTTTCCTCTAGCTTGTGTAAAATAAGGGGGTGGGATGAGATGTCCTGTGCCGGGGCCCCACAATACTTGGCGCCGTCTTGTAGATAAGGAAAATATTAGGGTTCTGGGAGCTTGTGGCCCCGTGGCTCTTGCACGGTAGATTGAGGTCTAGGTTCTGTGATGCTAGACCTGTGAAGTTTGGGATCCTGGGGGCCTCAGGAGGCCTGAGCTGGGGGAGCATCACAGATGTACTTGTCAGTGTCTCAGAAATGGGGAGGAACCTCCACTCTATGTTGTTGGCTTTTCACATACTTGGAGATCAGGGTGACCTTAAGAGGGCTTTTAGGGCTGACACCCGAAGGGCTGAGGGTCTCTTCCCCAGCCTGCGCCTCCCTGTCCCCATATGCACAATGTGGATGTGGAGTGAGCTGGCCTTCAAGGCCCCTTTCAACTTTGAGGGTCTGTGACTCTAAGCTGGGATCTGTTCGTATTCAAGACCCTTGTTGGTCTGGGGGCTGTACTACAGGATGCCTGCCTCCAACACCTACCTTCCTAGCTGATCTGGCCCTTCCAGATGAGCTCTGAAGTTCCCAGTAACTCAGAAATCCAGTTATGGTTCCTGACAATTCCCTCAGCCCACAGGGTGATGTGGCAGATAATGAGGAGGGCCCTTGGCTGAGTGAGCAGTGTGCTGGGAAGGTAAGAGCCCTTCCTCAGACCTTGCTCTGTCAGAGGCCATGAGCTTGGGGAGGGCAGGAGAGCTCCAGCCTGGGCTGGATTTCCCACCATGCTTTAGGCAAAGCCCAGCTAGGCTAGAAAGAAGCTTGTGGAACCAAAGTCCCTTAACCAGAATTTTACTGACTTTGTAGAGGGACTCCTGCCCCCACTACTTGTTGGCAGTGTGACACTGAGTGACCCCAAGTTACTGCATCTCTGCGCCTCCCATGCTTTGTGAGTGTGACACCTGTCCTATAGTAAGAGCCAAAGGCGGTGGTAGAGGCTCAGAGCCCTTTATATCTGTGACAGCTGCTCAGCAGCAGCCACACCAGCTTCTTCCTTAACACAAGCTCCTCGTGGGCTCGCACTGTCTCTCTTCTATTTTTGTTTTTGTACCCCAGCTTCTAGCACACAATAGGTGCTTAATAAATCTGAGTTGCCGAACAATCCCCCCAGGGTTCCACCAACCTTAGCAGGAGGAGGTCTGTGACACTGAGGGAGACGCATTTAGATCAGAAGGGGCCTAGGGTGGGCATCGGAGTCACCGAGACCCAGGGGAAAGACTGGACTGATGTTTTGGGGGAAGACTGGGATGCTGTGGGTAGGAAAGCCCCAGCTCAAGGTCCTCTGACCACCCAGGCCACAGAGTTCTCCATCGCCCGGGTGCTCCCAGGCTCTCTCCTTCCCAGGCCCATCTCACTGTGCCTGGGCTTGTCAGATCTCCCCACAGTGCCCATTCTGAGGGCATCATGGAAAGGAGATCTGCATCTCATAAAATAGTAGGGGATGCTTAAGGCCCCAGGGTGGCCACTGGAGGAGAGAACTGGAGTGGCCAGCCTGGCTAGGTAGTGAGGTCCTCGTCCCTTGAGCTTATCAGAGCTTGCCCAAGCACAGAATCATAGAATCCTATAATTTCTGAGTTTAGAGGAAACTCAAAGACATCTTGTCCAGGCCTTACCCTGCCAAGACGCCCGTCTAAACCGTCCCAGATGAGTGGTCCTCCAGCCTCCACTGCAGAGGTCGAGGGAGGAGGAGGCATTTGGACAGTTCTCATGATAGGGGCAGATGGTGGTGAAGTGGATAGAGCATTGGGCCTAGAGTCAGGAAGATCAGAGGTCAACTCTGGCCTCAGACACTGAGTGTGTCACCTTGGGCAAGTCACTTAACTCTGCTTCCGTGTCTTCTATTAACAATAGTACCTCCTTCCCAGGGCTGTTGTGATGATTAATATTTGTAAAGCGCTTAGGACAGTGTCTGGCACGTAGGTGCCATATCAGTCCATAAACATTTATTAAGTACCTACTGTGTGCCAGGTGCTGGGCTGTGCAGTAATTGTCCTTTTACTTCATTTCAATTAGATGATGACGTTGTTATCTCCTTTGTTGGGCCAGTCTTGTGGCCTCAGCTCAGAGGGAGCAGGATTCTGGGAGTACTGAGGTGGGAGGGACTGGGGAAGGGGATGAGGTTATGGGGATGGGAAGATGGACGATGGTGGGCCCCCTGCTCTGCCAGTTGTTTGTCCTCAGGAGGAGGGGGCCAACCACAGAAGGGAACAGGGCTCTGCACCCCTAATGCCACACATAGCCTAGGTGCTTAATACTTGCTTATAGAACAGAGAGAGGGTGCCAGCACATTGGGGACCTTGGGTGAGGACAAGACTAGAATTCCACAGGCTCCATCAATCTGCAAGCACCAGAGACAGTGTGAGAGGGGGGAGATACAGAGCCAAAGACAGCCCTGCCCTCAAGAGGCTTATTTATATTCTATTTGGGGAAGGGAGGCTGGTATTTATAAGCATTGAAGGCAATGGGGTTGGGGTGGGGGGGTGGTGTGGCAGGCAGCTTCCTTGGCCAGGAGCAGAGCAGAGTTGAGTCCATGCTTGGAAATGGCTTTCCCAGCAGCGGTGGTCATTTCCCCCTTAGCCCAATGCGGCTGGGAGGTCAGTCAGCCTGGGCTGGGCCTCAAGGTGTGGGGAAAGGAGCTTGGACTTGGAGGCAGAAGACTTATCTCCTGTCCTGTCTGATCTGGGCTTAGTCTTTTCCTCTAAAGATGGAAACAGTGATTCTTGTAGTCCTGAGGCCTTGGGGAGGGCTCCTGGGGCAGGGCGGGGAGGTGTGAGGATTCAGACTTTAGATTTTGGCCTGCGTGAGGGAGTAGGAGCCTGAGTCAGCTGGACTCTCCCTGCACATCCCAGGTCTCTAGACCCAGGCTGTCTTGTTTGCCCACCAGGAGTAGCTGACAGGATGAGTCTGGGTGGTTCAGCACACTGCCCTCACCAGCTGGCTGGCTGAGATCTTGGTACAGTCTGTGGTTCCCAAAGCTCTTGGTTGCTTCTCTGACTGATTTCCTTTGACATCTGGGCCTCTCCTTTGAAGAGAGGAAGTCCGGACTGGGTGTCTCTGCCCCAGGACCACCTGGTGTCCAAAGTGGGGTGTGGGAAGTGAGGCTTGGGCAGAAGCCAGCTGTGGGTGCCCACCACAGTGAGGCAGCCACCACACAAGCCCATTAAGCAGACAATGGGCTCACACCTGCCCCAGAACGGGCACCTGTGCCAATCACCCACTCTGCACCTGAATAATTGACCAAAGTGACCTCAGGGCAGGCTGTGTACTGAGGCCAGAACAGCTGCTTTCCCAGTGTGGTCTCCCTTGGTCTTAGAAACCCCCAGAAAATAGAAGCTACAGGCATCTTTATCCCTATTTTACAGATAAGGAAACTGAGGCACAGAGCTGCTCACATGACTTTCCCAGGGCCGCACGAGTCATGTTGGAGGCAAAATTGGCAGGTGGGGCTTCCCGCTGTGTTCATTGTGCCAAGATGAGAAGAAAGCCAAGGGCCCGGGGACTAGAGGAGGAGACAGGAAGATCTAGCCAGGCCTGGCTCATGGAGGAGGGCTTCCCGGAAGGGGCGGGCACAGGGTATTCCAGGTGTGGGGGATGCCTGGGTGGGGGGAGGCCAAGAAGGAAGCTTTTTGTCCTGGTCATTATTCTATGGTTGCAGCTGCAGGTTCAAATAATCCATTATATTAAAACTCTCTATTCAGATACTCATTGGCCAAAGAGAGGGCAGGGCCCTGGCTCACTGTGGCGCTTGGTGAACAAACGGTCATTCATTTATTCACTCGTCTTCTTTGTCGTCTACGGTGGGAATTCTTTTTGCCAAAAAGTATCTGAATATGTGTCTATATAGCTATTTAATAGATGCAACATATCTATGTGATGTATATATATATGCATGCGTATTCTGTGATTAAATGGTGTGCATGAGCGTGCGAATGTGTGATTGGCTATCCAAGTGCATGAGAGTACATGTCAATGTGTGTGTGTTCACATATGAGAGGTTGTGAGTGAGCCTCCTGCTCAGAGCTCTGCCTTGGGCTTCTGGGGCGCTGGTCCCCCGGGGCTTGGGGCTGGGTGCCCCACACCTCCAGCAGGTGCCTCGTCTGAGGCGAGGCGCAGCTCTCCGGAGGCCACGAAGCCCAGCGTGCCCCCTTCCTGCACCGGTCAGCACCACGCAGGACAGCCAGGAGGGGCCATCGGGCTCAGAGGGACAGCGTCTTCTCTGTGTCAGTGACTGGGTGAGGACCCAAAGCAGAGGAGGCTGGCCTCCAGCTGGCCGGGTAAGCTAGGGCTCCATGGTTCTCCCAAAGCTTCCGAGGTGCCGACAGAGAGGGGTTAGGTTGGGTCCGGGGCACCTCGCTTTAGGCAACAGTCATGTCCCGGAAGTGCGCGTAGTCTAAGCTTTGTACGCCGACTTTGCTTGGGGTCTCGGAGCAGAGGTTGGTGCCTGGTTGTTCTCGATGCTGCAACAGGGGACGCTCCAAGACTCAGCACTGAGCCCTAGTCTCATCCTTCCACTAAGTTGTTTCAGTTTCCCCATCTGTCAGCTGAAGATCTCCAAGGTGCCTTCCAGCTCTAGAAACAATGGTCCTGTCTCTTCCTTACTCCAGGAAGAAGTTTCCCCTTCTCTCCAAGTAGTTCAGTTGAAGCCTCCTCCCCACCCCGACTTCAATTCTGACTTTCTCCGTGTCTCCAGGACACAGTGATCAGATAAGCTGGCACTAAGCCGTACCAGGAGAAGGGCAGTGTTCCACTTGTCCTTGGAAGGTTTTCGCCATTGGCAAGAAGGGGAGGTAGGCCTTCAAGAAAAGTTTTTGTGTCTCCTAAGTAAGGTATGCTGGGATCCCCTCTGCTGATGGGGAGCTCACCCCCAGATCATCCAACCTTCCTGCCTGCCCCACACTGGCTGAGCTCTCAGAGTCACTTCTGCATGGACTCACCAGGACTCAAACCTCATCTCTGTCACTTCCCACCTGTGTGGCTCTGGGCCCACCCCTGCCCCTCTCTGGGCTGCCTCTAAACCCTCCTGGCTCTTTGCCCTACTGTGCGCTCAGCCTCAGGCCTGAATCTGTGGCCGGGCAGCCTCAGGGAGCTGGCCAACTCGTAGGGGAGAGGGATAGAAGGACAGACAGGCCAAGGAGAGGAGTCATGACAGAAGATAAACATGGGAAGATGGACAGCGATTGGCTGGGGGAGGCAGGAGGTCCTGGCGTGGCAGGAATCAGCGGCCCGAATGGGGCTGGGGATACGGTGGGATGGCGGGCTGGGACCCGGAGAGAGAAGGCTCCGAATGCCTGCATTCTCTGCAATTGTTGAAATTGCCGCCGTAAGACTGAGAGCTGGAAGGAGCCTGTTGAACCCGTTCCTCCCATTGGACAGATGGGTAAACTGAGGCCCAGCCGGGCACAGTGCCCAGCGCATAGTAGGTACTTGATGAAGGCTAGCTGGCTGACTTTGCCAAGGTCATGCAGGGAGTAAATGCCAGAGCCGGGATCTTTGGCGTCAGTCCCTGATCACGTCAATGTTTCATCTCCTATCCAATGCTGCCCTCTTTCGGAACAGAAAAAAATTTGCTTTTTCTGCCTGACAGGAATGGGACCTTGGGAGCCTGTGGGGCCCAGCTTCCCTTCCTTCCACAGGGCCTGGAAAGTGCAGCTTCCCCTGGGGGGGCTGGGTCTGCCCAGGGGTGGGGGTGGGGTGGAATGGGCCCTGGAGCCTCCTGCCTCCTGGGGGGCCCCACCCTCCTCCTTCCCCCCTCAGCTGGCCAGACAGCCTGTCCCAAGACAGTCCTGTTCCTCAGTCCTGGTTCCCTCCCTTATTGGCCGGCAGCCCCCACCTGTCCCTGAGGTCTGCTGCACCTTCTCCTGGGCTTGTGTCAGGGCCTCCCCTTATCAGCGCCCACATCCCGGATCCACTTCACTATGTTCTCTGGGCTCCCTCCCCTGGGATCCCGTGGCTCTGGGTCCTTGGGCCGTCCTTACTCCAGCCAACGGCCTCCCGTCACCGAGGCCCAGAGAGGGCAGAGATGGGCCCAAGGTCACACAGGTAGGAGGGAGCTAAGCAGGCCTTTCAGCCAGGGCCCACCCTTAGGTCTCAAACGGGGCTTCTTCACCCAGGGCCCGTGCCAATTTGGGGGAAGGGGTGTCTGTGAACTTGGATGGGAAAAAATGAGCCCTCTAAGTGAAGGGGAGCGTGTCTTTGATGGCGATGGCGGAAGTGAGGGGACCACTCCTGCTCACCCCTTGCTGTCCTCATAGACATGGAGGGACCACCCAGAGGTTCAGCTGAGTGAGCCCAGGGCACAGAGGCTGAGGTGAGGGAAGAGCCCAAGGAGAAGACAAGAATGATGAACCCAAGGTCCCAGCGGGCCTTCCCCCAGCTCTGTAGCAGGGACCTCCCTGGCTCTATGGGTCTCTGGCCTTGGCGGGGTGGCCCAAGCCATAGTCTGGTCTTTGCTGCCACCTAGTGGTCAGGCTAGGGAGCGGCGTATTGAGATGCCGTACAGTCCGTGTCTCTAATGGAGCGTCCTAGAGACAGCAGCCGTGGTTCTCTGTGGACAGACAAGGGGTAGGGAAGGGCATGGAGGTGGGAGAAGAGCAGCAAAGGGACGGTCTGTGTTTGGGGCAGCGATCCTGAGACTGTGTGGTGTTGCTGGTCTCTTCCAATGGTCGCTTGATCCAGTGGACTTTTCTCCACCCTCATCCTTGGTCTCAACCTCTCCACAGCCTTTGACACGGGCCACACTCTCTTCTCAGTGATGGCCCCTTTCCTCTGGGCCACCCCTTTCTCCAGTTGAAATCCACACTGAACTCACCTTGGCAGCTGGCATTCCCTCCTGGTCACCTTCCCCACCTCCTCCCATGCAGGGATTTGGAGTAAGATCCTTTTTAATGAGAGGAGAACTGTGTCCTCCCTTTCCACATTACCTACAGTTTGGGAGGAAGAGTTAAGGGTGGGGGGAGGTGCCATAATTTGTCTGCGTGGGGCTTTCCTCCAGTGACATAAAGTCCAACCTCCAAGCCTTTGGAATTAGTCTCCAAAGGCACAAACATTCAGCTCCTGGCATCCCACCATCTGATGAATGAGGGAGCCTCTCTGGACTGAGTCCCCATCTGCCTCAGTGAAGGCACACCCGTGCCCATACATGCACATACACAGAGCCCACCTCTGGGGCCATAGTTTGGCAGCTGTGTTCCAACCCTTGTGTTCAGTGGGCAGAGCCTTCCTGGACCCATGGTCACCTCCAGGCACAAGGGGTCATTACTGGAGAGGACCACCAGTTTGGGCTACGCTGAGAGGCACCATGGACTGAATGGTGCCTGGGGAAATTCTCTTCGTCCTGCATGGCAGGGCAGGGAATGATTCCCTTCCCACCTTGATCCCCCTGGCATCAGTATGTCAGGGGAGCAGCAGGCACCCTCTAGTGCCAGGGGCCAGTGGGCATGGTGGTATGGGAGGGGCCCAGAGCCCCTGGCCCCTGGCACTGACAGGCACCTGTTTCTCGGGGTGTTTTCCAGCTTCCTCATTGTTCTGATTTGCCTCATCTTCAGTGTGCTCTCCACCATCGAGCAGTATGTTACCTTGGCCACCGGGACACTCTTCTGGATGGTATGTACACACCTATGGGGGCTCCTCATCCCTCCTGCTGGCCGGTGGTGCCAGGCCCTATCTGACCACACAGCCCTTTAGCTACTGCCACAGCAGCCCTTGACAGGGTGCTCCCTCTTCCTGTCCCCTTCACGTGCACTCACAGCAGCCTAAAGGATAGCACCTCCTTCCTTCCCCCAGCACCTCCTAGTGATGTTCATCTAATGATGTTCAGCTGGTGGGGATTTCAGCCAAGTCTGTGCCAGCTGCAGAGCCTGGTGGGGTAGGGAGAGAGGGAGGATCAGAGCTGCTGCGCACCTCGCCTCTAGGCCTAACTGCTGGGGACTGGGAGAGCTAGCCATGGTGTCCAGGGCTGTGAGGAGGAGTACAGAGAAGAGCAAAACATGGCCTCTGTCCCCCAGGAACTCAGGGCCTTGCCAAGGAGAGGGTAGAAATACAGAGAGAAGAGCAGTGATCCCAGGCAGGGGGTGGGTCTGTGGCCATACATGCCCCATCTGAGGCCAGACTGAGCTCTCTGAGGGCAGGGGCCACATCTCCCACAGCCCAGGCTGAGCAGGCCTTTCCCATTTGAGGCTCCTGGCCGGGGTTTATGGGCTGAGGGAGCAAAGGATATTTTCTAGAACATCACCAGGTTTATACTCAAACTGATTCCTTTCTTAAACTCCAGGCTTTTGGGAGACCTTGGGTTTTACTAGAGGCTTTGTGGTGTTGGGCTCAGAGCTTTCCCTCTGCTGGCTGGCCACGGCCCCCCCCATTCCCCAGCTCTCTCCTGGCATTGGGTAGAGGTGTAGGCAGGGTAAGGTCCCACCTGTGCCATGGCCACTCTCTGTCTGGATTCTGTCTTGTCCGATGCTGGTGAAGTTGTGTTTGGTTGGGAGCAGGAGCCCCTGAGAGCTGCTGGAACAGAGGCAAGAGAAGCTTCCTGGAGAAAGCTAGGAATGCCTCCAAGGTGGGCCGCAGTAAGGTCTGGGAGGGGATCCATGTGCGAAGGCCGTATGTGGTAAAATCTGATTCTAAAATCAGAAGAATGCTTCTGTACTGGAGACTCAGAGATCGTCTCACCTGCTGTTATGGGGAGCATACACAGGACTATTGTTACAAAGTGTCTACAAAGAACTACAAAGTTACTGTGTGTGTGTGTGTTTGTGTGACAAAGAGATGGAGCGGGAAAGAAGGGAGGGAGGGGGAGAGAGAGAGAGAGAGAGAGAGAGAGAGAGAGAGAGAGAGAGAGATACTACCAAGGTGAGGAGGTGGAATTCAAGAAAGGTCTCTTATAAGGAAGGGTGACCAGAGCCATACATGAAGGGAACCTAGAATTTCAAAAGGTGGATGGGAGTAGAGAACATTCCAGGCATGAGGTACAGCCTAGCCAAAGGCCTGGAGGTGGGAGGTGGAACCTGTGATCCTGACCTAGACTGTTAATGGCAATGAGGTGGGGACAGAGGTCAGGTTGGTGAGAGGGTAGAGTGTGTGGTCAGGAGGGGCAGCAGCAGTCCTGGAGAAGGGAATCTCATTGGCTTGTGGAATGCCACCAGCGTCAAGCCAAGGATGGGGCAAGATGGAGCTGCTGCCATTAGGCAGGTGGGGGGCCTGAAGTTCCCTCCCCAGGCTAAGACTGTTTGACTCATCCTTCACCCCTAGGTCCCCTGAAGTCAGATGAGAAATCTTTATTGGGGCATCCTAATGACTCCATAGCCATCAAGGAGGGAGCAGAGGACCCTTGGCTGGGAGTGCGGAGAAGTGTGTTTGTTCTGGGGTGAACTTCTCGGGTCTCTGTGAGCTCGGACAAGTTGACCTTCCTCAGTCGCTCCACCTGTCAAGTGCAGCGGTTGGGACCCCCTTGCCTTGCTGCTCTTGGGTTGGCTAGGAATTTGTTCTCAGTTCAGAGCAGGCTCTCCCAGCCTCGAGAGCTGAATCTGCAGCGTTAACTCTCCCAAGCCGAGGTCACTGGATGAGGCTGTTCCTGGGCAGGTGGGATGTGGGGGGCTCCCGGCCCCCCTCGCTGAGGGCTCAGAGGAAGGAGAGCCCAGCCAAGGCCTGGACCTTCTCAGCGTTCGGAGGGAGCTGGGGACCGGGGTCTGGAGGGCTGCCGCGGCCGGGCTGGGACCCAGATGGGGAATGTGGATTTGTGCAACCCGGATGCTGGGAATGCAGTACTGAGAGGGTGGAAAAAAGGCCTTCGAAGATGGATTTTCCCAGAGAGCCCATATTTTTTCCCTTCTTCTCATAAGCAAGGGTTTTATGGTGCCAGAAAGCTGCACTCTCAGCATGATCTCAGCAGCCCAAAGACGGCATCCAAGGGGATTAAACTTTCTGCTGAGTGCGCCTGAAAAAATGATTTTCTTGGAGGAGTCTTGTTTCAACGTTGGGCCCGGCCCAGGACCGTTAACGGGCACGTTTTCAGACATGTGTGTCCTCAGGGGCGTCCGCAGCTGCACGGGCGGAAACGTGACTGATGGTCTTGCAGAGATGGGTGCGTTGCAGAGAAACCGGGGGGCTCCCCCAAAATGCCTTTCCAGGCAGACTGGGCTTTGTGTTGGGTTCGATGTGCTGTTGTTGCTAGATGTCCCAGCTTTGTTACAGGAGACACTGGGCCGCACTCATCGCTGGGGTGGGGGGACTCTGGCTTTCTCCTCTGCCCTGAGATCTGGCTTTGTATTTTAGGGACCCCCAAGACCATTTAAAATGACCTCCCATGTGTTTCAGAGCCCTGTGGTGGTGACAGTGTCTTGGGACCATGAACTTTGGGGTGAGAAAGCCCCTCAAGGAGGGGCAAAGGGCTTGTGACCTGGGCTGACTTTCTCTTCCTGTCAATCAGTGGATTGGGGGATCCCCACTCTGATGCTGATGGGTGGGCATTACTAACATATGTTCCGTGGGCCTCCGGGACAGCAGAGGCCAGGGGCAGTCCACAGCAGCCCAGGGTTCAGGAGGGCTCCAGGTCTGGGGGGCCCTGGAGAAGAGAAGATCAGGTGGGAAATGACAGTGGTCTTCTGGCACTTGAAGGAAAAAGCGAGAAGCTTTGTTCTGCTTGGCCTCTGAGGGCAGAATCAGGAGCAGTGGCTATAGGGAGAGAGAGACAGATTAGGGTGCAATGTCAGGAATGAGCCTTCTAGCCATTAAATAAATGCCTTGGGAAGGCACAGGTTCCATCTCCCACCTCTGTGTGTTTGACCAAACTGTCTCTCATGCCTACAGGTCTGTGGGCAAGGGCTTGGCCGAGAGGCAGCGGATTCTTGTTCAGGCTGGACTCTGTGGCCACCAAACTCCTGCCCAGCTTCAAGGCTTTGAGTTTCTGTGAACTTTGCTCTCATTTCAGTGGTCAATTAGGGGCCCTTCTGGAGGGCAAAGACCAAGCAAAATGCCCACCCTGTTCCCTGGGCATAGCCCTTCCCTGGATCCTTCTGTTAGGAAGAGTTCTTGCCCACTCCCAGGCTTCCAAATACAAGCAGCCAGCAGCCCTCACCAGCACTAACTTTTAAAAACCCTTTCTTTACAATTTTTTTAAAAATTTAAAACTAAAACACACACACACACACACACACACACACACACACACACACACACACACACCCTAACACAAAAAAGGAGCATTTCCATTCACACAACAGAAAACAAAAAAGATTCTTTGTGAAATGGGATCTCTGTTTATCTCACTTGTGTTTGGGGAAAAATATATAATAAATTCTCCATGTTCCTTGAAAACTGCCCTGCTTATCTGAGCTTCCCTCTTTTCCCTTCTGGGCATTACAAAAGTGCCATCTCAAAATAAAACTCTCTGATGTCCCTGGAGGACCCAGTGTTGCTTCTTGGCCAGGTAGGGGCCTCTCTCCCTTGTGGTAGTGGAGGTTCCCTGGGGGCTGGGGAGGGGTTTACATCCCCTGGGCTGGCCACCTTAGGGTCCTTCCTAGAGGGATGGACCAGACCATGGACTTTCTGAAGTGTTACTGGTTTGGGGGTTCTGGTCCTGCCTGAGGTGGGACCCTCCTCCTGGGCCCACTGGACCTTAGCAATCCAGGTGGGGCCCGCTGGGAGGGAGAGGGAGGCAAAGCACCCACCAAGAGTCCAGCAGGGGCCTGACCCCCTTTTCCCTCATGGGTGTCTTCGGTCCTCTGTAGCTCCCGGCCACCAAATTGGGCTTTTGGCAGCCCTGGGGCTCCAGAGTTAGGGCTGCAGCTTCTGCTTGGGGAAGCAATTTCTTTCAGTTGAAATCCTGGGGGTCTTTTGCCAGCTTCAATGGCAGCTCCCCCAAAGATGCCTCCTTGGACCCCAAAGACTTGCCCCCTCTTCTGAGCTCTAAGGGCCTCCCCCCCAACCCGAGCCCTTTCTGGGCACATTCATCCCATGGGGTGGGAAGCTGGTCTGCTCATCGATTCTGGGGGGTGGTCCTGAGGTCAGGAGCAGCCCTCCGTCCCCCTCTCATCCTGGCTGGCGGCGGCTGAGGAAAGCCACATTTCGGGGAATGATCTGGAAGAGCCATCAGGGAGCAGCAGAGGAGATGGAGGAGTGGGCAGCTCAGCCTCTGCTGGCCAGGAGAGGAAGGAAGCAGGGCCTCTGAGGGAGGCCCACTGGGATCTCAAGTAGCTTCTCCTCCATGTGTGCTGGCCGTGGGTAGGCAAGAAATCTCTGTCCCTTTGGCAGCTCAGAGCCCACTGCCCTGCTGGCCTCCTGCTGGCCTAGACTAGGGGACAGGGATGGTGGGGGCTTTACAGCCAAGATCTTCTCTGGTCCCTACGACACCCCTGTGGGTAGGTGCTTTCATTAGCCCCATCCTACAGGTGAGGTCACCCAGCTAGGGAGTGTCCAAGGCAGGAATTCAGCTCCAGTCAGTCTCTCCTGACCCCAAGCCCAGCACCTCACCCCCTGTCCCCAGCTGCCTCGTGCTGCCCTGTGCCCCAAGCTGTTGGGGGCTGAGTCCCCTATCCTCTGTGGCTGGATCCTAGTCCTGGGGGGTGATGGGCCTCCTCCAGGGTTCAGAAGGGTTCTGGCTCTAAAGTTCTGCTCTTTGGCCACCTTCCAATGGGGGAGGAAACCTTGACTATGGGAGTCCCATTTCTAATGCTGTTGTTAGGTCACGTCTGACTCTTCATGACCCCATTTAGGGTTTTCTTGGCAAAGGTATTACCACAAGAGACAGCAAGGCCAGCCCCAAATCCGCTCTGCAGTGTGTCCTGTCTCTCCCCAGCAAGCCAGTGTCTCCAGAACCACTGTAGGCCCACAGCAGCCTGATGAAGCTCCTGCGTCCAGGGAGATAGTGCCCAGCCAGCCCTCCCACCAGCATTCTGCTGTATAGAGGCTGCTTCCCCAAGGGCTGGGAGAGAGAGAGGCCTGGCTGCTGATGGGTACAGATTGTTTCAGTCCCACGGGAAGGCTCTCTGGACACACAGTGAGCATGCTTTCAGGCCGGGGTTGGAGGTGGGTGACCTTGACTTTCCTGGACTGAAAAGTGGTGGAAAGGTTCTCCTGTGTGTTCCACAGGCTCAAGGCCCCAGACCCTAAGGGGTAAACAGAAATCCTTCTGTGGGGGCGAAGCAAGGTTGGGGCTGGGGACTGTGTCTGGGCACTGATCCTGCCTCAGGCAGGGTCTGTACAGGAACGTGTGCATAGCAAAGGGGTGGTGGGAGGAAGGTCTGAGAGGCCAGGGAGCAGAGACTCCCCTCGTCCAGCGTTAGTGGGTCTGCCCATGACCCGGGATGCTCAGGGTCCTTGAGGGCAGCGAGGCGGCCCTCTGGTGGCCACTCGGACAGTAATCCACAGGCTTCCACTTTGATACTGGCTGGACTGGCCTGGGCTGGAGGCTGGGGCAAGCCAACTCATTGTCAGAGTGGGTGTTCAAGATGCCAGCCTTCCTGTGAGAGCCCCCCAGCTCTGAAAGCTGGCTCCAGGGAGCAAGGAAACATGGCTCCCTGCTTCCCCTCTTGGCCTGGAGGGGGCAGCCTTTGCTCTTGCTACGTTGTAGTCCAAGGTCCAGGCCCCGGCTACAGTGGGCAGCTAGGTCTCCCAAGCTGGGGCTGACACCCAAGGAAGCATCCAAGGTGGGCAGCTCTCTTCCCCCACCCCAGATGTGCTTTCCATGGGTCCTGGGACGAGTCTGACTCAAGGGAACCAAAGGCTTCCTAAAGGGAGAAAGGGAGCTGGTGATTGTGTCCCTGCTGAGACTCTTGGCAGCTGAGCCCCCTTCTAACCTGGGCGGGCTTTGGGCCTGAGGGCAGGGAGCCTGGGGGCACAGCCTGAGCCTGAGCCCTGCCCCTTGGCCCCATGGACACCCCCAGCTGGACAGTTACAGCTTCCTCTAGCCCTTCCCTGGCTTTGGGGGGAACCAGGCCAGGCACTTAACCATCACTGGAGGGTTCCACAGAGCTGCCCGCATTACCCAGGTGTTTCTTGGGGGAGCTCTCCTGTTCCCCAACCATAGATGCCCCTCTTGGGGTTCAGCTTTGATGGCCTTCCCCCAGCAATTGGACCCCTGCTAAAAGGGTATCCTGACCTTTCCCGGGGGAGGAAGGAAAGATGTGTCTCTGCCTTGGCCACTGCAGGGTGAGCCCAGGCCACTGGGCAGGGGCCCCTTAGAAATCACCTAGTCCCACCTTCTGCCTGATCACGGTGCATTTGTCACCCCTTCCCAGAACAGTCCATTTCATTGTCAGACATCCCTGAGCCCAGGGAAATAGAGGCCAGCTTTAGGTCTGCTCTGTCCACTCTGTCCTGAGCTGGGGGATCATCCCAGCCTCCTCTGTTACCTCTCTGTGGAGCTCCCAGGAGTCTGGAGACAAGGGGAGGCCTTGGCCATCTCCTCAGAATGTAAATCCTAGGTCTGGGGAGCTCCAGTTTCTAATGGTCTTCCCACCATAGTCCTCTCCTCCTCAGCCACAGTGGAACTTATGTGTGTGTGTGTGTGTGCATGTGGTTTCTCATGTTTTTTCCCTTCCAAACCTTGCCCAATTTCTGGGTGGTCTCTGCCACAGTCCCCCTCTTTCCATCTCTGTGACTTTCTGTCTTTCCCCTCTTCCGTGAGGATGGTCCCACTTTGGGTTGTGAATTGGGTAAGGTGCAGATGGATTGTGGGCCCAGTGTGGGGCCAAAGAGTCTGTTGTTTCCTGAAGAAACCATTTATACTGCTAGCATTTGCTCTGAAATCCTCTTCATTTCTATCTCCTGCCCTCCTCTCCACGATGCAGTGAGGGCTTGTACAAAAGAATGAGAAAGAAGGAAGGAAAGAAGAGACCCCAGACCCAACACCTGCAGTGGCACCACGCATTTATTTGGCACCTATTGGACGCCAGGTGCAGTTGGAGAAGACAGTGTGGATGCCGAGGCAGAAGGGAATGGCCCTGCCCTCACAGAGCTGGGATCAGGAAAGGCTGTGGGTCAGAGGTGGTGCCTAGGCTGAGCTGAGGAGAGAGCTAGGCAGAGATGAGGAGGGAGGGCATTCCAGGCTGCCCATGAGTGGCTCATGCCCTCACTGACCACTGGGGCTATCTCCCCTATGGTGTCTCTTCTCTGTCTCTCTCTCTGTATCTCTTTCTCTCTCTGTGTGTATTTCTCTGTCTGTGTGTGTGTGTTTCTCTGTCTCTGTCTCTCTGTGTCTCTCTGTCTCTCTCCATCTCTCTCTCTCTGTGTCTCTCTCTCTCTGTCTCTCTCTCTGTCTCTCTCTCTCTGTCTCTCTCTCTGTCTCTGTCTCTGTCTCTGCCTCTGTCTCTCTCTCTCTCTCTCTCTCTCTCTCTCTCTCTCTCTCTCTGTCTCTCTCTCTGTCTCTGCCTCTGTCTCTCTCTCTCTCTCTCTCTCTCTCTCTCTCTCTCTCTCTGTCTCTCTCTGTCTCCCCCCGCCACCCTCAGACCTGCCTATCTCCCACATCTCCATTTCAGGGTTACTGGAGGGGCCTTGTGTTTTCTGTCTGAACAGGGCCAGCTGGGCTCTATTGTATTAATGGGAGAATAACAGCCGACCCACCCGAGTGGTATGAGTGTCTGAGTAGGCGGGGAGCCAAGAGTCTTGGCTGGGGACTGCCTGCGCAGAGGAGGGTCCGGCCTGCTGCCTGCCTGGCAGGTCTTCCCAGGGGTAATTAGTTGGGGAGCAATAGGAGGGGTTTATTGGAGCTTCATCAGTCCCGGTCTGCCCCTTGTGGATGATAAACTCCTGGGACAAGTTGGGGCTGGCCAGCCAGCTGTCACCCCTTGGCCATCACAAAGGCAGAGGGCTCGAGAGAGAGAGAAAGAGAGAGAGAGAGAGAGAAAGAGAGAGAGAGAGAGAGAAAGAGAGAAGCTGAGGGGGCCAGGGGCCATGCTGTCAAGAGGACAGAGGTGGGCAGGACAGATGGACAGATGGATGGATGGAGGGATGGATGGTCCAGAGATGATACAGGCAGAGAGGGATGGGCTGCTTCCTTCTCCCTGGCCCTCAGAAGAAAGGACATGAGCCTTCCCTGGAAGACCTCTGGGTGCTCAGTGACCCAGGGTCACTGAGTACCAGGGAATGAGCCCAGGCAGGGCCCAAGGGGCTGGATTACATGGCTCATCCCCACCTTCCTCACCCCACCTGCTTTGTGTCGCTGCTGAGGTGAATGCATGGTGCCAAGGCCAAGCTCCCCAGGTCCCCAGGTTCCAAGTTATAAAGCTATTGACTAGCCAAAGCTGCATAGGCAGAGAGGCCTGGCAGGCCCAGATGGGGTGCGGGGCAGGTAGAAGGCGCTGATTGTTCACTCTCCTGTGGTTTGTTCTTCCTATCTCTGGGCCTAGGGCTAGGGCATCCAGGTGGGAGGGTCAGTCCACGCCTGTGCCCATCTGCCCACAGCCATGTACACAGGGATCCTTCTCAGGGCTCCCTCAGTGGAAGCTTTTGAGGGCAGCGAGAGCCCTATCCTATCTCTAGCATCCCCTGTATCTGGCACAGAGCCTTGGAGCCTTCCTCCATTCCCTTCTCCTGCAGGTTCTGGCCTCCTCCTGCTACACAGCAGGCACTAGAGAGGGGTGGGCAGATGTCACCTGCCTCTGCCCCTGCCTGGCACTCTGGCCCCAGAGAAGGTTGTGCCTTCTGCTGGCCATGGGCTCTGCATGGCTCAGACCACCAGGGCCAGAAATGGACCCAAGAACCGTGAGCTAGGCCGGGCTGAGGGCTGGACTCCTTTCTGGCCTCATCCCGTGTTTCTGTCATGGCATCGAGGTGCCCCTGGCTTGTACAGGGTCTGCCTCTGAGACATGGCCTCCATCCCCAGCCCGGCAGTACACAGGTCAGATCCACTGTCCTGGGCTCCATGGGGCTCTTCTACCTCAAGAATATTTGTAGGATCCTGGGCCTTGTTGAGACCCAGAAACCAATGAGAATAAGCACAGAGTCTGATTGCCTCTGGTTTCTGGAGGAGAGCTAGGTCCTGCTGCCCTCTGCCTTCCCCCAGCCCCCGAGGGCAGGAGCTGGAGAACCCAGGAGGGGTCAGGACCCCCACTAGCACACGAGCCAGAGCAAGGCAGCTCCAGGACAGGGCAAGATGGAGAAGGAGCCTTTTTGCTGGGCTGGGGGGGACACCCCCCCCACCTTGTTTCTCCTCCTCTGTGAAGCTGTGACTCCATGAATGACTTTGTTTGAGGCAGCCTAGGGGGAGTCAGGAAGGCCTGCGTTCAGGCATGATTAGTGGGCAAGTCATCTGTTCTTTCTGACCTCAGTTTTCCTGCCTATAAAAATGGGATAATAATAGTGTCCACACAGGGTGGTTGTGAGATCCCAGTGAGACAGTGCATAGAATCCACTTTGCAAACCTCAAAGTTCTGGTTAAATGTTACTGGCAATTTGGAAAATGGTCAGTGTAGATCCCTCCTTTTGAGATGCAGAAAGGAAGAGGTCCTCTGTTCGGTCCTGAGGGAGGCAGCTTCCTACCTCCTTTGCAAAGATTTTGGCAAATTAATCATTTTCGAGGAACTCTGAGCAACTGTCCAACCCTGGACTTGGCCAACCTCAGTTGAGGGCAAACTCTCAGCAGGTCTGGCCTGCAAAGATGGCCCCCGAGGCTCTCCCCAGACTTGCCAACCATTTGGGGGGGGGCGGTAAGTCCTCTTTCTAATCCACCCCCCTCTCTAGGAGTGTGCGTGGGACTAGAACCTGGGCGTCTTGATTCTGAGGCTAGGCCTCCTCACCGGGCGACCCGCTAAGGCGGGCACAGCAGAGGCCGGAGGGTCTGCTTCTGAAAGGGGCAGGGGGAGGGGGTTTTGGACTGTCCCCTCCAGTGTTGGAAAGGGTCATTTTCACCATAAGTTCCCTCTCCCTCTCCTCCTCCCTTCCTCTCCTTCTCTCCTCTCTCCCTCTCCCTTTCCCCCTTTTCCCTTTGTTCCTCTCCCTCTCTCCTCCTCTCCTCTCTTTTCCTCTATTCTCTCTTCCTTTCCTTCTCTCTCCCTCTCTCTCCCCCTCTCTTCTCTTCTCTCCTATCTGCCTCTCTCTCCTTCTCCTCCTTTTTATCTCTCAATCTATCTCCTCTTCCCTCTCTATCCTTCTCCCTTCTCCCCTGCTCCTCTTTTCTCCCTCCATCTGCCCCCCTCACTCCCTGTCTCCTCTTCTTCCTCTCTCTATCTATCCTCCTCTTTACCCCTCTCCTTCCTTCTCCTCTTTCTCCCTCTCCCTTTCTTTCCCCTTCTCCCTTTCCCTCTATTTTTCTCCTCTCCCCTCTTTTCCTCTTTCTCTCTCTCTCTCCCCTTCTCTCCTTCTCTTTTGTCTTTTCATCTCTCTCTTTCTCCTCTCCTCCTCTTTTTTCTTTTTCTCCTTCTCTCTCCTCTTTTCCTATTTCTCTCTCTCCCTCTCTCCCCTTTTCTCCTTCTTCTCTTTTCATCTATCTCTCTCTCCTTCTCCTCTCCTCCTCTTTTCTCTATCTTTCCCTCCCTTTCTCTCCTCCTCTTCAGAGATGGTCCCAGTATGTGGTTCCTTTTCCTTCCCTTTCCCTCCTCAGGCAGAAAGCCTCTGAGTCCTCAAGTCTCTGGGCTTGGAGCTTCCAGAAGCCCCCACAGAAGGTGCCCACAAACTAAGCCAAGTTATTCTGGGTTACTCCATAGCCTTCTCTTCTCTGGCCCCAATGAAAGGCGCCCCAGTTCCCATTGAAAGGTGTTATTTGCCACCTTTTTAGGGTTATTTGTTTTTCTCGGCTCACCTGGGCCGTTTCCAAATGTCACACATTCCTCAGGCATGAATGAACGCCTGGCCCCAGTAACAATAATAGGAAGACCACGCTCACCGTATTTACACAGCACCTTGAGGTTTACAAAGTGGGAACATAAATCTCAAATGGTGTTGAGAGTTTTTCTAGGAAGCTGAGCTCCTCCTAGGATCTGGGGGTTGGAAGGGATGGACCTTGGAGACCTCAAGGCCATCTGGTGCTCGGGTGTGATCTCCCCCAGAGCATCCCCCACCTCTGCTCCGAGCTGTCTGGAGAAAGGAAGGTCCCAGGCGCTCGGCCACCACCACCCCCACCCCCCGCCCCATTTGCTGACCCTTCTCATCGTTAGGAAATGTGTCCTTCCACAGATCTGACATCTGCTCCCCTGGAACATTTGCTCGGGTGGGCAAGTGGCAAATCCCCCAGGGAAGCCCTGGCCTTTCTTCGGGGCCCCATGTGCTCCACAGTGCTGGGCACATAGTAAGGCTTACAAAATGCTCATTGACCCAGACCTTGTGTGCCATGCCTTGGAGCCATGCTGGGCAGCCCCATCCCATCCCTGCCTCACTCTGTGGAGGAGTTTCCCAGAACTATTTCAGATTTTAGCTCCATGAGCCCCCTGCCCAAAGCTGGGCACCTCAGGGCCCATTCTGGGTCCCAGGGGCTGGATCTCACATCACAGGTGAGGGGCGGTGTGTGTGTGCCAGGCACTCCCAGCCAGGGTGTCTGGAGAGTGGCAGGACATTGTCAAGCCTCCTGGTCGCTGGCCGGCCTGCAGAGAACAAAGGTGCCTTGTTTGCCCTAATCAGCTTCCACTTTCCGAGCATGGGAGAAATCAATAGTTTGGTATTTGTTTGGTCCAGGGAAGCTGGGGCCCAGACAGATGCTGCTTTATCTCACACAATATCGCCGGGGCTCGGTGCCGGCAGGATTAACGTCTCAGAGCTGGGGGTGGATGGGGGCTGCAGCTTGTCAAGCTTCTCCTTGAACTGGGGGGCCTCCTCCCTCCTCCGAGATCAGGAGGATGGGGGTGGGGGAGCTTAGCTCCAAAATGACTTAATCTCCCTGTCATGGAGCCTGGGCCGATCGGCATTGAACCCACAGCCTCGGGAACCTCCAGCCAGCTTCTCTGGTGTTTGAGGACAGCCTCGGAAGGCCTCCCCAGCTCTTCTCCATCAGTGTCTCCCCATGATAGAGCAGCCAGAGGCTCACTGGCCCTGGGATCCTGGGTGTCCTGAAAGCCTGGGTCCTCCTCTATACCCTTTGTTCAGGGGGTCTGCTTGGGCAGCACCTGCCCCCTGCCTTTCTTGCCCATGGCTGGTTGCCCTGGAGCCATGGGGAGCACAGGGGAGTTGGTGCAGAAGGATGGAGGGAGAAGGTGAACCCTCTGGCCTGGCCTTTCCTTGTCTTCCTCATTTAATGGGGTGAGGGCTCTTTGCTCTTCTGTTAGAATCCCTCTTTCCTCACTGGCTGTATGGCCCAGCACGGCCATAGAGCCCGAGGGCCCATCTTGGTGGAAAGACCAAATGCCAAGATAGATTGCCATTCCAGAGAGGAGGAAGCAATCTTCCTGGAGGCACCCAGCTAGGAAGTGCCAGTGGTGGCATTCGAACCCGCTGCTTCTGACTTTATCGAGTGCCCAAAGTGACGATATCATAGAATTGAGAGGTGGAAGGGACTTTGAGGTTATCCCATCCCTCGATCTGCAGAGGAGCTAGTCATCTCCTCTGTCTGAGGCCATTTCCCCTGCCATGGAGTGAGGGGAGTGGGCCAGCAGAGCCTCAGAGTCACTTCCTGGTCTGCAGCTTGTAATGTCAGTCATCCCGACTCTGCAGGAAGCCCTTGAGTGATGGGGGGCCCACTCTCAGCCATTGTGGGGTGGCTGTAGCTGGCAAGGTTCCTCCCTCCAGGATATAAGCTCCTTGAGGGCAGGGAAGGTTTCCTTTTTGTCTTTCAATATTCAGCTCTCTGGAGCCCAGCAGAGAGCAAGGCTCCATAGAGTCTTAGTGGATCAGCTTCTCAGTCACAGATTTAGAGGCAGAACAGGCCTCACAGGGCATTGAGTCCATCAGCTTCAGTGAGAGGTACATCACTTGCCCAAGGTCACACAGGCAGTGAGTGACTGGGACAGGATTTGAACCCAGCTCTGCTAACCCCAAAGCCACTGAGTGCTCTTTCTACCCTTTCTACCCTACACTCTGTCTTTAAAGTGAGTCACACCTGGCCCCCCTGCAGGAAGGAGCCTTTCCCACTGGCTCTGCCCTGCTCCACACAGCTTGGGCCTCAGGCTTGCATTCTCACCCCTGGACCCCAAAGATCTGAAAGTGACTCTTCTTCCTCCATTTGCTTCCCTCTCTCTCTGTCTCTGTCTCTCCCCCCTCTCTCTTCTCTCTCCCTCTCCCTCTCTTTCTCTCTCTCTCTCTCTCTCTCTCTCTCTCTCTCTCTCTCTCTCCCCCTCCTCTGCTCCCAGCTTCTAGTCCATGCCCAGCCATCCTTCTCATGAAAGGATGGGTGTCAGGGATCCAGAAAGCTGTGAGTGTCCTGCCTACTTGGGCTCTTTCATGTCTGAGGTGACAAGTTCCTAGCCCACATTATCCTGCTGGAGCCTCTGCTTGAAGTAGGACCTGGATTATCGTCCTGATTTTCTAAACAAAGGAGGAAGTAATTGGACCCAAACAGAGCTAGGCTGAGGCTGAGCCCCTGCCCCGCCCCAGACCCTTGGTCTCTGAGTGATTTTTCCTTTGGGGAGGAAGATGCATAAGCCGAGTCTTCCCATGATCTCTTGGAAAGCTAGTGTTGACTGTGGCCATGGAGAGATCTCTTAGGGATGGTAGCCTAGGAAATGGAAGGGGGCTTGGAATCTGAGAGCCTTTCTTCTTAGGGGCTGAATCGTCCTGGGCAAGGCTGTTGCCCACTCTGGGCCTTGGTTTCTCAATTTCCCCTTGATTCCAACAAGGGGGTCAAGCACCTCTTAGCGCATTCATTTCTGATGTTCAGAACTTCTGAGTGGGTTATCTGGAAGGGCTGTGCCCCAACCCTTGAGCCACAATCACCTACTGCCCATGCAGAATTTTCTGAATGAGTCTAAGGGAGAAGGTCTTTCAATGACTGAAATTGAGACTAACTCACAGCCCCTTCCAGGAGAGAGCGTAGGGTGGGCAAGGGTGGATGGTGCCCCTCTCACCATTTGGGAAGGGTCCAGGGATGGAAGGGGGTGGGCAGGGGTGGATGGTGCCCCCCTTCACCACTCGGGAAGGGTCCAGGAGAGAGCATGGGGTGGGCAGGGGTGGACGGTTCCCCTCTCACCATTTGGGAATGGTCCAGGGATGGAAGGGGGTGGGCAGGGGTGGGTGGTGCCCTCCTCTCACCATTTGGGAAGGGTCCAGGGATGGAAAGGGGTAAGCAGGAGTGGACAGTACCCTCCTCTCACCATTCGGGAAAGGTCCAGGGATGAAAGGGGGTAGGCAGGGCTGGACAGTGCCCCCCTCTCAGCATTCAGGAAGGGTCCAGGGATGGAAGGAGCCGGGAAGGGGCTGGAGGAAGGGGGGTGGGCTGTGTGTGTGTGTGCACATATGCACGTGTGCTAGGGCGGGGGGGGGGGTGCTGGGGAAGACAGGAATGCTGGAAAGTTCCACCCCCGGCCTCAGGGCCAGGCAGCCCCCTGAGCTCCTGTGAAGTGTTCACTTTGTCATGTTATTTCAATCCGTGTGTGTCTGGGCTGGGGCGGAAGGGGGGGGTGGTCTGGCTGTTCCCAAAGCCCGTCCTGGATGCCAGAGGGTCTTTTTTCCTCTTGTCCATCCAGGTAATTTAACCACAGAGTCTTTGATGTATGAAAGACGCCTTCTGCTTGGACACAGCCGGAGCCGCGGACCTTGTGGGTCGGGCGGGCTGGGCGGCTGCCTCAGGAAGCGCTTTGCGGTTGGGCCTGCAAACATTTGTGTGCAGAGATGACTGGTTAGCTGCTATTTGCGTGCATCAGGCAGACAGACACCCCCCTTTTCCATAGCTCATTTCACTGGCAGCCAGTTTGACTCAAGGAGAGGGGCTCAACTCGGGGGCCCAGAGCTGGGATCACTGAGGGCAACAGCAGCATTCTTCAGAGAAGGAAACTGAGGCCCACAGACTCTCAGGGTCTTGCCCTTGGGATGGGTAAACAGAGCCCAGGTTCTGGAACCAAGCTTCTGTCCCTGATGCCGTGGGTGCCCCAGTGCTCCCAGTCAGGGGAAGCTGAAGGAGGGTGGCATCTGAGGCCCACTGTGGGCACCCTCAGCAGTGTTACCTGCATGTCCTTGGGGTCACAAGAGCCAGGAATCCAGATACACAGAAAGCAGCCGGCTTTTATCGTAGGGTGTTTGGTTTCACCCAGAGGGAGGCTTGGGCAGGGGTGGGCAAGGGGAAAAGGGTACAAATCAGAGGCCAAAGGGAATGATTGGGTCCTAGTCTCCAGCCCTAGTAGGGCCAAGGGAATCTGTGATAGTCTTTTGGAGGAGCTCCCCTTAGCCCTGGTACACCCAGCCTTGCCAGGCTCTCCCTTCCTCCCCTGGTTGTTTTGGGGGAACATCTAGTCACCCTCACATATGGGCACTTCACCTTCTTGCAAGGACCTTGCCTCTCCACAGAGATAGGGGGCCAGTCCAAATTCTGCTCTGAGTTAAGGGTCAGAAGCAGGAGAACTAACCAGAGCCCAAATGCCTTGGGTGACCATGGTGAGGCGAGACAGCCTAGAAAGAGCATTAGATGGAAAATCCTGAGTCTTGGTCCACAGCTCTATGGCTGGGTGATGGTGGACAAGTGACTCCCCTTTCCAGAGTCCTGACTTGTTCATTTATAAGATGGAGATATCATCTGTGAACTCCTTACTCACCACCATTGGATGAAAGGCTTGGTAAACACCCCCAAACCATAGGATCGTGAACCAACTTGCCCATCTGTGCTGCCCCTCCAAGATCTACACAGTGATAGGCTAAATTAGTAGAGTTTCCATCCAAGTGTGTGTTGTTTTCTGGGCAATTATGATTCTTCATCCACTTGGCCTTCCCTGTGTGGATGGTCAGGAATGGGTTGAGCCCCTTCCAGGAGGCTCTGTCCTAGAGAATACCCTTGGGGCTTGAAGCAACTATAGACAAGGTTAACCACAGGGAGGAACAGGTGGAAAACCTCTGTGGCCGCAGAGAATTCCTTCTCAACCTGCATTTTGGGCAACAGGAAGTGAGCAGGTGTGGGGAGAAGGCACAGCTTCTTTAGTGACCCCAGGCTTCCTGTGCAGAGAGCCCTGAGGAGTGTGGTGGAGATGCCTGTCTGGGGTGGATGTAAATAGACTGTTAGCCAGACCACTGAGAAGAGACTGACACACAGGGCATCCTGAGGACTTTATGATGGATGGGGACATGTGGGGATGAGGTCCCCGAGCTGGGGACCAGGTCTGCCACTTGAATTTAAGGGAGGACGTAGACCAGGGGTCCTCAGAATGAACAGGCTCAGAGGGGTGGCTATCTGTATCAGTGGAGAGAGCTCCTGAGTCAATGAGATCACAGACCAGGAGAGTACCACGAGTTCTTGGACCCCTGATGTAGTTTCCTAGGCTTTTAAGAGCCTGGTGGCAGGAGACACTCCCCCCACCCCCCAATCCCTGTTGTTTCCCTCTCTCTCTGCTGGACTCTGTGGCCATTCCCCAAGGGTACATAGGAGGCACTTGGTAAGGAGGTAATGAGGGAGAGGAGGACAATCTTTGGTTCAGCCTTGCTTTGCTAAGCCCTCCTTTGGATCACTCCCTGTAAGCCTCCCACCTCCTGGCTCTTGGGGGCAGCCAGGAATCCCCTGTTGGGTGTTCCTGAGCTTTGAAGGCTTTCTAACTTTTGTCACCGTGAAGATGGGGCTGTTAGGGCCTCTCTCACTGTGGCGACTGTGCCACATGTGTAAGCACGAAGCTGGGCGTGAGGACCATCCTCAGGTCTGCCGTTGGCTCCAATCTCTCCTGGGGGGCTTGGAGAATAGACAGCAGCTGTTAGCTGGGGCATGCCTGGCTGCCTGGTGTCTGGGAATGGCCATCCCCACGGAGACCAGGAAAGCAACATGAGTTTGACTGTCTGTCCTGGCCATGGACATGTGGTGGGTGATGCTTCCTCTCCATGGAGACGAGCCGATTCAGCCGGTCATTGTGGGCAGAACGGACTGACTGTAGCAGCTTCTCAAATGGAAGATTACCTGGGTGCTTTTAGACAAAGCTTTAGCTTTGCTTGGTTTTAGGGAGGAGAGTTTGGCCTGTTCCCCCCTCCCCCCCATGACCCTGGACACTTTCTTAGCATGACCAGCTCAGCTCTTCCCCGCCTTTATTATCTGGGGGATGCACTGGGGGCCTTGGGAATTCAAAGCAGGCTGAGATAGTGTTTCTTGTATTCACAATGAGCAGCCGGGGCTGGAGGGTGGAGCGTTTGGCACTGCTGGGGTGTGGGGGAGCCTGTGAAGGCCCCCACCTGGCCCTTCCCTTCAGCCTGGGTGGGGCTTTGTAGAGGGAACCCAAGACTCTAAAGGATACCCCATGGCTCCAATGACAATCTCTTTGCCAACGCTTTCCAGGTTTCCCTATCTAGTCCTGCCCCTCTAGGTTTCCATTGCCCCCCACCCCCAACCACTGGGCATGCTGTCTAAATGTCCAACCAGCATCTCAAACTCAACATGCCCCAAATGGAATTCATTGCCATCCCACCTGGGCCCATGGCCACTGCATGGAAACTGTCCTCCAGCCTCCCACAGCGCCCTCCCCACCACATCTCTGCCCAGCACCCCTTTTCATGTTCCCTCTTCTTCCTCTTCTCCATCTCTCCTAATGTCTCCTGCTGCTCTTCCAGTAAATCCAATAGAATTGAATCAAACGAATTGTGTTCCACAGCATTTGTTAGACTCCCAGACACCCTGAGATCCAGAATCAGTGAAGTCATTTCTGCCATCAGGGAGTCTCCATTTTACTGGCAAAGGATGAAGGTGGGTGGGGGGCTGGGGAAGCATGTGGCTCCCAGGAGTGCACAGGTCCTGAGGCGGGCTGTCCTCTGCCCCGCTGACTCCCTGGAACGTCCTTGGGCATCTTCTCCATCTCACTGTCCTCTTTCTCCAGGGTCCCAGCTTTTCCCCGTGTCCGTCCCTCTCTCTCTTTCCCCATGTCCTTTCTCCCTCTTGGCTGTCTCCTGTCTCTGTCTGTGCCCTCTCTGGGCCATCTGTGGTTGCTCTCCCATGGCCCCTCTTTCTCTTTGCCCCCCATCTCCCTTCTATACTCTTCTCTCTTGCCTGTGTTCCTTTGCCCCCTTTCTCTGCATCTGAGCCCCTCTCGCTTCCCTTTCCTCCTCTGTCTCCCTCCTCCCCCAGCTTTCACCTTCTTGCTATCCCTGGGCCCCCTCTCTACCCCCTTCCTCTTGGCTTCACCCTTTGGCCCTCTCTGCCCTCTCTCTCCTACATTCTCTCTCCAGCAGCAGATCCCTGGGTCACCTCTGACCTCCCTCTTCTTTAGGCCCCTCTATGATCTGAGTTTAGGCTTGTGGTCTTTAAAGACCCTCAGTCTCCTCAGTGGGCAGAGACAGAGGAGGACTCCCCTAGCTGACTTTTGAGTCGTCCCTGTCATGTTGGCTTTGTCTCAATGGGCAGCGGGGAGTGAGAAGGCTCAGGTTTGTGTAGGGCTGGTCACATTACTCCCCTCCTCTGGATCTGTTTCCTCATTGGTGGCATGTTGGAATTGGCCTGGCTGAACCGTACCTAAACCCAATGACCCTAGGAAGCCAAAGGGCTATGGGGGAGGGGTCAGGACTCGAGAGAGAGGGGAAGGTGCGATGCCAGGAAGGAAGGTGGCTTTGTGAGAAGGCTGGTCCTTGATCAGTGAAGAACATAGGGAGAGGGTCTCCAGGCCACAGTGGGGGCCTCTTTGCCCAGCCCTATCCTCTCAGTGGAGGGAGAGAGAGAGAGAGAGCCTCAGATGAGATTTAGGGAAGCCTTGATTCCTGTCCTCAAGGTCAGTTGGGTGGAAGAGACATTGATTTGACCCTGGAGGCAGAACCGGGAGAAAGGAGGAGGAGGTGTCCAGAGGCACATCTGGTCTGGACCTCATCACAGCCCCCTCAAGGCTCTGCCCAGCCCAGACATCGTCTGGCTGGAGGACCTCTAACCAAAGGGACTTGCCCAAGGGCCCATGAGTAGGCGGGAAGCAACAGAGCTTGGATTTGAACCCAGGACCACTGAGTCCAGGACAGATCTTTCCAGGAGTATCTATCTGTTGATCTGGTTGATTTTGCCTGAGCTGGAAGGGATGTGTGAAAGAATCTGGTCTAAGACAGTCTTTGAACAGTGAGGAGCTTGGCTCGATGTCCCCACCAGGATTAGGACCCAAGTGGCCTGAATCTCAGCCTGGGACTCTTTCTTCTGCACCCACCTTCCCTTCTCCAAGACCCCTGAAACCCCAAATCCTAACTCTGCTTGCCCCACTATGACCTGGCTCTCTTGTTTTTCTGGTGAGGAGGGGTGGGGGAGTGAGGAGGGGAGGCCTGAGATGAATGAGGTGCTTGTCCTGCACCTGGAGAGGCAGCCGAGGGCTGAGGTGATGGGGCGTGCGCGGAAGGAGCTGCGCCCACCCCACAGTGTCTGCTCTTTCAAACAGCGCTCTCTCTTGTACCTTTATTTGTGTTGGAGACGAGGCCCATGGAAACCCGAGTCCGACTGAAAATAGGCGGCTTTGTAGAGTTGGGTTAACGAGGTATGTACGTTCAGAAAGGGCTTACCACTGGAAACGGCCGCTCTCTGGTCAAGTGCCAAGGCTCCGAGAGAGTTTGTTCTTGGTTAACGACCGGGGGTGGGGAGAGGGGCTCGTTGGTCTAGATGGATCAGGCCACTGGGAGGGCCCATGATTCCAGAGCCCCGACTGAGTGGGTGTTTGTAGCTGTGTGGCTGAGCTGGTGGGCACAGTCCAGAATTAGCCACCCAGCACCCCGAGTCATGTCCGTGAAAATGTGGAGCCCAGAGTCCCTGAGAACCAGTCCTCAAGGTCCATGGTGAGCCCTGCCCTGGGGAAGGACACTAGAAAGCAAGGCTGGCTGTAAAAAATCAAGGGAACCAACCAAACAAAAACCCTCAGATTCCTCAAGGTTAAAACCCACAGACAAAGGGAAAACTAAAATTTTCCAAATGTTTTGTGTGCCCGTGAAAGCTCTCCATGAACAGCCCAAGCTGGATCGGGCAACGGTGACTCCAGCCTAATTAGGAACAGAGGAAACAGAGACAGCGACGCTCGGTGGCCTTCCGGGGCTGCTCTGAGCCCACTGAGGGAAATCTGCCCCTGCCCACTTAGCCTGAGATGCCAGGGCCCAGGGCCCAGGGCTCAAGAAGGAAGGATGTGGGCCGAGAGCCGCAGGATGGCCAGCCCAGAGTCCACAGCCTTCCAGGCTTCTCCCGCTCCCCACTCTCCATCCCGGCTCTTTCTCTACCAGGGGCCTGCTGAGCCATGGTGGGCATTAAAGGTGCCATTAAAGGTCTGTTATGTGCCAGGCTCTGTTTGGGGCCCTGAGATACAAAGAAAAGAAGAGAGAGAGAGAGAGAGAGAGAGAGAGAGAGAGAGAGAAGAAGAAGGAGGAGGAGGAGGAGGAGGAGGAGGAGGAGGAGGGAAGGAAGGAAGAAAGAGAAAGAAAAGAAAAGCAAAGAAAGCCCCTCTGCCCTCAGGGAGCTGACATTCTCCTGGGGAAGCAACAGGGAAAGAGATGCGGTGAGGAGGGCAGGCTCCCTCCCTACCAGAGGGAAGAAAGTCTTCCTGGGGAAGATGCTGGTGGTGCTCCAGGTCTTTAAGAAAGCTGGGAATTAGAGGTGGAGGTGAAGAGGGACTGCGTGCTAGGTGAGGGGCACTACATCTGCAAAGGCCTGGAGGCCATGCTTAGGACATGGTATGCAGACTAGTATGGCTGGAATGCCGCATAGAAAATTAGTGGAATGTGGAATGAGACTGGAAAGGTGGCCTCGAGTCCAGTGTTGATACTCAGGGGCATGGTGACCAGAATGCCAGACTTGGAATTAGGTAGAACTGGGTTCAAATCTTGCCTCAGACACTTCCTGGCTGGGTGATTCTGGAGAAGTCCCTCAATGTTCCTCAGACTCAGTCTCCTTGTCTGTATATTGGGAGCTGCCATGAATTGTGCAGGGAAGTGCCGTCCGCATTGCCTGAACAGTAACCAAAGAAGCTTTCTGGAGCTCCACAGGGGGCACCCCAAGGGAGAGCAGCCCTCCTGACCTTTGCTGGCAGTGATACAGAAATGCGGTGACCAAAATCAATCCGTCTTCCTTGCCCTGACTGCGTTGCTTGTTGGGATCTTGTCTTGAGCAAGATTCATTTGGGCAGACATACCCAAGCACACACATCACGCATGATTTCTATCTGCCTCTCGGCCCGGGCCGGGAAAGGCGCTAGCTCGCTGCTAAGGGACACTGGGCATCTCTGTCTGAGCCCAGGAAGGACAGACGGCCCAGGAGCCTCTACCCAAATGGTCCCTGACATGCTGGGCCTCCTTCAAGTCAATGAGGCTTTATTCAGACATCGGAAGTGAAAAATGGGTATCCTGTGAGCTGTTAGGCCTCTCCCTCCAGGTCTGGTCTCCCAGAGACCCCAGTGACAGCCCCCATGGAGGGGTCCTCAGTCCCTTGTCTTTGGGGGAGACTCCATTTGGAACTGCCAGCGGACCATCGAGTCTGGCCCTCTAGGAAGCACAACGTTGATGAAAGTCAGACAAAGAAAAGCAGCCCCTTCCCCCTTCCCCTATCTTGATGGCAGCTCAACAAACAGGTCTTTTGATAGTTTGGGGACGTCCCTTACAGTCCTCTGGCTCCCTGCACCTGCCCCACTCCCAGCCCAAGCCCCAGCTCTCTTTTCTTCTTGTGCTCAGAGCCTTAATGGGCCCCCAGTGGGCTGTGTCCTCTCCCCAAGCTCCGGACCCTCAGTGTGCCCAGAGATCCTCAGCTCTGGCCCGGGGGAGCTTAGAAAGTCCTAGAAGTTGGGGATTCAGCCCGGCCAAGTGAGCAGCCTAGCAGAAAGTTTGACTCTTCCTGCCCTTGGTGGCTCCTTCCCTCTCTCAGGGGTGCATCAGGAAGCTTTGGCCCAAGCTGGCATCCTCGCTTAGGAATTAGGGTTCCCTGCTAACTCTGCCCCCTCCGTGGGACCCTGGGCTCCACTCCCCAACAGCTACCCCTGGGAAGGACAGGACAGTTATTTATTCCACATCACCACCATCCCTGGGACGCCTCAAACGAAACACTCTTCCACCCTCCATTTCTCTGTTTTCCCCTCCTCCAATAGAGTGGATGCTCTCTGAAGGCAGGGACCATCTTTGTATTTCTATCCCTAACACTCAGCACAGAGCTTGGCTCATACTGCCTGGCACATAGTAGGCATTTAATAACTATTGTGTGTGGGGGGGGGAGCTTCTGTCCTCTGGCCCTGCTGGCCCATGGGCAGAGTTTCCCTCGGGGCTGAGTCAGGATCGCCCCACCAGCATGCCCCACAGGGCCCCTGACCAACGAATGAAGCAAGAACTCATGGCATTCCCCCTCTCCTTTTTACAGGAAATTGTACTCGTGGTATTTTTTGGGACGGAGTATGTGGTTCGTTTGTGGTCAGCGGGATGCCGTAGCAAGTATGTGGGGATCTGGGGACGGCTGCGCTTCGCTAGGAAGCCCATTTCCATCATCGGTGAGTTGGAGCCTGGTGTCGGGGCTGGGCGCCACTCAGATTGGGAGGCCCCCGGGTGGGCCCCCCTCAACATGGATATCCTTGACTCCGAAAGGGTAAAGCCACTCTAGAATGTCCCAGCTGGAAGGAGTCCCACAGACTGCACATTCCAATCCTGGCCTCGGACAGGAGGGAGACTGAGGCCCAGACAGAGGGAGAGGCTTCCCTGTAGTCACTCAATGAGCACAAGGCAGATCTGGACACCTCTCACTTTGTGTTCTGTCAGGAGTCCCAGCCCAAGGAAGGCAACAAGCAGAGATGAAGGAGACTTCCAAAGTCCTTCAGTCGCTCCTGACTTTATAGATGGGGACATGAAGGCCAACAGCCTTCAGACTTCCTGGCTGAGTGCCCAGGGGCCCAGCCTTGCCAACAGGCCAGGCCTCGGTTCCCTCTGTCTATGCCACCATGAGACTCACGAGTGGGCCCATCGGTCTGACCCACAGCCCTGAGAGAGCTCCCAAGCTCAGCTCAGAAGAGGGGAGGCTGCTTGGGTTTGTTTGGGTGGAAGCTATTCACAGTAGCTCTCTGGTGGTTTTCAGGGGTGTGCCTGGAGGGGTTTGAGGAACTCCAACATTCCCAGGGACCAAATTAAAATAACTTGGGGATTAGCGCCCAATGAAAATATGGTTTTGTGAGTGTGAAGATCTGGGACCATTCTAAGAAGCAGGGCACAGTAGGCTGGGGGCCCACTCCACCAGTGGGCAGGCAGGAAGGCATGGGATTCTGTATCCCAAGGGACGTTAGTGGCTTTGGAGGCTAATTCCACTCATTAGATGGGTACAAAATAGTTCCAAGGAGGGGAAGGGCCTGGCTCTTGGTTCCAAAGGTAGAAAGTCACAGAGCTGAGGTTCCAACCCGGACCACCTTGGCTCCTTCCTGTGCCCTTGGCTGGCTGAGTAGGGCTAAGTTCATGTCCCATGGGTACAGCAACTACTGTGCCCCAGCCAGGCCACCCCCATGCTGGGCCCAGGCACAGGGCATCTTCAGGCCTGACCTCATTTTACAGTTAAGGGAACTGAAGCCTATGGAGGCTGGAGTGGAGATTGGGTCAAAGTTTCCTAAGCAGGAGAGTTAGGATGGGACCATAGGCCTCGTGACTCTAAGACCAGGGTCTGTCCCCCAGTGCCAAAAGGCCCTTGCCTTGCTTTTCCCACTAATAAGAAACTCTCAGGCCCTTGAGGACAGGGCTGGGTCTTACTTGTTCCTGCCCCCTGCCCCCGGTACCTAGCATGGGGCCTTCTGGTCAGCAAATGTTTGCCTACTAAGTCCTGCCCTGCCCAAACCCCTCCTGTTCCAGGGACCTCCTCAAAGGGAATGTTTGAGAGCTGTTCTAGAAGAAGGCTGCCTGGGCCACGACTCAGCAGGGCTAAGGGCATTGTGGGCAGGCAGTCCTGTCCTTGGTGACTGGAGGGTCAGTGATGCCTTTGGGAGATGTTATGTGACAAGGTCAAGCTTTCGGCCTTCTCATCTCTCCTTCTCCAGACCTCATTGTGGTCGTGGCCTCCATGATCGTACTCTGCGTGGGCTCCAAGGGACAGGTCTTTGCCACATCAGCCATCAGGTAATCCTCCCTCATCGGCCATAGAGACCAAAGGGAGGACCTCCCAGGATGGCCCCTTCCGTGCCGAGGCCTCCTCCTGCCTGACCTCTCTGCACCCTGGGAGATGAAGCCTTCTGGTCTCCCGTTTGCTATCTCCAAATGCTGGGTAGCAGGCTTTAAAGGGAGCCAGGGGCTGAGAGACCAACCCCAACCCTTTGGTTTTCTAGAGGAACAGGGAGGGAAGGGAGTCACCCAGGACCGTCCGATCAATGTGCCAATCTACAGGCATTTATTAAAAGCTTCTGTGGGCCGGGCTCTCTGCCTCCTTGCATTCAAATTGGACAGACAACCTGTATACAAAACGAACACCAGGAAAGGCTTTATGGAGAAGTTGAGTCCTGGGGCAAAGGCCTGGCATGGGTAGATGGCCTGTCCTGTGTGGATTAGGGAGTAGGACACTTCAGTGTGTGTGAAGGGGAGGGAAGGGTCAGAACCCTGAAGCGGGGGCTCAGGGTCCATCTGGGAAGAGCCTCACAGGCCTAGCAGTCTGCCTTTGGCCCCAGGAGGCCCAGGATGCCCCTGGCCCCAGGCAGCTGGGAATGGGCTGAGCCAGGCCGAATAGCCCCCGCACAGCCCCTGCCGCCAAACCGCAGGCGGAACATGGGCCCTCTGGCCTCCATCCCTCCAGAAGCTTGTTGTTTCTGGTCTGTCTTCTCCCTAAGGGCTAGGCTTTTTGGTAACCATTTGGTGGGCTTGTTTCCAACAAGGAGCTGGTGGTTTAGGCTGGCAGGCCAAACCCAAACGGACTTGTGACGGGAGATGCCTCCGGCCATGAAATGTGGCTGGGACCAGCGTGGTGACACCCAGCCTGGGCATCCCACTGGAATCTTGTAAAAGAAGGCGCCCCCCTGCCTGGGACCAGCCCCAGATCCAACTTGAGGCTTCCTTCACTGGGCTCAGGCCTAGTTCTTGAAAGGCACCTTCCTGAAAGGAGAATGCCCTCCCTTGAACCTGGGCCAAGAGAGCGGGTGCCACCCCTGAGCAGCCGCCCCCTGCTGCCATCTCCTCCACTCCCACCTGCCTTTCCCCGCAGACCATCCCCTGGCAGGTAGCTAGGCCCAGCCCCTGAAATTCTTGTGGCCACCTGGGAACCAGCCAAGGGGCAAAGGGCCCGGGCTCTCAGGCTTCTGGTTTCAGGAGCTCTTCTGCTCTGTTCCCAGGGGAATTCGCTTCCTGCAGATTCTACGGATGCTGCACGTAGACCGCCAGGGCGGAACATGGCGATTGCTGGGCTCCGTGGTCTTCATCCATCGGCAGGTGAGCTGGGGTGGGTGCCCAGCCAGAGCCTGTCCTTTGGCTCCAAGGTCTGCTTTGTGTACTCTGGGCTACCTGGGGCAGGGGCAGGAGCAGGGGCAGGGGATAAAGGGCCAGCCCTGGTCCTAGGGCACATGGAAAAGGCTTGTTTGACTTCCAAGTGTTGTCAGAAAAACTTAATCCGATGCACGTGCGCGCGCACACACACACACACACACACACTATGCTCACACACATACAGATACACACCCATAGACACATACCACACTCACACAGATACCCATACATACACACACATATATACACACCACACTCACACACACACACATACCACACTCACATACATACATACATTCACACACCACACTCACACACATACATACACCACACTCACACACACATATGTACACAAACCACACTCACACACACATACCACACACACACACACAAACACACACACACACACCACACTCATACACATACACACACACATATACACTTGGGTCATGTTGTGCTCAGTCTCTTAGGCATCAGGAAAGAGGCCATCGTCAATATGATGGCTTGGGTCCCAGAGCCACCAGTGGAGATGCCTCATTCATTCACTGGCATCTGTGCTCAAGGGGGGACCATGGTGGAGAGAGAGGGAGAATAAGCAAGGTGTCGTCCATTCATTTCCAAGAGTGAAGAGAAGCACACATTGGAAGTCAGAGCTCCCACTGTGGAGTGTGTTTACTTTTGGGGAAAGCGAGTGGGCACATATTTGCCCCGCCCCACTCTGCTGCTCTCCAGGTATGGGGCCTGCCATCCCCTCTGGCATTGGGTAGAACCTCGTATTTTCAGCTGACACGTCCTTTTCTTTGATTGCATCATAGGAGCTGATAACCACCTTGTACATCGGGTTTCTGGGTCTAATCTTCTCCTCGTACTTTGTGTATTTGGCGGAAAAGGATGCTGTGAACGAGTCGGGCCAGATTGAGTTCGGCAGCTATGCCGATGCCCTGTGGTGGGGCGTGGTAAGTGGGATACCCCGTTCCTCTGAGGAATCTGTGCCGCTGGGTCCCTGCCCTGACATCCATGAGGGCTGGCTTGCCCGTGTTAGCTGCCCAGAGGTCATTCTGGAGAATGAGTCAGGCACTTCCAACAGGCCCTGGGAGAGTGCCCCGTTAGTAGCATCTGCCCATCAGAATGCCAGTCAATGACTTCCCTGCCCACTTGCTCTGAAGGTGGAGAGCTACCCTCGCTGAGATCAGCATCTTGTCAGCTCTGGTCAAGGCCACTGAAATCTAGGCTTCCCTCTTCCCCTTGGCCAGTGACGTCTGCCTAGGCCTCTTAAGTCACTTTGTTTGTGGAGTCCAAGTGAGTTATTTGTTGGCAAGTTGGGGGAACGTGCGGCTAAAACCGTTGGCGTCAGCACGCCCAGCCCGAGCCTGGGTTGGCATGTGGCTTACCCCCGGAGAGGGGCCTGGACAGCACATGCGCTGTCAGCTGTCAACAGGCCGGGTTTGCAGTCCGAGTTAGAGCAGAAACGCCAGGCTTCTCGTGGGCTCAGTCTTCCTGGCTCTGCCACCCTGGCATCGTGGGAGCCTTCGGACATCAACCACAGGTCCTCAACAAAGCAGTGAGTGTTGGCTGGGCAGGTCCTACAAAAAGCCAGCTGCCTAATGAAAATCTGGATCTGTCCAAAGAGAAACCGGGTGGGGGTGGTGGTGAGCGTGTGCTTTTGAGTTCTTCCCCAGAGGACCCTTCTGCCGGTGCCTTGGTGCCTTATGGTAACAAGAACAAGCCTTTATCAAGTACCTTCTGTATGCTGGAGATGGAGAGAGGCAAAGGGAAAATTAGACAGGGCCTGTTCTCAGGGAGAGCTCACAGTCCAGTAAGATGCATTGATTTGGATGCATGGAGACCCACAGAGGCTGAGTAGTTGGAGGAAAATAAAGCCTCTGGCCCCTGGGGAATCCTGAGTGTGTGTCCCGGGTGAGAGGGCCCCCCTGCCTTCCACTAAAAAGCCTTGGGGGCCTGAGCCAGGGATATGCTTGCACCAGGTGTAGCCATGTACTGACCTGATGGGCTCCAGGCTGTGGGCGTGAAGGTCATAGAGTCAGAGCCAGGAGGGACCTTGCTGGTGCTCTGTTCTAACCCAAACCCCATGGTTTTACAAATGAAGACACTTAAACTCAAGGTGACTTGTCTAAGGTCACACAAATAGTAACTCCCAGAGCCAACACGCTGGCTGGATTCCTGGGAAGCTCCAAACTCATTGTTTTTCCCTTCCATCTGTTCCTCTTCTGGATTCTCATCCCAACCTCCAGTCACCTAAGTCTCAGGTCGCTCATCCTCCAACATTGGCCACATCACCCCTGACCCATTCCCCACCTCTGGACTTCCTGCTAGGCAGTAACCTTTTCCGGCAATCTTGAGAAGACAGACCTTCCCTTCCCCTTCCCCTTCCCCTTCCCTTCCCCTTCCCTTCCCTTCCCTTTCCCTACTCCTTCTCCTTCCCCTTCCCTTCCCCTTCCCTTCCCTTTCCCTTCCCCTTCCCTTCCCTTCCCTTTCCCTTCTCCTTTCCCTTTCCTTCCCTTCCCTTCCCTTCCCTTCCCTTCCCTTCCCTTCCGTTCCATTCCCTTTGCGTTCTCCTTCTGCTTCCCTTCCCTTCACTTCCCTTCTCCTTCCCCTTCCCTTCCCTTCCCTTCCCTTCCCTTCCCTTCCCTTCCCTTCCCTTCCCTTCCCTTCCCTTCCCTTCCCTTCCCTTCCCTTCCCTTCCCTTCCCTTCCCTTCCCTTCCCTTTCCCTTCTCCTTCCCCTTCCTTTCCCCTTCCTTTCCCCTTCCCTTCCCTTTCCCTTTCCCTTCTCCTTCCCTTTCCCTTTCCCTTCTCCTTCCCCTTCCCCTTCTCTTCTCCTTCTCCCTATGCCTTTACCTCTGCAACCTTGTGAAAGTCCCTTCCCCCTCCTCCCTCTGAACTTCAGTATCCCCTTCTGCAATAGGCAGGCCTTGGCCTTCACCATTCCTATTTCAGAACTTAGCATGTCTCACAGAAAGACAATCAGGAAGGGGATCACATCTCTGAAAAGAATGTGGGAAGGACTAGCTCTGATAAGCCAGTGTTGACTATTGAGTGGGAATACTAAAGAGTATGATTATTTTTCAGTATTGTGTATCATGTTTCCAAAACTTGACCTCATGCTAGGACTTAAAGAACTCATCCTTAAATGCAATGAGAGGGAAATATTAGCTGCATCCTTTACAAGCCACAACACAGTCATGATAATAATCAATAAGGAAGTAGAAACAAAAGTCCAGACATAAATGGAGGCAGATGATGTCCATGATGTCAAGGAAAATTTCCGAGTAATTAACTCTCCCCCAAGTCTGCTTAGCCACCTTGAGAGGCAGGGGGTTCTCCCTCCTTTTTCAGACAAAAGCTAATGGATTACCAGTCAGGGCACTGGTAGAGGGCTTTCGTGTTCAGGTGGGGATGGGTCTAGGAGGACCCCAAGAATTCCGGTCAGCACCATGAGCCTTGTACCTTTCTCAGAGCAGGACTGGCGTGGGGGAGGCCAGGAGGTCACTGCAGCTGAGTGCTTTCCCACCCTAACGAGCTAAGGGATGTCTTTACCCACCCCCCTTGTCCCTTTGAGGTTTTGAATTTTTGGGAGTGACAATTTGACAATTTTCCATCCATTAATGATGCTTTCTCTGCAGCTGTCCCGTGCGGGGGAGCTGCTGTGGGGAAGGCTTGGTCAGTTGGATTCAATCAAGCTATTAATTTTAACCCCGGGCTATGGGACATTTTCTCACTTCTTGTAAGAGAAGCACCTCAGGAGAAAACAAGCCTGGCTGACTAGAAGCTGGACTCCATGTGGAAAAAGTTAGCCAGCTGCCGAATCAGCACCTTCGCCTGTTTCTTCCTGGGCTGGCTGAGATGGAGTGTGACCCCTGGCTGTTTCTGTACTCTGTCTTGTCTTGGGGTGGCTGGATGATGAGATGGGGTGGCCTGGAAGTGCTTCTGGGAAGGGCCTCAGGGGACTGGAAGGACCTTGGATTTGGGGTCACGGGGTCTTGGTTGGAATCGAGGACCTTTGTTCTTTGTAGATGGGACCAGGACAAGACATTTTCTACCTCTGAGCCTCAGTTTCTCCATCAGTAAAATGAGGGGAAGTCCTTTCCAGCTCTGGCACTGTGGTCTCAAAGCCCAAATGGGCCTGGGGGAGGTCAAGGAGCAGCTTTCTCAGCAGGAGCCTGCACTCCTGGGCTAGCATTCAGAGGCAGCTCCTGGGGGGCTTCCCCAGAGTGGGTGCAGGCTGAATGAAAACAAGGGGCATTCAGTCAAGGCCTGAGTGAGGGGCACCCAAGATCCTCGGGGGCTTATCTGACCCCCTTCTGGTGCCCCAGCCCCTTCCTGGCACACTGGACAGGACTGAGTGGACAGTGGGGCCGACCCAGAGTGGCCAGCAGGCCAGTCTTTAAACTCTTTCTGCCCTTCCTTGCCTTTCTTCCCTTCCCTTCCTTTTTCTGCCCCTCGTCTCCCTTCCCTCCACCCCCTATCCTCTCTCTTCGTTGGTGAAGGAATGAGTTTGCTTCCTGGGCTCCTTGGGAGACAGGGCTTTGGGGCTGATGAAGGAGCTGTGGTCTGACAGCCTGGAGCTTGTCAGTCTTCCCATTGGGCCCCCTGTGTCACCGCTGTAAAATTAGTGTCTTGCTCTTTAGGGGTTATAAATTAACTGTAAAAACTCCTTCTTCCCTGAAACTTGGCAGCCGCGGCAGCCCCGGCCGAGGTGCCGGAGCCATTCTACTTTGTTTTCGTTTCACCTTGGGAACAAAACGCATTTGTCCATTTTAGAATTATGAGCAGAGAGAAAAGGTTATTTTTATCTACGTGCTTTGCCAAGTTGGTGCCTTGTTCAGCTTAAGTGAGCAGAGAGTGAATGTTCCTAGGCCTCCCTTCACACCTCTGTTTCCAAGATGTACGAACTCAGCCTCCAATGGGCACCTTGAGCCTGGGGCCTCCTTCTTCCCCGAGAGACTCAGCAAGGCCATCGTCCTTTGGGATGGCCCCTCCAGGCCTGGGCTAGGCCCCTACGGGAGGCAGAGGTGGGTAGATCCTGCCCCTGCCCTTTCTTCACATGTCATGGGGACCTAGGGACACCTGGCTAGGCTGTTGGCCCGGTATCCCCTGCCTGCCTCCTTTCCCAGGTCTGTCTGGCTCTTAGGAGCTCTCTTCACTGCACTAGCTTGAGCATCCTGGCCCACTCACAGCATGCCCCCTGCCCACTGCCCTCTGGGGGAGCCCAGCCCTGCAGCACCACCAGAGAATATTGGGGCTGAAAAGATGCCATGGAAAGAGAGGAAAATTTTACCCACAGGAGATAGTGTGATGGGTGGAGAACCCAGTGGCCCTGCCCCTCCTGAAGCACAAGGGGGTGGTGGAGACACACCCAGGGCATCTCTAAGGCCCCTTCCAGTCCTGGAACTCTGCATTCTATGTTCTAAGGCTTCTGCTCTGATATTCTGTGTGCAAAGGTCCCAGCTCTCACATTCCATGTTCTAAGGCCCTTCTCGGCTCTGACATTCCAAGTTCTCTCTCTATTTTTTTGCATTGTAGACATCCATTTATTTTCTATTTAATAGAACATTTTGGGGAGTGGCCCCCCAAATCTTCACCTCTCTATTAAAGAATATCTTTTTCCTTGGCCCTTTCAGTGCTCAGAGCGGTCCATGCAGTTGTCTCCCCCCTAAAATGGGCACGCCTTTCTTGGCTCCCTCTCACAGGGGCTCCAAGTTCATTTTCACCTGGAATGTGCCCAGGGGTTTCTTAGCCCCTCCAGGCAGGTATTGCTGTCCTCTTAATGGCAGGTGCTCAAAGGTCGAGATCTTTGCTTGGTAACTGGTGACTGGACCTTCGGTTGGCAGAGCTGGTGCCCAGCAGTATGGCTTGGCATTTGCTCATGAAACCATAGGGCCAAGGGAAGGAAGGTTCCCAGGTCCTCCTTGGGAGGCAGACAAGAGTAGCTCACCTTTATGTAGTGCCTACTATGTGCCAGGCACTTCGCTGAGCACTTTACAATGACCACTTCCTTTGGTCCTCGCAGCAGCCCTGGCAGGGAGGTGCCCTTACAATCTCCATTGCAGATGAGCAAACTGAGGCAGACAAAAGGGGAGTAACTTGTCCAGGGTCACATAGCCAGCAAGTCCGAGGCTAGAGTGGAACTCAGCAAGTGAAGAAATGAGTAGAATCAGCTTTTGTCATGAGCCCCAAGGCCAGGGGGAGGCTGGTTTTTGAGGCCCATTTCTTGGGGTCTGAGGCTACATTGAAGCAGGTCTGATGTCCTATGCCCTGGTCAGACCACACACTAATAGTTGGCACCATGTGGTATGTCTAGATGAGAGTGGTCGAGATGGTGAGAAGATGGAGGCAGCACCCTAGAGAGCCCAGAAATGTTTACCCTCAAGAAGAGAAGGCTGGGAAAGGGGTGGGGAGCTTGGCAACCATCTTCACCTCCACCCCCACCTGCCCTCTCCTCAAGGGCAGAGATGGTTTCATCTTCGTTCTTTGTCCTCCCAGCCTTAGCATCATGCCTGGCGCATAGTGGACACTCATTGTGAATGAATGAATGGATGAATGGATGGATGGATGGATGGATGAATGGATGGTTGATGCATGGATGGATGGATGATGGATGGATGGATAGTGAATGGATGGGTGGATGGGTGGATGGATGAATACTGCACAGACTTGGTTGGCATCAGCCTTTCCCTGCTTGTCTCCAGAGGACAGAATGAGGAGCAGAGGGGTGAAGCTTCAGAGAACCAATTTAGCCGGCCATGAATAAGATTCCCTAATGAACCACACTGAACAGCAGGGGAGGAGCTGGCCACTCAAGAGGTAGCTGGTTCTCCCTCCCACTGAGGCTGGATGACCTCTTCTTGGGAACGTTGTCAGGAATCCTTGGTCAGGGGTTGATTGGACCATGTGGCAGGCCCCTGCCAGCTCTAAGGTCTGGGATTCTTTGGTTCTCTGCCTCCCCAAACCCATCTGGAGAACAATAGACATTCAGTTTTTAAAGGGGAGGAAGCTGAGTCTCAGAGTGGTCCCAGAGGGGGGGTCCCCTGATTCCTGCTGTAAACACCCTTTTTCTTGTGTGCTTGGGGCCCCCCAGCAGGCCTGGGCCCACCCCAATACAAGGCCCTGGCTCCCTGCTGGCCATGGGTACAGGGAGCGTTTGGGGCAAGGTCTGGGCGGCCCAGGCAGTGAGAAGATTCACTTTCCCATGGTTTGGGTCCCTGAGTCTTGGCCAGGCTTGGCCTCTGGGAACTTTCCAGCCCTGCCTTGGCCCAAAGGCTTGTCAGGAGCACACACTGCAAAGACAGCGTGGCTGCTCCCTGGTGGGCTGAAGGAATGCCTCGTTAGGCCTTGCTCGTTCCCAGAAATTCCGCTCTTTGGGCCCAGCCCTGACCATAACAAGGGGGTTGGTTGGCTTTTTGTTTCCTGACCCGATCTTTGCCAAGTCCCAGTGTGCTGGTGTGGACCCCAGCTCCCCAGCCCTGCTCGCCCCACCTTTAACCCTACCTCTGGCCCACTGACCGTTAGGCCTGAGCTTTCCCTCCTCTGGACGCACCCATCCATGGATGGTGTCCCGTCCTCTCTTGTCCCTTTGGCTCTTCTGGGAGCCAACTGATTTCGCACCAAGTTGTTTATGCATGATGAGAGAATTTTCCCATTAGTGTGTCCAGCCCCCCAGGAGGCTGCTGGAGGAGTGAGCCACTCAGATTCATCCGGTGTGACTTCCCTCTGTCAGGGGTGTCCAGAGGGGTTGCTTCGATGGCAGGTGAGGGCAAGGTGACCGCTGATGCCCCTTCCACCTCAATGTCTGTTACAGGTCCACAGCGAGAGGGCATCTCAAGGTGATGCTGCGGTCCCCCCGCCTGGGGATATCTAGTCCCCACGGCTCATTGCTGGGGATGTTGGAGTGGGGTCCTTTCCAACTCTGTTCCTCCTAGTGCTACCTTCTAGGAGTCCTGGGATCTCAGTGGTAAAGCACATCTGAGAGGGTGAAGGAAGAGCAGTTTTCCCCAATCACCCAGGACCCCGGATTTCACCTGGGAGGGACCTTTGAGATCAGGGACCAGCCTCCTAATTCTAAATGGTAAAGAGCCCAGACAAGGGAAATGACAGGCCTAAGATGGTAGGAAGTGTCAGTGACAAAGCCAGGATCTGAACCAGGGACCTGTGATTCAATCTTGTGGAAAGCACGGCTTGCTGCACCCACACACCGTCAGGGTGCTGGCAGGATCTGAGGTGCGAGGTTCAGTGACTTGAGGAGGAGGAGATCCTGCCACAGCCCCCTCCCACTCCATCAGAATGCAAAGAGATGAATCAGGCTGTTTCTTACCAGCCCTCTAAAGGGAAGAATGGCTGGGAGGAGGGGGGGGCAGGGAATGGGTCTTGGCCATTAGATTAGAAACTCCTTGAGGCCGGACTCTTTGTATCCCTGGCTCTTGGCATAGTACTTGGCCCACAGGAGGCATTTACCAAGTGTTGATTGATTGATTGGGTGTCAGAGAGGCTGCAGTTTGGAGGGTTTGGAGACTTCCATAATTCCAGCTATCCTGAGGGGGAATGTGCTCCCCTCCCCAGAGTCCCTTGTCAGGGATGTCTTAGATGAAGGGCCCCTCCTCAGGGGGACAGCTCGGGCCTGAGGACATCGAGTTTCTCCGAGCTGGAAGGACTGCTTGGTCCCAAACAATGGTCCCCACTCCCTTCTGGACTTGCCTTGGTGGGGGGCCCTACTTGAGTCTCCTGTTACCTGAAGATTTCCAAAGTCCCGGGTTGTGGGAGCAGCCTTAAAGAGCACCTGTTTGAGAAGGATGATAAATGCTGGAGAGGATGTGGGAAAATTGGAACATTGTTACATTGCTGGTGGAGTTGTGAGCTGATCCAGCCATTCTGGAGAGCAGTTTGGAACTACGCCCAAAGGGTTACAGGAATGTTCATACCCTTTGACCCAGCAATACCACTTCTAGGGCTGTATCCCAAAGAAATCACACAAGCGGGAAAAGGACCCATATGTACAAAAATATTTATAGTGGCTCTTTTTGTAGTGGAAATCAAGGGGATGCCCATCAGTTGGGGAATGGCTGAACAAGCTGTGGTATGTGAAGGTAATGGAATACTATTGTGCCATAAGAAATGGGGATGATACGGACTTCATAACAACCCGGAAGAACCTACACGACATAATGCTGAGTGAGCAGAGCAGAGCCAGGAGAACGTTGTGCACAGCCACAGATATATGGATTCTGTGAGGACCAACCCTGACAGACTTCGCTCTTCTCAGCAACGCAAGGTGCAGGCACAACTCCAAGGGACTCACGATGGAGAATGCTATTTACACTCAGAGAAAGAACTATGAAGTACGAATGCAGATTGAGGCACACTTCATGCTCGCCTTTTTTTCTTCTCTTTTGTTTTTGTTTTTGGGTTGTTTTTTTTTTTTTGGTTCTGTTTCTTCTTTCTCACGATTCATTCCATTGGTCATAATTCTTCTCCACAACTTGACTGGTGTATAAATTAATTTAATGTGAAAAAAGAGCCCCTGTCTGGCTCGTATGGAAAGTCATCCATTGGGCCCAGGAGGGGTCTGTGTGTGTCTGGGGGGAGGGCATTCTCACCTCTGCTAGGCTGAGACCCCCCAGCCACCCCCTCATCTTGGTGGCCACAGATCCCCACCCCATTTCAGCGGGAGTGAACAACACGCGCCCTGGGCCCATCCTGACACCCTCCTCAAGGGGAGCCCTTGGTCCTGGCACTGGGCCCTCTGGGCATCTTTCAGTCCCCTTCAGTTCACTCCCAACTCAAGGATCCTGGCTATCACGCTGGGAAACAGATCGGACTGACCTTCAAGGCTCCCTAACTCCCTCCAAAACCTCACTGGGCTGCCACATAAGCCACCCCCACCCCTTTCTGCTCCTTCCTGTTCAAGTGGTTTCCTCAGAGTTTCTGTTTTCGATTTCCTTTTCAGAGGAGAGGGGCTCCCTCACTTGTTTACACCCCTACTACATGTCCACACCTGGCACATAGTAGGTACTCAATAAATGCTGATTTAATTGAGCTGAATCCAATCTAGTCTAGCTTCCTGCCTTCCCTCAGGATGGGGGACAAGCTGCCTCTTCCTTCTATGAAGAAATGGCTTATACATGTCCAATGAACCCAGCAACATACATTTATTAAGCATCGAATGTATGCCAAGTATTGGGGATACAAATATGCAAGTAAAGCAGTCCCTGCCCTCAGGGACTACAGTCTAGTTGGGGCTGAGACATATTCCCAGACAGGTCAGTGACCAGCCAGGAAGGAGCTGCCCATTTCTGCAGTCCGTCATCCAGGGCCTGGGGCTGTATGACTTTAGGTAGCCCCCTCTCTGGGCCTCAGTTTCTCCATATGTAAAATGAAGAAGTTAAACTAGGGGATCACTAGGACACCTTGTAGCTCTAGACTCTTGGCCTCAGTTTACTCACCTGCAGAATGGGAGGGGGCATAACCCTTGCCTGTCTCCCTCTGAAGCCTGTGGGAAGGATACCTTGAGACAAAGGACAGAAGGTGTTTTGTGACTGGGAGGAGGAGGATGAGGCTTCTTGAAACACACCAGAGCCTCCCTGGGGCCTCCTCCTGCCTCCCCCACCCCAGCACTGAAGTGGCTCTGCATTCAGTGGCTGAAGGCTGAGGCACCTTCTCTCCCAGCCCAGGCAGTCCTGGAGTCTGAGCCTGACCCTGAGTTGGGCGGCTGCCTGGCGACCCCCTTCCCCTCATCTGCAGCTGCAGAGAAAGCAGCAGGATCTGGCCCATCCCAAAGGATCCAACTTCCCAAAAGAAGGAGAAAAATGCTAAAGCAAAGCATTTTCTCAGGAAAAGGGAGGTGGCGCTTGACCCCCCCCCACTTCCTGATGGGGCGGCTGAGTGGGGACCCAAGGGCTCTGCTCTCCTCAGGGGCAGGGGGAGAACAATGGCCAGCTGCTGCGGGCAGGGGGGCCACCCAAACCTCCCACCAACAGCTCCCAGGACCCTGGCCCCCTTTCTTCCTCTGTCCCTGTATGATGTCTATGGAGGGGCCAGGGGCCTGGGAAGGCCTCGCAAGGGATGAATTCAATGTTCCAGCTTCATTTAAGCTGCATGTGAGTGTGTACCCTGGTTCTCCTTCTCCGTGGGGTGGACGTGCTGACCCGCTCCGGACATGGCCATCTTGGGGAGGAGGACGAGAGGGGTCATCAAGGCAGGCAGGGGGTCCCCTCCTTTTGGGTCTGGGAAAGAACAAACTAGGTACTTCTTGGGGGATTTGGTGTTTGCTAGAATTCCTTCAAAGACTCTGTGTTTGGTGTCTAGAGAGTGCTTTGGACAACACGTCCATCTGGGCTTCTGGCCTTTGGATGGGAATGTGTCCATAGGCCTCAGCCAGATGCCGAGCTTAGTTCCATGTGCAGGAGGGATGGTGCCTAGACTGTGTGTCGTGGGGATCCATCAGAGGCATGTGAGCCTGGGCAAACCCACACCTCTCCTGGGCCTTGGAGAACAAGGGAGCCCTTGGTACCAAGCTGCATCCATAGAGCCCCTCTGTGGACCCATCTGCCTTTCAAAGTGAATGGTGTATGGAGATGAGGCAAGGTAGCCTAGGGGTCTGGGTCAGTCAGATTGGGAGCAAGTCCTCTGATCCTAACCAAGACCAGCCTCACAGTGTCCCAAGTGGAAGGATATCATTCAACAGAGCTGGCCCACAATCTTGCCTCGGGCACGGTGGGTGGGGTTGGGCCTGCCTCATGGCCACATGCACAAGAGCTGGGCTGGAAGCCAAGCAGAAGACACTGCATTGGGGCCGGTGGTGTTAGGCCCCAAGAGCCATCAGGCAGTTTGTAATTGGATTGGAGATGTAAGTCCCACTAACAGATGATCATGGGGTGGGGCTGGACTTGTGTCCATGCATCCACCACTAAAGAGGAGGGCCCCTGGGGAACAGGGCACTTTTCAAACTGTGTCACTGGGCTGGCAAAGGCAGGAGCCCCAGGGTTAGACCGTGGGAGCGACCCCCATGGATGTAGGGTGGACCCAAGGACCCATGGATTGCCTCGCCTGTTCCAAGGAGCCTGGCCCAGAGAGCAGCTGAGGAGCTGCCCTCACCCCGGGCCTCAGAGGTGGCCTCCACACTCATCTTCACATCCAGACGTTCCAGCTCCCTCTGCAAACCTTGGACCCGATAAGCCCGTGCCCAGTGAGTGCACAGGCCAAAAAAAACCTTCTCCACTGAGAAGAGCTGCCTCTGACCCCCTTCTCTTGGAAAAGAGGGTGAAATGAAGCTTCTGGTGGCCCTCGAGGTGGTGGGGACCCCTGGCCTTACATGGTCTCCCAGAGATTTCCATGATCTCTCAGCTGGTCTTGGCAACATGAAGGCCTTGTAGATCACACAGTCAAGGGGCCAGCCTCCCCCAGGTCCCCCCAGGACTCCAGAGGGTTGCCCCCTCCCCACCTCCTCCTCCATCCCGTCTGGGGCCTGCTACCTGATGCTTTCTCCTCTTCCTCTCCATAGGTGACTGTCACGACCATTGGCTACGGAGACAAGGTGCCACAGACTTGGATCGGGAAGACCATCGCCTCCTGTTTCTCAGTCTTTGCCATCTCATTCTTTGCCCTCCCGGCGGTAGGTGACATCTCGTCTCAGGGTCGCTGCCCCCTTCCTGGGTGATGTTTGGAGATCCCAGTGCCAGGGGAGCCTAGAACACATCTGGCTCTTGCCAGGAGAGGCCCTGGGCAGCCAAGGCTCACACTCTTCTCTCCTGCAGGGGATCCTTGGTTCTGGTTTTGCCCTGAAGGTCCAGCAGAAACAGAGACAGAAGCATTTCAATCGCCAGATCCCCGCTGCGGCCTCTCTCATTCAGGTAAAGTGCCTTCACTTCTTCACACCTGGGCTGTGGAAGAGCCAGGAGAGGCTTGGCCTGGGAGTCAGGAGGCCACAAAGGCCGGCTCTGCATCACCCGGAGCGAATGGCCCTGGGGGCAGCTGCCCTTCTCCAGCCAGCCCAAACAGAGCTGTGGCTTCTGCCCTCCACACAAGGGCTCCCCTTGGAGGTGGTTGGGGAAACCTCTCCTGCCCCAGGCTCCTCTGTAGCACGTCCACTTTGGGGATGCTGAGGAAATGCTAGAGATCGTAGCTGCAGGACTGTAGATTTTAGCAATGGAAGGAAGCTAAGCTGGGCAGACAGGGACAGAAACCGCCGGTCCACCCCATGCTCTCCTCAGCCCTACTGAATGCATTTCACTGAGTGGGAAGAGGGCCTGGGGAAGACCAGCAAGGATTCCTCTGCGGGTCCTCTCTGTCTGAGCAAAGCCTCCCCCAGCAGGAACGTGCCACCCCTCCCCTCCCCACCTCCCCACCCCTCCCCACCTCCCCACCCCTCCCCCCCTCCCACCATTTTGGTATTTCTTCAAAGAGCCCTTGAGGATGGGATTGTTCAATCAGCCAATCAGGTCAAGGCAAAGTCTTCCCCAGGACCTTTCTTTTAGCTCGGAGGGGTCAGGTGATGTCCTTGCCGGGCCATCTCATCTCCAAAGTCCAGCACCCACATTGATTTGGAGGAAAGCACTTTGGAATCACCACTAGGGCTGAGGAGAAGAATGGTTGAATTAGTAGCTGCCCGGGTCATCAGCCTGGGAGAGCCAAGGGCCTGGCTTGGAGGCCCCCCATGGGGGGCAGCAGCACCCTTTGGAGCCAGGAGCGGCTGTTGGCCTGAGTCTCCAGGAGGTCCCACCAAAGCTACTGAGGGGTCTGTGTTTCCCACATGTTTGGGGATCCTGAGGAGATCTATTCAGGACTCAGCCTTGCGCTGACTCTGGTCTATTTGGCATCTCTGTCCTCTGCCTTTGAACCCTGTCCAGAGAACATATGGCCTGCCTGACCCTACTCGGAGAAGGACCTAGTTGACAAAGGAAGACTGTGGAGAGCAGAGGCCCCGGTAGAACTGAGAGGGCCACCGAGCAAAGGCAGAGACATTTCTGCCTCCTCCGCTCTAGCTCTGAGGCTGCTTTTCAGAGGCCTATAAATTAGGGCCATAAAATCGGACACACACTCGCTGGGGCAGAGAGCACGTTCCAGCCTCCTTTCCCGCAGGGAAGGCCCTAGCTGGGGCCAGAGTGGACACCTGTCCATCCCTTTGAACCTGAGGCATTCTAAAGACAGATGGGGCTCAGGTGGCAGCCACGGCAGCAAGGTCAAGGTTGTGGCAGATGGAGAAGCTGTGAACCCTGGTCGCTGGAAGGTGGAAGTTAGGGCTGAGGATGGAAACAAATGGAAATGTGAGAGGATCCCTAAAGGTGTGACTGGAGGTAGGACAGGACAGGCTAGACACCGTGGAAACATAGACACACAAAAGCACATATACCAGGTGCCATGCACACACAATACAACACGCATGCACACAGATGTACACAGGCATGTAATACAATATACGTGCATACACACTCCAGACAGGGCACATTTGTGACATAGACAGACACCACCTAGGTACACAGGCATGTAAGAGGGGAAGGGGAGCTGGAGGGTTCCCTCTGAGATCTAGGCCTGGCTCTGGCCCTTCTCCAGAAGGAATGTAAGTGCGAAGGTTTGGGTGTGCAATCTGCCAGGCCTGTCCTCTGCTAGGGCAGGGTGACCAGGTGACCAGGTGGCCAGGCATTCACAACCGACATGTGGCTGTATCTCACAAGGAGACTTTCTCTGTCTTACGGTCTCCCTGGCTCACAGGTAGAGCACAGGGGCCCTGGGGCCAGTTGATTTGTCAGCTCCCAAAGCTGGGCTTGGATTGAGGGGTGGGGGAGGACTCTCGTTGTCCCAGGGTCTGGGAGCCTCTCATTAACAAGAATCAGAGGCTATGTCCTTCACCCATGGGCAGCTGGGGTGGATTACTCTTGTTTAGAGGCAAGATACAGAAATGAGGGTTTGGAATTCTGACCACACGTGGTCATTCAGCCAGTTCTTCTTATATTCGCCCCCTAACCTGTCCCTCCTCACAACTTCCTCTTTCTGTGGAGAGCATCACCATCCTTTTGGTCTAGTCCCGCTTTATGAAATGCCTGCTCTCTACTAGGCCCTAGGCTAGGTACTGGGGATCCAGAGACCAAATGGACATTCACTGCCTTGCTTATGTTCTCTAGGGGAGGTCGGGATGCAGCAGACAAACAGACACAGAACAATGTGTCAGTCTGCGGAAGCGATTAAGGGGAGTCATGGGTGGTTCTCCATAGAAGGGGGCACAGGAACCGAGCCTCACTGGGCAAGGGCTATACGTGCTCAAAAGTAGCCTTCCCAGAGTGGCCGTAGGAGACTGGAGCTGGTGTTCAGGGAAGAGCTGAAGGCTGAAGTGTCTAGAGCATGGAGCAAGTGAAGGGGATTCAGGAGAAGTGGATGACCAAGCCAACAGACCAGTCTCTCCAATGTACTTGGGGGCATCATGTGTGCTGGGAGTGTTGGGGGCCTCAAGGACAGTTCTCTTCAGCTATGCTTTAGACTCAGCAGCTTCCAAGGACCCTTCCCCAGGTCAAGGGGGAATCTGGGTCAGACTGATGCTCCCGCACCATGAGACGCTATTGACCAGTGTTCTTGGTCTTTATTCCAGTACAGACGTGGGTCCAGGTAATACACAGATGGCATATGGAGCATGTCCCCCAAAAAACTTTCCGTTCCAAGAACATCAGGATAGCACGTTCAGAACTGAGAAAAAGCCAACATCCAAAACAAATGAAACTGGAGGCAACCCAAGTGTCTAACAATGAAGGGATAGTCAAATAAATTGTGGTGCCTTAATGTCATGGAATATTATAATGCAATTAAGACTAAGTGTGAGAAGCATAAGGAAATCTGGTCCGACCTTTATGAAATAAAGCAAAATCCCAACAACAACAAAGGCAGACTGAGGGCGACATGGTCCACCCTGGTGGTGACCACATTAGAGGGAACGTAAGTGAGACAGAAGGAAAAGACAAAGAGCTCTGATGGGAATGAGCTCTGGGGTGGGGCTGAGAAACTAGGAGGTTTTATGCATTGAACTTAATTAAATTAAATGTAAATAGTTACAAGGCAAGTTTAATTAGTTCCATCACTGTTTACTATTAAATTTATAATGTCATTAAAAATTCTCTGCTGCTCCCAAATTGTCACCTTTACAACCATCCATTCACCCATCTATCTTTCCATCAGCCCATCTGTCTATCCTCCCATCCATTCATCCATCCATCCATCCACCCATCTATCCTTCCATCCATCCATCCATCCACTCATCTATCCTTCCACCAACCCATCTATCTATCCTTCATCCATCCATCCACCCATCCATCCTTCCATCAACCCATCTGTCCATCCATCCATCCAGCCATCCGCCCATCTATCCTCCCATCCATTCATCCATCCATCCATCCGCCCATCTATCCTTCCACCAACCCATCTGTCCTTCCATCCATCCATCCATCCGCCCATCTGTCCTTCCATCCATCCACCCATCCATCCATCCATCCGCCCATCTATCCTTCATCCATCCATCCATCCACCCATCCATCCATCCTTCCATCAACCCATCTGTCCTTCCACCCATCTATCCTTCCATCCACCCATCCATCCATCCATCCATCCATCCATCCATCCATCCATATATCCTTATTTATTTTCTTTCACCATCTATCCATCCACAGAGAGAAAGGAAAGTCTGTGGATGTGCCTTGAACAAAAGTGAATTTCTAAGATTCAGGATGAACAGGCTTCTCCTTTATCGATGATTTCAGACGGCCTGGAGATGCTATGCGGCTGAGAATCCCGATTCTTCAACATGGAAGATTTATATCCGAAAACCTGCCCGAAATTATCACCTGCTGTCACCCAGTCCCAAACCCAAGAAATCTGTCATGGTAACCAACCTGTTGTCCTTTTTTCTGGTGGGGGCTGCCTCCCTGGTGTTCTTTTCTGAAGTGGGTCAGTTCTGGTTCTTGTTCTAGGACATAGGTTCTATTGGGGGGAGGGTGCCCAAATACATGGGCAGATGTGTGCACACCTTGGTGTTTGCATTCAATGCTGTTTGTGGGACTTGGGAATTCTTGGCCTACTCTTCCCTCTTGCCCGCCACATACAGAAACCAGAGATTAATCAGCAAACACTCATTAGGTGACTACTGTGTGCCAGGCACCATCTTTGGTACAGGAGATATAAAAACAAAAGCCCAATGCTCATGTTTTATATGTACATGTGTCAGTATATGGATATGCTCTTCATCCTTCATTTTTGAAAAGGACCAGTGACATCACAGGGTGATGTCTTCACTTGGTGTGAATCGGATGAAAGTGAGACAGAGCTGGGCAAGGCCGTCAGCCTCACTCAGTCTTCCTGGATCACAGAAGTCCAGTGGTAGGACAAAAGTCAAGATGGCATATGTGTGTATATACACATGGAAAGAGAGGAGAGAGAGGGAGAAAGGGGGAGGGAGAGAGAGAGGGAGAGGGGGAAAGGGGAAGAGAGAGGGAGGGGGGGGGAGGGGGGGAGAGAGAGAGGGAGAGAGAGAAAGAAACAAAGAACATATACAAAGTGACCCCCCCAGGGGAAAAGAAAGGCTTCTTGCAGAAAGTGGGATCTGTTAGTCTGGAACAAGACGAAGGCTTTTAGAGTTGGGGAGAAGGAAGAGCCTCCACCCAGGAGTGGTAGCTAAGTGCCAAGTCACGGAGATGGGAGATGGAGTGCTGGGTGTGGCATTCCTGGGTGACAGTTTGTGGAAGGGAGTCACGTGTCACCAGAAAGGTGGGAAGGGGCCACATTAGGAAGAGGTGTCAGCACCAGAGACTTTCTGGTTGATCTTGGAGTTCTAAGGGAGCAATGGAGTTCATGGAGCAGTAGAGGGATGTGGCCAAGCCTAGACTTCAGGGAAATCCCACTCGAGACTTTGTGGATTGAATGGAGGGGATGCTTGGGTCAGGGCATCCCCTTAGGAGGCTCTTGGAGGAATTCAGAAGGGAGGTGAAGAGGCCCTGGCTGTGGATGGTGTCGCCATGGATGTGGAGAGAAGGGGATGGATGGAAGAAATGGTGGCAACGAGTCAGGAAGAGTGAAAAGTCAGGGACGGCACTGAGGTTGCCATGCTGGGAGGCTGGGAGGGCTCTCAACCTGGGTGAGGAAATTCAGAAAAGAGGACAGTTTGGGGGAAGGTAGTGAATTCTGTTTGGAGCATGATGAGTGTGAGGTCCCTCCAAGTCATTTCAGTTTGAAATACCCAAGAGGCAGCTAGTGAAGTGATACCTTCACTGGGAGAGAAACTGAGGCTCACTATCCCAGGGTTTGTGAGTCACAGCCAGAGTGAGCTCCTGGGAGATGAGGAGATCACAGAGCTTGAGACGGAGCAGAAGCAAAGAGAAAGGCCCAAGAGTCAGCCTTGGGGACACCCACTGTCAAAAGAGTTTATGTGGTCATCTGGGTCTGCTGTTTTTTAGGTAAAGAAGAAAAAATTCAAATTGGAGAAAGACAATGGGGTTGGCACTGGCGACAAAACATTGACGGTGCCACACATCACTTATGACCACATAACAGAGGAGAGAAAGGCAGACCAGTTTTCCATCGATGGATACGAAAATTCTGGTAAGAAATGCATGGGAAGCCAGATTTAGAGAGGCTGGGAGGACAGAATGCCAGTCTTTGAAAGACTGCCCAGGGGCAGCAGGACTGGCTTCCTCCTGCTTGGCCTCAGCTATCAGATCCAGGAGCCACAGCATGGATGAGGGTGGGGTGACGGGGGGAGTTGTGAAGGCAGATTGAAGATTAAAAAAAGGAAATCCTTCCTAACGGTGACAGCTGCTTATCTGTGGAATGGATTTCCTCGGGAGGCAGCTCATCCCACCCTGTAGAGGTCTTCAAGATGGTCATTAGTCCCACACACTGTCAAGGAGAGTCTTGCTCATTAGTAGGTTGACTAGAGGCCTCTGGGGTGCACAGAAGGGGAGACTTTTGTCTCTGTGAAAAAGGGGGCGCTTGTGTGCTAAAGCTGAACAAGATTCCCATTTCCCTGTCATGTCAGCAGGTCCGAGAAGCGGTGGGGGGGGGGGGGGGCGGGCGGGGCTGTCTCATAGCCCAGGTATCTGCAGACTTTCCCCTTTTCTTTGGAAAATCAGTCACAGCCCCTTATTTGTGGCCAGTGTGTCTCTCCCTCCACCCTTACCTCTCTCTCTTTTCCCCCTCTCTCCTTTCCCCTCCCCCCTCCCCTTCCTCCTCTGAGCTGAGAAGTGGTTGGGATGGGGTGTCAAATCCTATTTGATATCGCTTTATCTTTTGACCATTGGTCTTGTGAGCTCTGGGCTTCAGTTCAGAACGCCAGTCACACCCATCCTGCTTCAAGGAGACATAAATGTTGGTGAAAACCTCCACATAGGGCAGCCTCCTTCCCACAAAAGGCACAGATCGACATGTTTTGAAAACATTGGGCTGTCCTAACGGCCCAACCCCAAATGTTTTGTGTGAGTCCCCACCATTGAACCATTGGCTTCCTTCTGGAAATCTTTGCTAATGAGACAATCATTTCTTTGGATTGGATGTGTTTAAAGCCTTTGAGGAGCTGGGCAGAACAAGGCACCCCTTGGCAGAAGGAAGCTCTTATGGATTAAATGGTGTGGGCTAGACTCTGTGTCTCACCTCCACCCACCCAGCCTTTGGACTGATGCTGCCTCCATCACAAACTGGGCCACTGGGGGGTGGGGTGGGCACAGGATGAACACATCAGCTCTGTCTGAGGGTATACTTGAAGCCTGCGTGTGATTGGCTTTAGGAGTGTTGGTGGTGATATAGTGCTCTGGGGTACCTAGAGCCCACGCCTCCCCCCAAGAGCCATCCCTCCCCCTACCTCCTCCTTGTGGTGGCCTTTGAATCTCCTCTCCCCCCAAACTCTCCCAAGCCTACAGGCCCAATGAGCCAGATAACGGGCCTGGATGGCAGAAGAAAAGAAAGGATTTTGTTGTGGGCCCGGCAGGCTTTTGTGTGCACGTGCAGCCCGTGGCCGCCTGGGGCCCCTGAGGACCTGCATCCACACACATCTGCTCCCAATTACATTCTCAGGCTGAAGGCAGAGAGGCCGGAAGTCCTATGACAAAGACTGGCTCCCACAGTGCTCCTCTGCCCGTTCCCTGCTGCCTTACCATGGCCAAACAAATCCAATTTGTATTTTAGAGCCAAAACATGGTGAAAACACTTGTTAACAGACTCCAGGCATCGCCACCCATACCTGCTGCCTCCTCTGATGGGGTTTGGTTCAAGCCCCGCCAGACCTTGGGGCTCCCCAGTGCCCACTGGCTCACACACAAAGGGCGATTGTCTGGACAAATGCCCCAAGCACCCACCATTCAGCATTCATCAACTCCCCCATTCTCTCCATGCAAATGATAGCGTTTTGAAAATGCTAATGTATAGATGGTGGGCACAAAGAAAGAGGCCTTCTGGGGAGAGAAAAGTCCCCAGCGATCTTGTTGAATGGGGCACAGGCTGAAATTACGTCTGGCCATTCACACTATTTGGAGTTATTAAGTCGTTAGTGATGTCGATGGAATGTTAATGATGCTAGAAATATAGACCAGGCTAGGCGTCCTTTGTGACATGAGATTTCCCCTTCCCCACTGGACAAACTGTCACACACCATCAGGTTTCTCTAGCCAGAGTGGGGGCCCAGGGAACAGGAGAAGCCTTCATGCTCACGGCCTGGGGGCCCTGCTGATGTCCACAGTATACTTGCCTCTTTGCATCCTGGGCATGAGTTTGGGGGAAGGGGAGATTCAAAGGCCAACACAACAGAGCCTAGCACATGGCAGTTAATAAAGGCTGATTGACAGCAGCGTCGCCCCCCCCCCCCCCCCCCCGTCCCCCCCTCCGCCCCCGCCCTTGGGGCACTGCCTGGCCAAAGGAGAGGCCACAGAGAGCCAGTACAGTCGAAGGTTTGTTCTGATCTTGGTGGCGCTTGGGATCGCTCATGGACTCTGCCAAGGGAGGCTGCCATCTTGATTTGAGGTTATGATATTAGGCTCAGGAAATCTGGGTCCCCTTTGGAGAGGGGCAGCTGGCCTGGACTTCTTAGCAGGCCTGCTGCAGCTGATGGTCTTCTATAGCTGCTCCTAAATGGAGTCATAGGCAGGAGGAGATGGGGCCCTGGGGGAGCACCCAAGGCAGCCATTGGAGTCCCAGCTCCCAACTGAGAAGGTCCCTGGGAAACAGCTGGTCAGGCTATCCTTGCACAGGGCTCAGGAGCCTTAAAAAAGCACATCTTCTCAGATAGTCAGTCAGGAAAGATTCATGAAGCTCCCACTATGTGCTGGGCACTGTGATGAATGCTTTTCTCTCATCTTCTATCTCCTGAGTTTCCTTATCCATCACATAGGGTCAGAGGTCTCTGCCCTGTCATGTCAACCTCATGTCCCATAGGGACAGTGAAATATGTGGTGGGGAAGAACTACGACTTTAGAATCAGGGGTCAGTGTTCAAATCCTGGCTCATGGCAGCTGCTCGAAAGGGGAAAGCTTCCCTTCCCCACAACCTCCCAGGCCTCCAGGTCTGGATGTTTGGCAGCATGGCACTGGGGAAAGAGCCCTGCATTAGCCACCCACCAAAGCTGAAACTCCGGTGCTCATCCTTATTCCTCTCTGGGCCTTGACTCCCCCAGCCTGGGTGGGCATAGGATCGAGTCAACAAGCCCCATGTTCCTTTCTGGTTCAGCCTCTGGAGGATCCAGGTGGTGAAGGTTCCCCTTCATTAGGCCCATGAGCAGAGAGCAGAGCCTGCTCTGGGATTCACCGTGGGGACGGAGGCACCCAGCCCAGAGCCCACGTTGCCCACATCGGGATGGCCGTGCTGGAGCTCGGCCTCCATGGTCCTTGGGAAGCTGTCCGGCTCGCTCAGAAGCGCTGTGAACACAGACCACATGCCCCTCTCTCCTGGGAACAGGGAGGCTTGTTTTCCATGGGAGTTGGGGCTCGTTGTTTCAACATTTTCCCTCAATGATTGGTAAATTCCTTTGGTGTCAACCTGGCTTTGACTGTCATTCTCATGTAAAACCTGTCAGGATGAGCCTGACCGTGTGGCCAGAACCCAAATGGAGACCATACCTCGGGCCTGGGCCCTCGGCCAGGATGAATGCCAGGGGACCCTTTTCCTGGACAGCTTTCTCCCTCATTAAGTCTGAGTGGAGGATGAAGGCCAGCCTTGCGGACGCACCAGCCAGAGTTGCCCTACTTGCCGACTCCCAGGCTAAGCCCAGGCTTGTCTTCATTACTTGTGACATCAACAATTAAAGTCACTTTGACATTAAGCCTTTCCCTGGCTCTGCTCTGCTTTTACTCTTGACTCGAAAGCCCCTGGGTAGGGGTCCTCTAGTCAGAGGCTGCCAGAGCCCGAGGGCCCTCCTTACAGGCCTCCCTCCCAGCCCCCTCGTTTTGCAGAAACAGAAACTGAGGCTGGTCCCAATTGCACAGCTAGGCACTGACTGAGCCGGCTGTCTCCGGAATCGGTGTTCAACTGTTCCCACCCTCCACTCCCCCACCCCCAGTGTTCCATTTCCCAGACTCCCAGGGTCTAGGCCACAGTATGCTTCCATGCATAAGCCCATTGCCTGGAAAGGTCCATGTTTTCTGAGAGGGACTTCCTTGGGGAAGGAGAGCAAGGCTGTGTGCGTGGGAGCGGGGCCTGAGGCAGATGTGGGGCTTAGGGAGAGGGGCCCCCGGGGCCAGCTTCTCAAGGCTGACGCATGTAACTCATTTCCCCATTAAGAGTTCTGAGAACATCTGGAGACATTTGGCAATCTCCTTCCTCACTAATCGCTTTGATGCTTGTGTGAGGTGGGAAGCTGGACCTTGTTCTCCTTGGTGAGAAGACAGCAGAGGAGGCAGGGGCTCTAACAAGGGTGGGCCCTTTGTTTGTTTGTCCCAGAATCCAGGGGCCTTCATCCTTCCCCCTTGTCTTGGGGCTCTGAGAATCGAATCCTCTTTGCTGCCTCTGGGGGCTAGCTGGGAGTGGCCTGCTGGCTGGGCCACCACGCCAGCATGCTCCGTTCTCAGGCGCCTGGTCCTAGCTCCCCTGCCACCTCCGGAGGGAGGGAGGGCAGCTCTTGAGAACATGGGGTGCAGGGTAGGGGCTGAGGCCTTTCTCTGACTTTACATGTGAAGTTCACACTGCCATCCCCTGCCCCTCACTCCCTCTCTGACTGTTCCCTGACCTCTCTGCCCAGTGGTGCCATCCCCTGCCTCTCACTCCCTTGCTGACCCAGCCCCTCTGGGTTTCCTGACCCTCAGATTGGGGGATGTGTCCCTTCTGCCCTTTCTCTTCTGTAGCCAGCTTCCTTGGGTCAGAAAAGCTGGCAGCCCTCGTCGGATGGCCATGAAGAGTTTTGCCTCTGTGTGTGTGTGTGTGTGTGTGTGTGTATACACACATGAGTGCATGTGTAAATGGGCATGTGGGGACCTCATGTGTGTCTAGATGAGGCTGCAAAGGCACCTCTCACTTCTTCTAGCCCCTTCCTTGGTTACCAAATCCCCGCCCCTGCAGTGTCTCCACACTGACCTTGCTCCCAGAGTCCCACATTCACCCACCCCAGGGCAGAGTTCTTGAGACAACAGCCTTGATAACTCCCCTGTTCTCCCCTATCCCCTCCAATCTGTCCTAAACACAGCAGCCAGAATAACCCTCTCTAGACACCAGGACATGCTACACCTCTACTATAAGCCCTTCAAAGGCTCTCTGTGACTCCTGAATAAAGTCTAGCCTACTCGATTCAAGGCTTCCATCCTGTCTTTGATCTCTCTATCTTCTTCTCTCCTAATGGGCAGTGTACCAGATAGGTGGGACTGCTCATTCACTGTCCCTGGTGCATATGCAGTATTTTCCCACCTGCAGACCTTCGTTTATGCTGTATGCACTGTGGTTGGAATGCCCTGGTTATCCAACCAGTTCCAAATCCACCTAATTGTGTTATTAACCTGACGGTCATCTCTCTATCTTCTCCATTAGACGAGTATGCGCTGCTGTATTAAAGGCTTTGCTAAAATTGAGGGAAACAAGGTACACTGAAGACCCCATCTCTACTGCGCCAACAGCTCTGTTGGAAAGGGAGGTGACATCCCTGCTGACAGGCTGACTCTTGGGGACCGCTGCTGCACCCAGCCAGCCCTGCAATCGCCCACTCTAGAAGTTTCCTTGGAATCCTTTGGAATTAAAGTCAAGCTCACTGGCCTACAATTAAGAGATTCCATTTTCTCTCCTTTCTTGAAAATTATCTGGCCATTGGCCTTGCCCCAGCCCTGTCCTCCCTCTCCCATTGTCCATGTTCCTTAGGAAGGCGATGCCAGTGAGTGACTCAGTCATCCCATGGGCAAGTCATTCTGGAGCTGAGGTTGTGGCTCATCTGGGCCAGTGGATCCAGCTTCATGCAGAGCATCAAGGGGTCTCTCCTATGACTGATCTTGGGGGTCATTTCCCTGTTATCCAGCTTTGTTCTGCCCTTAGTACCAAGGTCATTCTCTTTGTTAAAGAAAATGGACACAATCTCAACACTGAGCATGACAGTACATGCCTTTTCTCTCTTGTCCATGATCACCTTCCCATTCACCCTTCTTTGTCCATGGTCCACCGTCATCTTCCCATTCACTCTTCTTTGTCCTTGGTCCGTGATCACCTTCCCATCCACTCTTCTTTTTCCATGGCCCACCATCACTTTCCCATCCACTCTTCTTTGTCCACGGCCCACCATCACTTTCCCATCCACCCTTCTTTGTCTGTGGTCCACTGTCACCTTCCCATCCACTCTTCTTTGTCCATGGTCCATGATCACCTTCCCATCCACTCTTCTTTGTCCATAGTCCTTGATCACCTTCCCCTTCACCCTTTTGTGTCCATGGTCCACTGTCACCTTCCCATCCACTCTTCTTTGTCCATGGTCCATGATCACCTTCCCATTCACCCTTCTTTGTTCATGGTCCATGATCACCTTCCCATCTCCCCTTCTTTGTCCAGTCCATGATCGCCTTCCCATCCACCCTTCTTTGTCCATGGTCCATGATCACCTTCCCATGCACTCTTCTTTGTCCATAGTGCACAGTCCACAATCACCTTCCCATCCACTCTTCTTTGTCCATGGTCCATGATCACCTTCCCCTTCACTCTTCTATGTCCATGGTCCACCGTCATCTTCCCATTCACTCTTCTTTGTCCTTGGTCCGTGATCACCTTCCCATCCACTCTTCTTTTTCCATGGCCCACCATCACTTTCCCATCCACCCTTCTTTGTCTGTGGTCCACTGTCATCTTCCCATTCACTCTTCTTTGTCCTTGGTCCATGATCACCTTCCCATCCACTCTTCTTTTTCCATGGCCCACCATCACCATCCCATCCACTCTTCTTTGTCCATGGCCCACCATCACTTTCCCATCCACCCTTCTTTGTCTATGGTCCACTGTCACCTTCCCATCCACTCTTCTTTGTCCATGGTCCATGATCACCTTCCCATCCACTCTTCTTTGTCCGTGGTCCATGGTTACCTTCCCATTCACCCTTCTTTGTTCATGGTCCATGATCACCTTCCCATCTCCCCTTCTTTGTCCAGTCCATGATCGCCTTCCCATCCACCCTTCTTTGTCCATGGTCCATGATCACCTTCCCATGCACTCTTCTTTGTCCGTAGTGCACAGTCCACGATCACCTTCCCATCCACTCTTCTTTGTCCATGGTCCATGATCACCTTCCCCTTCACCCTTCTTTGTCCATGGTCCATGATCACCTTCCCATTCACCCTTCTTTGTTCATGGTCCATGATCACCTTCCCATCCCCCCTTCTTTGTCCAGGGTCCATGATCACCTTCCCATCCACGCTTCTTTTTCCATGGTCCATAATCACCTTCCCATCTGACCTTCTTTTACTTCTTTCTTCAGTTTTTGTGAGGTATGTGTAGTCCCATCTGCCTTCCTCCCTCCCACTTCTGTCCTAAGCTCTTCAGGGCAGGGAACTCATCTTTTCTTCCACCCAGGGCCTAGCATAGTACTCTAGAAAGAATGGAAATATAATCAGTGGTCTGTCTATTGGAGTGATGAATGAGTACGCTAAGACTCAAGTGCCCAGCAGGGTTTGACTGGGTCAGGTGTTGTCAGTGAAGACCAAAATGTGGGCCTTAGCATTGGAGGAAGGGCAAGGGGGAGCTGGGGAGCATTCTTGGAAGGAAAAGCAGGGTGGACAGGACAAGACCCAATTCTAGAACATTTCAGAATCAGTCCAAGGCCCTGGGCATGGTTCGCCTGATGCGGAGGAGCCCTAAGTGTGTGAAAATCTGTCATGTGCAAGAGACACTTGCTTTGTTCTACTTGGCCCCAGAAGGCAGAGCTGGGAACGATCCTCTGAAGGGCCACACTGAGCTCCATGCTGCCAGGGTTCCTTCCAGCTCAGAGATTCTGGGAAATGATTTGGTGGAGGGGCCCTAGGATCATAGAGCTGGAGCTGGAAGGAAGCTGCAGGGCTATCCAACCCAGACTCCCCATTTTACAGATGGGAAACTTGGGGCCCAGAGAGATGAAAGGGGGTAGCCGAGGTCACAGCACTGGCACTCTCGGTCTCCAAACACAGAGCTCATCCAAGCGCCAGGCTGCTGCCCGGTGACTTGGCACCAAAGGAGTCTGGGAGATGGTTGGGGAAGGAGGTGTGTCTTGGGAGGGAGTCAGTGAGAGCTCCAGAAGCCCCCTCAGCCCTCAGGGCCTCAGGTTCCATGCCCATGTGCACTATGTGCAGGGATGGGGGGTGGAATCTTCTCTTCAACAAAGGAATCGAGGTCCCATTCCCCCAAACCCCAGGGTGTTTGCTGATGGAAGTCATTTGAGAGGAGCTGGGGTTTAGTAGCTTGGGGATGGGTCTGAGAGCCGAGATACAGTGGAAGTGAAGAGGAAGACAGAGGGAATGGGGGGACCAGTAGTCCAGGCCTGGTGACCCCTCGGCAGGAGCCAGGGGGAGCTGTCAGGAGAAGGAAGAATCCAGAGCAAGACTGGGACTCGGGGTGCCTCGGACAGAGGACAGAGCAAGGGCAGGAGGGCGGGGGAGAGGATGAGCTCAGCCTGGAATGCTGCCCCGCCAGATGAGCTCTCTGGTTTCCTGAGGAGGGGGTGGATGGAATCCAGAACCTCGGGCCGACCCCTCTAGTGACAGCGTTCCCATCAGGGCTTGGGCTCCTCTGTCAGGCCTCACTCTGGGCCCTGTAGATTGTCAGGGAGCTCTGGGAGTCCTGCCTTTCGTCCTGGAGGTGGGCTGTTCTGTGTCTTAGGTGTGGGGATAGCCAGCCACCCTTCACTTGGGATGGGAGGGGGCTGGTTCCCACCAGCCTCGTCTCTGCTCTTAATCTCCTGGCTGTTTTGTCAATCACGCTTTCCCTCTGGCTTTGGAAGCTGGCCAGCTCTGCTCCCATCCCTGAAGCTCCTTGTCTTTTCTGCCCTTTCCCACATTCCCCTTGGGAATCCTCCCTCCTTCCTTGCAGGATCCCCCAGTTCTTCCAGGGCATCTGAGGAAGACTGTACCCCAGTGCAGGGCACAGGGCCTAAAGACAGCCCCAATCATCTGTGATTCTAGTCCCATCAGGGGCCCATCAGGGCCCAAGGCCTCCTTAGGGTTGGACCTGGCAGTGGCCAGGCTTGGGAGGTCTTGTGTCCATGTGCTAGGAAGCTAGCTGCGCAGCCCCTGATTAACAGCCTCTGGGTTTCCAGTTGGTAAAGCTTTGGAATTGTGCGAATGCCCTGAGACAGGCAGGCAGGAGAGAGACCCATGAGAGGGTTGGGTAGGGCTGCCCTGGAGACGCTCCCCATCTGTGATGGACACACCGCCTCCCTCCATTCACATTACAAGCTGCTTGGAGCTATGGGGTCCCCCATATGTGCACTTTAAAGGGACAGCAGATAAGCCAAGTAGAGACCTGCTACCCCAGGACCGGAAGAATCTTCACTCTCTTCTCCCTGCCCTAATGCACACACACAGACACACACACACACACACACACACACACACACAGACACACACAAACCCCTGAACACACACAGAAACACATACAAACCCACACACAGACGTACATATAAACACACACATATACACACAAACTCACAATACAGACACTCAAATACACACAGACATACTCATATGTACACAAACACACAGACACACCCGCACACACACATTCCTCTTGTTGAATCTCCTTGCTTCTGTGGAGGGCCCTGCCCCCCACCCATCCCATCCTTCAGGTTCACAGCCTAGGTGTCGTCCTTGACCTCTGCCCCCTGCCCCACGTAGCCCATCAGCCGCCAGACCATTTTTGTCTGCTCTGGGTCTCTCTCCACTCACACAGCTGTCCCCTCCTCAATAAGCCTGAATGACTCCCTGTCCCCTGGGGTCAGCGAAAGGTCCCCTGGCTGAAGGACCCCGGCTCTGTCTTCTTGGACACCACCCTCTCCTATATGCACACTGCGATTCCACCCAAATAGCCTCCTTCCTTCACCCAAGACGCCTCATCTCCCACCTCTGCACCTTAGCCTGGGCTCCTTTTCCTCCTCTCTGGCACCCCTTGGACTCTAGCAAAACTCACATGGAGCCATTTAGTATTGTCTGTCCCATTAGAAAGTAAGCTTCTTGGGGTCAGGGGCTGGCACATAGTACTGGGCTTCATAATCGTTTTATATGTTGACCATAGTGGGATAACAGTGTATGTGTCTGTATGTGAGTGTGTGGGTGGGAGTGTGGTATCTGTATATGTGGGTGGGTGTAGGTGTCTATATGTATATGAGTGAGTGTGTGTGTGTGTGTGTGTGTGAGTGTGTGTGGGTATGGGTGTGTCTGAGTTTGTATGTGTGTGTGTGTGTGTATGAATGTGTGTCTGGTTTTGTGTTAGTGTCTCGAGGTGTGTGTCTGTATGTGAGTGTGTGTGACTGTGTCTGGGTGTGAGTGAGTGTAGGTGTGTGTGTGTCAGTGTGTGAGTGCCTGAGTGTTGTGTAGGTGTGTGTGTGTAGCTGGGCAGCGTGCCTGCAGGGTCCTAATGGGCTTTCCCTCTTCTGCCTCTTTGTGCCCAGTGAAGAAGAGCCCTTCCTCGCTGGAGGTGAACCCCGGCCACTTCCTGAGGACAAACAGCTTTGCTGAGGATCTGGACCTGGAAGGGGAGACTCTGCTGGCCCCAATCACACACATCTCCCAGTGAGTGCCCAGTTCAGTGTTGCGGCTCAGAGGCTCGGGGTCTTGAGGCTTGCGGCTCAGGTCTTGGCAGCTCGGGGGTCAGGGGCTCGAGGCAGAGGAGGAGGGGCCCTTGGTCTTCCCTGAGGGGGCTGTGTTGCCCAGACATAGATAAAAGGGTGGGTCATGGATAGGCCTTGCTTTGGTCTAAATGTTTGCAAAAGCTCCTTTCTCCCAGACCACCAGAAGGGCCAGAATTGACCAGAAGGACAATTTGCTCCTTCTGATAGAATGACCAAGGTCCTCCTGAGCCTTGGGGAGAAGGCGAGGACCCCTCCTGGCCCCCCTCAGCTCTGCGGGGGTTGGAGGCTGAGCCTTTGGAGACCCCTTGGTGGGGACTAGTTCCTGACACTGCTCTCTTTGCGCCGCCCTTCCTGATACCCCTGGTTTTACTCCCATTCGTCAGGTGCTGGCAGGAAAGCCCCCAGGTTGGGGGACCAGATCCTTCTCATTCTCCTCTGGGCTCTTGTAACTGATGCCTGGGTTCCTCGGTCAGTGTCAGGCTGGGAGTGGGCGAGCTTTGTCCACATCCTCCAGAAGAGGGAGCAGAGGCGTGTTCTCGGGGCTGCTCCCCACAGAAGCAGCTTTACTTGGGGGTAGCTAACTGCACACACCACTGGCCAGCCAGCCTTAGGAGCTAGGGAACCCTCAGATTGGTGAGCTGGCTTCAGGTGACAGGGTCCTGGCTTGGGAGTGTGCCCGGGGTGCCTTGGCCTCCTAGGCCCACGGGCACAGAGGCTGCTCAGGTCTCAAAGGATGCTTTCTTAGCTCAAGGACCAAACATGCTCTTCATCCTCAGCATGGATGCCAGGCTCCTGCCCCTGCCAGGGCCCATCCTCTAGGGAGGCTGAGAGAATAAGTGGTGGCCAGTGCCTCATGCCCCCTCCCAAATCACCATCTTGGAGATGGCCCGCAAACAAACCATAGCTCATGAAGCTGGAAGGACGGGCAGCTCCCCAGAATGAGGGTGAGAGAGGGGTGCCACAAGGAGTAGGGCCCCTGGCCTTGACTGTTCTGCAGTAAATTCAGCCCCTGATGTGGAGCCGGGTGTGATGGGGAGGCCTGGGAGGCCCCGGAGGCAGGATCCCTCAGGACGTCCCAGGAAAGCGTTCCGGACATGCCAACTTTCGGCTTCTCTCCTGGCATGGAGCTGGGGGTCAGGGAGGAGTGGGTGCTGGCTGGGGGCAGTTTCTGCTGATTTAGCAGCTTCCTTGGTGCAATCCCCCCTTCCCCCCACTCCACCTTGCCATTCCCTAGGCACGCTTGGAATGCCAGCCAGGAAGGCCTGGCCCCTGCATGGTCCCAGAATGAACAGGGAGGATCGAGTCCCAGGCCCAGGATGGGAGCCTGCCTTGTTGCTCAGTTTTCAGCTTGGGTCTCATGAATCTCCAGATAGGCCTACCTACTAGTCAATGTTTGACCCAAATCTAACAGCCCAGAGCCACGCCACTCTAGGACCCGGGCCCTTTGCTCTTCCCACTCAGTTCTGAGGTCTCAAGACCGTCCCCAGACTCTCCTTGGCTTGTCTAAATGAAGCAAGATTGACGTTTGCAAAGGAGGGTGGAGAAAAATGTCCTTCCCTCCCTCTCATCATAGCAGAGGTGGGGGGCTGTGGGCACAGAGCATTGCGTACTTTGTCACTTACCGTCAAAGCATGGTGGGTGTTTTTTCTTTCTTTTTTTTTAATATTTGCTACAAGAGAAGTATCCCTATGTGGAGGAGATGGTCAGAAAAAGAGGAGATGTAAACATGGAAGTCACTCCTTAAAAACCAAAGAAATCCTGAGATTTCTTGGGGCTTTTTCTGGGCTTGGAATTCCTTATGTTGGAACACGATGGCCCATAGTTCAATTAATGAAATTCACTTATAGTGGGAGGAGGAGGAGGAGCCGTGATCAGGCTGGAGTCAGAACCTGGACCCGAATCCCACCTTGGTGCCATCTTATTTAGTGTGGGCTTAAGGCAAGCCTGCTCCAGACCTCAGTTTCCTCATGTGTTAAACGTGTGGGTGTGGGAGTGGGGGGTCTTCCCCCTAATGCCAGCCTTGTCTGGGGGAGGGTGGGGCGCCCTGTTATATAGGACAGAATACAGATTCAGGGTGCAAAGAAGATTGGAAAGGAGGAGAGAAGCCCAGAGAGGGGCAAAGGCTTGCCCTCTGTCCGGATGACCGGAGGCAATGTCCACCAGGAGCAGCCCCGTTCCGCCCCCTGGTGGAAGAGTGGGGAGGTGTCTGGGTTCCCCGAGAAATCCCCACCCAAGACTGTCTTCACTTCCACCCCTGGAGCCCAAGGGAGAAGGGTCACTTCTTCCACTAGAGGGTGACCCCAGAGAAGACACATTCCCCCCCCAGCTCTTTGCTTTCTCCTCTTGTACGAAATGGGGGTGATTCTGGCCCTCCATAGCCATAAGAGCCCCGAGAGGGGCAAAGGATCTGCAGAAGCCCATGACTTCTCGAAGACCTTTAGAGGGACCAGAGCTGGAAAATCCTTGTCTGGCAGCCTTCCCCACTTGGGTTTCTAGGCTCTGACCAAGACCGCTGGCCCCGACTTGTTTCCATCCCAATGTTGACTCTCCACATAACCAGTGAAGGCAGATATTATATGGGACCAGCCTTACAGTCTGGCTTTCAAACCAGTGGAGCCGCCAGCAGGAGCCAAAGGACACTTGGGCTTTCTCGGGACGTGATGCTGAGAGATTTTCATCCATGGAAAATGTTTCTTGAGGAACTCTGAGGCAGGGAGCACAAATGCCCTTTCACAAGGTGTTTGGAAAAATCCAGAGTGTGCACAGGTGGCAGCTGGCTGGCCCAGCCCCGGTCCTGGCCCCCTGCCCACAGGCCTGGATTCAGAGATGGCCGGGTACCCTGAGGGCCCCGTACTTGGTGCTGGGGACCCAGGGGCAGAACCTAGCAGACCCTGCCCTCAGGAAGCTTCCCCCCACCATGCACCCACATGGCTGTACTGTGAGGCAGTCTGGGGACAAAGAAAGCCTCCAGAACCAGGGGATCTAGGCAGGCTACAGGAGGCCGGGCCCTGAGGTGGGGCCGAGTGTCCTTGTGTGAGTCGGGGCCTTGTTCCCCTCCCCCTGTGGGCATCTGAGGGATGGCAGAGGAGAGGGCCAGCCAGGGGGGCCTCCCTGTGGCAGAAGATGCATCTTTCGGGATGGTGGCCAACGGGTCAGTGGGGCCTCCAGCCATGAGGGGCCAGGTCCACTTCCTGAGCCCCAGCCCTTTGACCCCCACTGATTTCCTGGGGTTTTCTTGGCTGGCTCGCTGCCTCCTCGCCATGGCCTGACAGTAGTTCATACTGTTTTAGAAAGATGATTCCCTTTTTCAATCTCGCCCTTTTATTTCCCAACACCCTTGTGAAGCCTGAGAAAATATTGCTTTTTTGTCTTTTGCTTTCAAGTGGTGAGGGCTGAGGCTGAGTCCTGCTGGCCCTGGGATTGCTGGTGAGAGGCCGGGCCTGTGGTTAGGCCGGGCTGAGGCCCTGCTCTGTTGGCCCAGCAGCAGGAGGGCTGGTGAGCCACAGAGTTATCGCCCCACCGCGGCCCTTCCTCCTGGGTCCAAACAACAGCGTCTTCTACGTCTGCCCAGTGCACCTGCTCCTTCTGTCCTCCCCAGGAAAACCCCCTGCCTAAGCCTCTTCCACCATCCCGGCCATGAGCCCACAGGGCCTTTAGGGGAAGCCTTCCTCCCCACTCCCACCATACTGTAGAGGCAACAGCCTTGGAGTGGGAGGCTGAGGCCAGGGTTCAAATCCCAGCTCACTTTTCGCTGCCTGCTTCCCCTCTCTGGGCCTTGGTTTCTCCCTCTGTAAAATGAGTATTTTGGATTGAAGAGCTCTCAGGCCCCTCTGCCTTGGGGCACACCAAAGATGGCTCCATCAGGCTCCCAGCTCCATCCCTCCATGGACATGGACCGTGGACCACGGGTGGGCTTCACTTCTCAATGAGCTTATACACTCTTGGAGGAGAGGGGCTCCCTCTCTTTTGTCTCCTGGCTCTCACACAGCCTCTAGATCTAGGCTAAGTGCAAGATCTGGACTCTAGACACCCACTAGAGGCTGGCTGGCCGAGTACATGGAGCCTAGGTGGTTGGGTGGATGGGTGGATGAACAGTCAGTTCTCCCCAGGCCTGTGTCTGGCTTACTGGTCTTTTCTTCTGAGGCTGTGGGAGTAGTGTCCCTTAGGTCACCTTGGGGAAGACGCTGACCCAAGAAGTCTATGCTTACCTCTAGGGGCCTTGGCCTGTGGCCTCTCTCTGAGCAGGGGCCACCCTGGTAGAATCAATCTATTCATAAGGGTCACAAATAGGTTGGACTCCCCATCCTGGATGCTGGAGAGCACTTGGAAGGCATTCAATGCTGTCCCTTCATTTTATACCCAAGGAAATGGAAGCCTCAGGAGGGGAGGCCCAGATGCCAAACCACACAGGTCATAAGGGGCAGAGGTCTAGGCTTCATTTCTAGGGCACTTGGGGGCTGTATGGGAATCTGGAGAAGGGAGGGGTGAAGTCTTGGGAGGAGGAAGCAAAGATAACCCCCAGAGATCAGTTGAGGGGTCCACCACGTCCTTCCACTTGGGATGATCTAGATGTCCCTTGCTTCTGGCAGAGGGCTCAGGGTGCAGTCAATGGATCTGAGAGGGCAGAGGATGGGAAGTATCTCTGAGATCCTAGGGAGCCATGGGCCTAGCAGGCAGGGGAGGTTCCTAATTTGTCCTTGTCTCCCCCGTGCCCAGCAGAGAGCTAAGCAATAGGAGAAGCCCAGAAGTGCTGGTGGAAGTGGGGCTTATGAGGATGAGGAGGAATGGGTCAAGGTGGGAGAGGAAGAAGGCCATGATTGCTGAATTCAGAGGGAGACATGGCTTTGAGATGGGTGATCAGAAAACCTGGTCCACACAAAGGTCACTGGACCTGGGCTAGCTCTGGGAAGGTGGGCAGGAGTGGAGTGACAGAGGTTACGGGACAATCATGGCACCTCAGGAGTTGGGGCTCTGGAGACTGGTCCAAGATGGTGGTCCCAATGGGAGAGTGATCCCCAGAGAGCCCAGAGCCAAGGGAGAGGATGTGGTCACTCCTGAGGGAGAAGAGCCAGAGTGAGCCAGACCCTCAGGGTCCCTGGAAAGAACAAGGAGAGGTGGTTCAGCCCTCATCCCCAAGCCAGGGTAGTGCAGACATCCTGATGTGTACATCTGCTCAATCTGGGGGTGGTGATGGTGCCGGGGTCCCATGGTGGGGGCCGCCCAAGCCGAGGGTGGTGATGGCCCTGGGGTCCTATGGTGGGGGGGCTGCCCAAGTTGAGGGTGCTGATGGCACAGGGGCCTTTGGTGGGGGGCCACCCAAACTGAGGGTGGTGATGGCGCCAGGGTCCGGCGGTGGGGGCCACCTGAGCTGAGGGTGGTGATGGCGCCAGGGTCCTACAGTGGGGGGCTGCCCAAACTGGGGGTAGTGATGGCACTGGGGTCCTATGGTGGGGGGCTGCTGACCATTCTGGTCATCCAGGGCCCCTGATTCTGCCCGAGCTTTCACCTTCTGGACAGAGGGGCCAGCGAGGGGGGACTGGCCTTCATTCTGCCTTCGCGCTCACCATGGACGGCGCATTCCTGCATCTCTCGGAGGGAGCTGGTCTGTATCATGATTGATGTCCAGTAATTAAACTTGAATCCAGCTGCTCCATGAGTCCAACAGCTCAGAGCTCGTGGGATGGAGCAACAATGAACAGGTCCCACTCCTGGGCTCTCTGAGCAGAGGTTGCTTTGGAGACGGTGTCTGGCAGAAATGCATGCACTTTTTGGGGGGCAGTTAGGGAGTGGGCTGTGACTGGGGAGGGAGGAGCAGGAGAGCACCCCTCCTGTCTTCCTCCCCACCCCAAGTTGTGTTGTTCTTCAGGGTTTCACTGATGTGAGATGTATTATCATCCTGGTCCCAGTCCAGAATTAAAATTAAAAACATAAATAAAGCGACATTTTGTTTCTATTAGGGGGCTCTCCCGCCCCCCGTGCATGGGGAGAGTGAGATAATTGCATTGTTTAGAGCTTTGAATGTCTCCGGGGGCGGGCTAAGCCCCTGTTGTTCTGGGGTGTGTTCAAAATGAGGGATTTGAGGAAAAGGAGAGAAGGCCGTGGAACACAGCTGTGAATTACTCTCTGACATCTCGAGGGTCCTGGTAACATGATTGCAGGATGACATCGACAGAAAGCTGCAGCTGGGGGCTATTCAAGGCCAGGCTCCTCTCCTCCCGGCCCACCGGATGAGAAAATCTCTAGCCTAACCCTCTGTTTTCCCCCACCCCAAGTTTTCCTGTAGCCTGCGTTCCCCCCATGCCTTCCCAATGTCCCCCCAGCTTCTTGGGGCTCCCAGACATTGACACTCTCATCAGGCAGCCACAGGGACTGGGGACCTCACTTCCTTCTGCATACCTAAGCCATTTCTCATCTGCACCACTCTTTGGGGGCACTAGAAATTCCCTGCCTTCTCACATCATCGCACCTTTTGTGTATACTTTGAGTCCTCAACTAGTTTCTAAGCTCTGGAGAATGAGGACCCTTCCTCCTCATCTCTGTGGCCCACATTGTCCTAGTTTAGGGCCCTGTATGGAAAGGGTTTTCAGATATATGGGTTGAGTAGATGGAAGGCTGAGGATCAGAGTCCTTGGTTGGGTATCACAGCTTCCACCAAGCTGTCCTCTCCACCAAATGCATCTGTTACCATGAGGGACTTGGCAGAGCCAAAGAAAGGGAAGGATTCTTGACATAAGCTTTTTTGAGTAAGATGACAGATGTGTTGAATTCAGATCTGTGCCCTTGACTCAGAAGGTTAAGGCACCATATCCAGCAGAAATAGACCATGCTGGAGGGCAGCTTAGATCTTAGAATCCAGAAGGTGGAGAGAGATTCGACCATGAAATGTTAGGGTGTGGAGGAATCTTAGCAGTAGACCATGGAATGTCAGATCCAGGAGAAACCTTAGAATATGTGACCTGGAATGTTAGAGTTACAATTAGAACACTGAATGTAGAATATCAGAACTGGGAGAGCCCTTGCAACATGGAATGTCAGAGTTTAGAACCTTACTTAGACCTTAGAACAGAAAACGTGGAATGACCTGAGAACATAGAACATTGAATGTTAGAGCTATGGGGGTCCTTCGAACATAGAACAAAGGATGACATGTTGGGAAGGATGTTAGAACATAGAAGATAGAATGTCAAGCCTGTTGGAAAGCTTATAAAATGGAGTGTCAGAACTGAAAAAGAACCTAGAACAGGTGGCATAGAAAGTTAGGGCCAGGAATGACTTTAGAACATGACATTTTAGAGCTGGGAGAGAATATAGAACAAAGATTCCTGAATGTGAAAGCTAGGAGGGGAATCTCTGAATATAGAACTGGAATGGTAGAGCAAGGAGGCACCTTAGAACTTAGAACATGGAAGACTAGCTCTGGGAGAGACCTCAGAACATGGAATGTCAGAGTGAGCAGAGAATGTAGAAGACAGAACAAAGAATTTAAGATCTCGATCATGGAATGTGTGATCTGGATGGACCTTAGAACATAGAACATTGACTGTTAGAGCTAGGAAATACCTTAGAACATAGATCATAAACTTTCAGAGCTAGGAAGGACCCTAGGACATGAAATGTCAGAACTGGGAAAGACCTTAGAATATGGAACATAGACTGTTAGAGCTAGGAAGGACCTTAAAATATGGAACATCAGAACTGAGAAAGACCTTAGAACATGGAACACAGAAAGCCAGAGCTTACATAGACCTTTGAATATGGAACATAGAGTGTTAGAGCTGGAAGAGGCCTTTGAACATTGAGCATGGGATGTCAGATGTGGGAGAGAGTTCACAACATTGAATGTTAAAGCCGAGAGAAACTTTACAAGATAGAACTGGAAGTGGCTGAGCTTGAGAAGACCTTATAACATAGACCAGCGAATATGCGATCTAGAAGGAAACTTGGAACATAGAATGTCAAAGGTGAGAGAAACATTAGAACATAGAAATGGAATGTCAGAGCTGAGAAGGGTCTTAGAACACAAAAGACTGAATGTCAAAACTGGAAGAGAGCTTACAACATGGAATTTCAAAGCTAAGAGAGATGTTAGAATACAGAACATGGAAAACCACAACTAAGAGAGATGTTAGAACGTAGACTGTGGAATGTCAGAACTGGGAGAGACATTAGAAGACAGACTGTGGAATGTCAGGGGTGAGGAGGCTCTTAGAACACAGAACATGGAAAGACAGAGCAGAGAGGGACCTAAGAATATGAAATTTCATATCTAGGAGGGACCTTAGAACATAGAATATGGAATGCCAGAATGGGGAGAGACTTCAGAACATAGAACACAGAATGTCAGAGTTGGGAAAGTCCTTAGGATATAAAGTATGGAATGTTAGGGTTGGGAGAGACCTTAAAACCCAGATTGTGGAATGTCAGAGGTAAGGAAGGTCTTAGACCATAGAAAATGAAATGATGGTTCAGAGAGGGGTGTTAGAATATGACTTTTCAGCCCTGGGAGGGACCTTGGAATATAGAATGGCAGAGCTGAGAAAGCACTTAGAACACAGAATGTGGAATATCAGAGCTGGAAGAAGCTGTTGAGCATAGAACATAGAACGTCAGCTGGGAGGGACCTTAGAATGTGGATTATGGGATGGGAAAACTGAGAGAGACTTGACAACATGGAATGTCAGACAGAGCTGGGAGGAACCTTAGAACTCAGAATGTGGAGCATGGGACAGAGAGCATAGAAATGGGAAGGGGTCATGTGGTGAGGACCCAAACGTCCTGACCTAGGCTGGCCTTGCCTCTGCCGAGCAAACAGAGGGATGGGCTTGAATGTCCCCCTCCCAGCTAGAAGTGACCTTGCCCACCATGAATCTGTCAGGTCTGACCCCTCCTTAGCACTGAGTCACATTCTAATGCCTATGACCAGTTTGGGTGGGAGGTCCCATGCTAGCCTGGGATCTCCATGGGCAGAGCTTTCTTCTTCCGTCTCGGTCTCTCTGGGTCCTTGGACATGATAGATTCTTGAATGGAATGGACCATATTGGGGAAATGCCATAAACAAGTGAGGCCAGGACCCTGTATATGGGGAAAGGGATGGCCTGGCCCACCCTGTATCCTCCCAACTGCTGAGCTCAGAGGATGGTGGACAGTTGGGAACATGGGCTTTATCATCCTTAACTGCAGCGGGTAGAGAGGCATGTTTGGGTGTGGGTGCCCAGGCCTCTGGCCTCTAGCTTCCTCTTGGAGTACATGGAAGGGGCCCTTAAAGGCTGGAGGTGAGTCCTGCCTGGGATTCAACAAGTGAGAGGAGGTTGTCTGAATGGAGCATTGGTCCATGGACCTCTTCCACCCCACTGAGGGCTACTTCTACCATGGCATCACTCTTCATCTGTTGGGCTAGGGTTGGCCTGGGTAAGCCCTGGGTGATCAAGAACCAGCCCAAGGGCATAGCCAGTGGGTGGGAGGGTACTTCCTGCTTTCTGAGAAAGGACCAGAGTGACCAGGCAGCCATATGGGAAGAGAGATAGACGTAGGGTCTAAAGACAGAAGTCAGATGGCACCTTTGCCCTTGGCAGTACCAGGGTCCCATTCTTCTATGCTTCGGCCTCCATGGTGGCTGGATCTTTCTGGTCATAACTTTTCAAATAACGCCATGTTGGTTCTGGGCTTTTGGATGTGCATCCTAAGAGGGCATTATTCACCCATCCGAGGACCCTCACATGAGAAGCCACCACTATTGTGTTTCCCCAAATCAAGACGAGGATATCTCCCCCCCTTCCTTTGCTCTGTTCCGTGACCCCAGTCAGGACAGCTGTTAGACCTTGATGGGGAGTTGCACCCCCTCCCCAGCCCCCTCTGGGATCCTCACTTTTCTGGCCCATCCAGAGATGGAACATTTTTTCCCATCTTCTTTGCTCATGTTTTCCTTAGGTTGGTGTCTGGATTTGTTAAATTAAATTGAATCATTTCCAGTTTGAAACACTTGAGCGATTTTTCCCCCTTTAAATCACCGGGCTGGCTGGAAGCCGCCCCTAGAGCCTATGGATGGGGGCCGGGGAGCTGGCGCTTGTCCGGGGGCAGGGATGGGGCTGCCAGAGAGGCCTCAGGATGTTGGGGAAGTGGCTGAGCTTCTGAAGACTCGGATGGTCCTTTAGGTGGAGTTGAGGGTTTTGCCTGGCTGGAAATTCTCCCCCAAATATGAAATTTTGCTCCAGCAGGCAGAGTTCGAGGTCTTTTGGGTGTTTGAACCAACTCCAGGAACAATGAGCTTCCAGCCTTCCAGGGCGGGCCTCCAACCTTCCTTGATCTCCCCCTTGGAGCCCTCTCACGTTGTCCTCCAATAGCACCCCACCTCTGACCTCTCCTCACTGGCTTCCTGGGTGTCTGGGGAGGTGCTCTGTGCCCCTTAGGCCACCAATACCACCAAAGCAGAGGACACATCTGTATTCCCTTCATGTTCTCTTAGTGAAGAAGGAGGTGGGTGGAGGTCCCATCCCTTGGCCCCAACTCTCCATCATGGAGGGTGGCCATCCTAGGAATCAGTTTTGAACCCCATCAGTGAGAGCCCCCAGGATAGCCAAAGGAGAGCAGCGTGATATGGAGACCAGAGGTTGGAAGTCAGAGGACCTGGCATCATGCGCCAGTTTTGCCCCAAGCTGTCTGTGTGAGCCGGGACAGGTCCTGTTGCCCCTCTAGCCCCAATTTCCTCATCTTTAAAATCACTCAATTATAGATAAGACTTTGTAGCTCTGAAACTCTTAAGGAAGGTCCTCCAGGTCATGCCATGGGTGTGAGCAGTCAAAGATTAGGAATGTGGAGCCTTGGGGAAGGGACAGGAGAGGTGTGCCTGATCCCTGGTGGGTCTGTCCTTGGGAGAAAGGTTCTGGATGGCCCCATTGCAGAGCCAGGGGCCACCCACAGGGGACATCAGACAGAGGCTAGCTGAAGCAAGCTTCCTAACAACAGGGGCATCCTGGGGAAAGGCATAGGCTCCTCCTCAAGTGGGGTCTTCAGATAAGGCAGCAGGAGCACTTGAGGCGAGGGACTCTTGTTCATGTGTGGGATGGATTGGTTGCCCCGAAGGTCATCTGCAATCTGAGACTCTATGACCCAGGGTTCTGCTCATGGTGGACAGTGAATGGACATTAGGTGGACATTAGGAATTGGTCATGGGATTAGATATTAAGTATAGAACTTTTGTGTTGTTTCTGGATTAGAAAGAGGAGAGAATGAGCCAGAAAATGGGGTAGTAAGGGAGAACAAGGTGGAACTCTTGGATCCCTCTGCCCCTCCCTCTTAGTCATTAACTTCACATATGACCTTGGACAAGTCCCCGCCCTTTCCCGGGTCTTGGTTCCTCATCTGAAAATCAAGGCACTTGCCCTGATCTCCAAGCCTCCATTCAACTCTCAAGGTCTGTGAGGCTCTGGTTTGAGAAGGCCCTTCTGGAAAGTCCCCAAATCACAAGCTTATGACTGAGACTGAGATCAGTGTGGGCAGAAGGAGACCCCAGAGCCAGGGCGTGGAGTGGCAGGATGTACCCCAGCCTAGGGGAAAGGGCTCAGAGCAGGACCCCCTCCAGAGGAATCTTCAGTCCAGAGGAAGGGCTTAGCGCTAAAGGGTATGGCTTCTTGGTCAGGACGCTTTCGTAGCTTTTTTAGGAATTGTTGTTCATCCTTCATTTTCAGAGGACCAATGACATCATGGAGTGTAACTAGAAGAGTTACAGAGTTTAGGGAGGACACAGCCCCTGCCCTCAGGAAGCTCTTAGTCTAGGAGACACCAACATTTAAGACCTTCAAGGATGAGTCAGGACTCAGGGGAAGGAGGCAAAGGAGAACCCTCTAAACCTGGGGCCCAGAAAGCAAAGGCCTTGAGTTGGGATGGGAAGGGTGATGGCTCCATGGTCTGCTGGGTGTGACAAAGCTGGGTTGGGAGGGTGGAGTCAGGGCATGGAGGTCTTGAATTATAAACCAAGGAGTGTGAACCTTGTTAAGCAAAGGGGGGGACACTGGAAGCTCTTTAAAGGAAGGAGGGATGAAGCCAGAGTTGGGTACAAGGCAAGGAAGTGTGTCTGTGGGTGAGGGGTGGAGGCAAAGACACCCTCCTTGGAGGCTCGTGGAGGAGGCCGTGCAGCAAAGAGGCCTGGCCTGGGATGGCCAGAGCCAGGAGCATCCTGGGCCTCTCGGAGAGGGGCAGTGCCCTGAGCGTAGAGGCAGAAGGCCAGGCCCCCTTTCTGCTTGCCACTGGTTGCCTTGTGTGACTTTGGGCGAGGCCATTGCCCTCTCTGGGCCTCCTCTGTCAAATGACAGGGTTGTCCTGGACTTTGGGAGTGTCTCTCAGAGCGTCCTCTGGGTTCAGTACAGGGTAACGTCCTGCACATCATCAGGGGTTATTGACACATCTTACCAAGGCCCCCAGGGGACTGAGCCCACCATGCCCCTGACACTCGCCAGCTTGGAACTCTGGTCTCACAAGGTCAGGCAGAGAATGTTTTTCTCAAAGACAGAAGCATGGAGGAATGGGAGTGAAGATGAGACTCAGTGGCCAAGCTTCCTCTGTCCCCACATCCACCCTTCCTCTCAGGCCATCGTCTGGAGCAGAGGTGACCGTGGGAGGAGAGATAGATGAGGGCCCCAGACCCTTCTGGAATGGGGAGGGTCCGGGGCCAAGAGCTCAAGGCCAAACTTTTGAAGTGAATTCCATTCGCTCTTGGCAAAGAGCACTTCCCGCTTTCCAGAGGGGCTGGGGGCGGAAGGCCGGGGGGAGCGCTCCCCCAAGTTCCTCCGAGGCCTCCAAGGCCATCACTGGCTCGCACTTCCAAACCCCATCCTGATGAGCCTGAGAAATATGCCGACTAAGCACCTCAGGCCCGGGGCTGCGGGTGGGTGGGGGCCCCATGACTGGAAATGTGCTCTGGCTTCCAGGGTTTGGGGAGAGCTTGGCCGTTGAGATGGGAAGCCAGAGCTTTGCAAAAATAATGGGAAAAGCGGGTTGGGACGAGAGCCTCTCCCTCTGGCTTGCGCCTTTGAACTTAACCCTTAGGTGCTCTTTGTCCAGGAGAGGCTGGGGGCCCCAGCAGGAGGGCTGGAGATCCCACACCTGGGCTGTTCACAGCTGAGGCCACTAGGGGGCGTGGGCATTCCTTGGTTTTCTGTCCATCTGCATTCTTGGGACTAAGGGCTGACCTGGGAGCTGGGAGATCCAGACTCGACTCCCACTGGGCCCCTCCTGTCGAGTGTGAACTCCCAGGGTCTATACGGGAGCTTTGAGGGATAGCTTTGTAGTCGTGGGAAGGGGCATCCTTGCTGATTGAGCATTATTGGGAGCCAGGAAGACCCGCTGGCCACAGTCTAATGTGTGACCCTGGGCCAGTCAGTCCGTCTCTTGGTGCCCCCAGGCAGCTCTCTGGGGCTGTCAGGTGCTGAGTCAGCACCAGCCTGCATCTGTAGAGAGGGACTGCCCTCACCTGGGAGATCCAGCCTCTGCCCCCATCCCTAGTGTCGTTATCGTGGATTCGGTGTAACTGGTCACCTCCGGGATGCTTGGTTTGTAGCCCGGTCTGGAGGAGAGACCACCTGGTTGGGCCAGGAATCAGAGGAGACCTCGAATGCTCATGAGCTCAGTCACCTGGGCCGAGCCCTTCACCCTTCCGAGTCTCCGTGTTCCTGCCTGTTAAACAGGGATGAAGAGAGCGCCTCCCAGGCTGATGTAAGGCTTGATGACTCAGGCCACTGGTCACTCAGCACCCTTGCCCTTGTTGGGGGGTCACTTGTGGCTGTTTTCAAGGGTGAGAGGCAGGTGTGCCCAGGTCACATGGAGAATGGTGGCCAAGGAAGGCCTCAGTGGAGCTCAGCAGAGGGCTTGGAGCCAGGTGTTGATGGCAGGGATGACTCCTGAAAAATCCTCTTTGAGAGTTCATTGGCCCACACCCATCCTCACCCCCAGCCCAAGTACCGTCGGTGCTGTTACTACTGGGATCAAAACACGGCCAAGTCTTGACCCAGGACCGAAGCTGAGTGTCAGACTGAAAGGAGCCTTGGAAGCTTGTGGTCCAACATGTGCCTAGACAAGGAGCCACCCCCCAATATCCCGGCAGTGAGGGGAGCCCCTCCATGCTGGGACAGCCTCCTCCTTGGGGTTCTCTTCCTGACATCCAGCGTCCCACAGTGTCTTAGAATCTCTCCCCATGGCTCTGGGCTCTTCCTCTGGGGCCAAGCAGGACTTGGCCAATCCCTCCCCCAGGCAGAATTTGAACCCAGGCCTTTATGAGCCTGAGCTTGGCCCTAGGCCATGCTGGTTCCATTTATACTGCTCCCCTCCCAGTCACCTCCGTTTGTGCCCACGTTCCACCCTGGCCAGCTCCTCCATGTGTCCCAGAACAGATGCCAAGCTGGCTCTCCATGCAGAGCTGCCAGAAGTTCTTTCTTGGAGGAGAATCGTCACCCAGGGCTTTCAGTTTGCTTGAGCTTCAGGATGCCATCGCAGACACGGCCGTTCACAAGGGTTGCCCTATGCCCCTTAGTCCAGCAGCAATGCAGCCCCATCACGGTCATACAGAGGGGCCCCTTCTGAACCAGAGGAGGATGCTGCATCCGGCCTGGGAGTGGGGGCTGAGACACTGGCCACTGGGGCTGCGTTTGGTCGCAGATCCCCTCCTCCCTCACCCTCTGCCACTTTCTATCTGTGGCCTGGGGCGTGGGACTCACTTTGCATCTTTGTAAATTGGGGATTATGATACACAATAATCCACCTGCCGTGAGAGGCTGAGTAATGTAGGATTGTAGGAGTTGGGGCTGGAAGGGGCTGTCATCCTTCATTTTACAGGTGAGGAAACTGAGGCAGGGGAGGAGCTTGTTCAAGGTCCCACAGCTTCAGAAGTGTCTGAGTCAAGACTGAACCTGGGTCCTTTCAGAAAATCCAAGGCTGTGTTTTGGCAGTAGCACAAGTGAGTCATGAGTGGGGGCAACAGGGCAGTGACATCGAGGAGGATGAGGTCATCCACCTCCAGGGACGTTCAGTCGGGTCCGACTCTTCATGGCCCCGTGTGCGGTTTTCTTGGCAGAGAAACTGGTTTGCCATTTCCTTCTCCAGCTCATTTTACAGATGTGGAAACTGAGGCAAACAGGGTGAAGTGACTTGCCCAGGGTCATACAGCCAATACCTTTCTGAGGCGGGATTTGAACTGGGGAAGAGGAGTCTTCCTGACTCCAGGCCCAGTGCTCTGTGCACTGTGGCGTCTGCTAGCAGCCCACCTGGGAAGACCCAAGATTACTCTGGGAGGAGGGAGGCCAGTGGAGGTGGAGTCCTCTCCATCAGAGGCTGGGCCCAGGCCTCGTGCTGCATGGCCCAGTCACCCAGGGACGCTGGAAAGCCTCTCAACTCCTCTTTGCTTATGCCCGTGACTCCTCTCAGGCAGAAACTTCCCAGAATCTCTCTCCCCCTCCACAAGGTGGGCTTCACTTCTCTAGCGCCTCAGAGCAAGCCCAGGTTCCAGGAGGACCCCAAGCTCGTCCCGCCGTCTTTCACCCAGGCTGGCCTTCGCTCCAGCCCTCGCCTTTCTGGGCAGAAGGCTCTTCAGTCTTGGTGTCTGCCACAGGCCTAGGCCCTCCGGTCCGTCCAGATCTCCCTCCCTGCTTGTCCTCTCACTGAGTCGGCTGGGGGTACTGGAAAGTGGTCCTTTGTCCGCGATGCTCGAGAGCAGTCACCAGGCTATAAGCCCTGCCTCTGCATCTGAGCTACAGCTTGTTGTCCAGTGGTTAGTGCCCAGGGCTTCTACCAATGATGGCAGCTCTCACTGGGAGCGGCTGTTGTTCCTGTGAACAGAGTCAGGGACCTGAGTCTGAATCCTGCCTCAGATTCATTGTGTGACTGTAAACAAGGGCGTCAGGCTCAAGCTTTTTGGAGTAAGACGAATGAGCGTTGCACTAGCTGGTCCAGTGGAGAGAGCCTGGCTTCAAGTTCTGCGTCTGACACTACCACCTGGGCAACCCTGGGCAAGTGGCCTGACCTCCCCAGGCTCTGAATCAGCAATGGCCTTGCTTGAGGGAAGGCCATGAGGCACTGTGGGGTAGCCCCTGGTCACCGCTGCTGCTGTTGTGATCAAGTCTGTCCTGGGTCAACCCTGGGGTAAACTGAGGCCAGCGTTTCCTGGAAATGTTCCAACATGGAGGCTCCTCTGGAGAGGTCATCTCTCCAGTCCACCTCCCTTATTGGAGAGATGGAGATCCTGAGGGTTAGCACAGCCTCGTGAAAAGGGGGCAGGAGTAATGTAACTGGGATTAATAATGTTGGAGCTAAGAGGGAAAGAAGGGAGGGGAGAGAGGAGAGGCCCCCGTGGTGGTCAGAGAGCGGCCTCAAATCGGGAGGACCCAGCCTGGAGAAATGCCGACGTGGGGAACCGGAGGAGGCTTTTCTCCTGCCGTTGCCCAGGGGACACGTTGTAGGACAGTGGTGAAGGGACTTGCCTTTCTGAGACTTCCCTCTGCTCTTGAAAATCCCAGGGCCAGTCCCAGAACAGGGGAGGTTGTCACCACGGGTGTTTGTTCCTCACCCTGGTGTGAGAGACAAGCAGCTGCTAATGGTAGTGACCATGGTGATGTTGTCATGGGCCGCCAGAGGGCAGTGCGGTGCGGTGGGCAGAGGTCAGTGGCTACGGGCAGCCTTGGTGGCCTGCTTTGGGAGAGAGTTCTGAGCACCTTCCCTCAGCACAATGGGAAGACTGGACCAAGGAGAGCCTGGGCAGATGCCCCCTGCCCTCCCTGTGCCCACACAGCCGGGGACCGGGTGAGGGAACCCTTCTTCCTCTCTAGTCTGCCCTGGGTCAGCCATGGCCATGGCCGCAGCCTCAGTGTGCCCAGTTCACCTCGAAGGGGGCCCCCATGCGTCCGCATAGCTAACATCAGCTTAGCCTAGATTCTTCCCAAGCCCCACCTCCGCCTCTCCCCCTCCCAAGAAGGCAGTCTTGCGATCTCCTCGGACTCCAGGCGATGGACACCAGGGGGCAATCGTGCTCTTCCACAAGCCCCGAGCCCAAGGCCCTGGCAGAGGGCCAGAGAGGGGGAAAAGGGAGCCTACTTTGAATCTGTCTTTGGATGCCCGGGCTCTTCCGGCTCAGCTGGCAGCCCCGCCACAGGCTCCTGGCAAACTCGTGCTGATTGATAGCTCCATCGATCCGGGGTATCTGCCCCGTGAACCCTCTTGTCACTGGTCTTAGTTTGCTACTGCTCACACAGGCCCCAGGAAGGCAGAGAAGAGGGCTGGGCAGAACGAGGCGAGGGACAGCTCCCCGGGGTCCCAGCTCTAGGAAGCTGCTCAGCCCTCCTAGGTCCTCAGGCCTACAGGGCCTGGAGCTCAAAACTGGGGTGAGGTGGGGAGACTCCCTGTCAGATGCCACCACCTTGAGGGCAGTGCCCAGGCCTATGCCTTCCTCACATCCACCTCCCACCCCGAGGCCTTCCCACCCTGGGGCCAACCTGAACCAACCAGGGCAAACCAATCAGCTAATGTGGGGCCAAGAAAAGAGCCCTGAGGCCCACGGATAATAGATGTGCCAGTCCAGGGTCGCTGGACACTTTCAGGTTTTCAAAGTAGCAAACATTTTCCTCCCGACACTCTTTGGGGTGGGGGTGGGGGGCAGGCAGCCCCCATTTAATAGGTAAAAAATCCAAGCCTTACTGGCATTCATTGACTTGCCCACAGTCACAAAGAGCCAGAGCCGAGACTAGACCTGGGTCCCTTGCCTCTGAGCCCAGTGGCGTTGCTTCTGCTCTATCTGATGACGGCCCCTTTGGCTGCCACAGCTCCCTGCTCTGGGTGAAGCTCGGCTTTGGCATTCTCGTTTCTAATTCTCATGAGACTATTGGGCCACAGTCACAATGGCTCTAGAAAACAACCATTTCTCACGTATATTCTCTCATGGGCTTACGCAGGGCAGGAAGCCAGGAGACGGTCAGGATGAGAGCCAGAAGGGGTCTGAGAGGGCAGGAGGGACCAGTGCCCTTTGTACATACTGGCACCTGAGGCCCCTCGGCCAGGGTCATTGTGACTGGCCCATCGTCACCCCCCCCCACCCTCGTGTGTGTACACAAGCATACACTGACAATACACACATCCACGGTCACATGTGTGTATACATACCACATGCACTCACAATTCACTCGTACAATACATGTAAACACAACACTCACATGGTACACGCAATACACACTCACACATGTATATACACATGCATGCACATACAAACTCACACATATTCACACACACACACACGCACGCACGCACGCACGCACGCACAAAGTGTAGAATCAAGATTCCAAGCAGCCCCTTCAACTCTAATCACAAGAGTTTTCAGTGACCTGAGCCAGCTCCCTTCTGCCTCAGTGTCCCCTTCCACCTCTGGGGGCCAGTGCTCGCTCCAGATTCCAGTCCCTGTCTGCCCTGACGCTTGTCTGCAGGCTGAATATAGTGGGGTCATTCCAGCTGTCTTCAGGTCTCCGTTTCCCCCCTGCCTGCTGGGTTGTGCAGGTGGGGAATGCAAAGTGCCCTGGTCTTGGAGTCAAGGATCCGGGTTCAAGGCTCAGCTCTTCCCTCATTGGGCTTATTTTCTCTGAGGCTGAACTCAGTGGTCTCCAGGCCCCCCAGCATCCGTGTTTAGAACAGATTCTAAAGTCCTCCCACCCCTGGCCTGCTGCGTTCTATGTTCTCAGGCTCTTGTGTGTTCCAAGGTTCCAGTGGGGTCTCATGTCTTGTTCTAGGCTCTAAGGCCCCTCCCACCTTTAACACCCTCGAATTCACAAGTATCATTTCTGCCTTCGTCATTCTGCAGATGTGGGGGTGGGAGGGGCCATTCTCACAGCTCCGGGTCAGAGCTTGGGGGACTTCCAAGACAGTGGCAGGCCCAGACTGTGAGACGGGGTGGGGGAGGGGCGTGGTGCCTGGTTCTGAGCAGTCCTGCCCAAGGCTAAGCTGGGCCCGGGCTTTCCTAGGAGGGGCTCCGGCCCTGCCGGACATCAGTGGGTGCTGTCTCGGAGGGCTCAGGGACCCTCGGCCAGTGCCCTGCTTTGGTTTCCTCATCTTGTCCTCAGAGGGACAGAAAGTCAGCTTTGATCTCAACTCAGGGTGAACTGTTCCAGCCCCTTATCGGTGCCTCAGGAGGGAAGCTTGTCCCTCCTCCCATCTGATGAGAGCTTTGAGGCCTGAAGAAAGGTGCCCGGGGATTCTGAGCCTGAGCCCTCCCTGGTCTGCCTGGCTGCCGCCACCACCACCACCATCTTATGTTCAAATGGTCGGCCAAGTGTTTGATGAGCTGACTCTAGACTCAGCTCTGAAGTCAACCCCGGGGGAGTGGCAGGGGCCGGTGGGGAGTTTATGGGCCAACATCTGTGCCAGATGGTTTTCCCTTCTCATCCCAGGCCAGCACCCACCCTCCCTTCCTCCTTCCTTTCTTCTTTCTTTCCTTCTTTCCTTCCTTCTTTCCTTCTTTCCCTCCCTCCATCTCTTCCTTGCTACCTGCCTACCTACCTTCCTTCCTTCCCTCTCTCCTCCCTTCATCCTCCCTCCTTCCTTCCTTCTTTCCTTCCTCCCTTCTTTCTTCCTTTCTTCTCTCTTTTCTTCTTTTCTTCCATCCTTCCCTCCTTCCTTCCCTTCCTTTCCCCTCCCTTCCTTCCTTTCTTCCTTCCTTCATTCCCTTCCTCTGTCCTCCATTCCTCCTTCCTTCTTCTCTCTCTCCTTTCTTTCTTTCCTTCCTTTCTCCCTTCCTCTCTCCCTTTCTTCTTCCCTTCCTTCCTTCCTTCCTTCCTTCCTTCCTTCCTTCCTTCCTCCCTCCCTCCCTCCTTCCTTCACCTGACAGTCTGTGTTGTGTGTTCCAAGGGCTCACCTTGATCTCTGCATTATGACCCAGCTTTCAGGCTGACCCACCTTGCTGCTGGATTTACCTTCCAGATGGACCTCACTAGATGATCTCTGTGGTTCCTTCCAGCTCTAAATCTGCAGACCTTGTGTGACTTTATCCTTGTCCTCCTCTGGGCCTCAGTTTTCTTATCTAGGAAATAGGGAGGCAGAGGAAATAACCCCTGAGGTTTCTCCCAACTCTAATATTCTCTGCATTTTCCAGATTATGTTCTCTGTGTGTCTGTGCTCCCTGACTAGACAGTGAGCTCCCTGAGGGCAGGGACTATGGCTTCTACTTCACCTTCTTGCTCCCCACCTCCGGTCTTAGGATTCAGCTCACAGCCTGGACATGGTCAGGTCCTGGTGCTCGATGGAGTTGGAGCCAGAAGGAGCCTGAAAGGGCAGGAGGGACCAGCACCCTTTGTATATATGGGCACCTGAGGCCCCTCGGCCAGGGTTTGGTAATGAGTGAATGAGGGAAGGAAGGAAGGAAGGAAGGATGGATGGATGGATTTGTTTGTTTAAAGACTGGTCTCCCTATCTATTTAAAGATCACCTCCCCTCCCCAGCTCTCTATATTAATGCCAAGCCGAGTGCCCTTCCAGCTTAGAGCTCCTGAGCCCAGATGATCTGGTCATCTCAGCCTCCTCCCTGGTAGCCCGGTGCCCCAATGCCAGGCCAGGTGGTTGGATGAGAGCCTGCCTGTCAAATACAACCCTCCCTGTTCCTGCTCCCTGCCCTGTGGCCTGGGAGGGTCTCCTTGTGGGTGAGCTGCAGGTGGCCCTATGCCTCATGGTGACAATGCCCCTGGTTGAGGGGCCCAGGAAGAGCCAGGCCTTTTCCAGTCCCATGCCACAGGTCCAGGTGCCCACAGGACCAGGTGCCCACAAGCCTCTTCAGGAAGCAAACAGGCCCTTCTCATATCTGCTGTAGAACTCTCCCCTGACCCAGGAGCAGTTTCCCAGTGGAGGTGGCATTGTGCCTCCTCCTCCAGGAAGCCTCTTGGGCCTCTTCCCCACTGCTCTCGTCTCCTCTGATCTCCATCAAACTGGACCAGCCCCTGGTGGGTGGTGCTGGCTTGGCTCCAGGACAGTCACAGGATCTGGGGCCTGCTAGAATGCCCTCAAGCCGAGTGGGGTGTGCCAGCATAGGGCCATCCCTGGGAGGAGAGCCTACTAACTCTCATCTCCACTTGGGGGCAGCCCCAGTGGTTAGGACATTCTTCCTGGCCCCTTCATTCTCCATGTGCCTCTTCTGCCATGGCTCCTGGGGCTGCCATCTGGGACCAAGCAGCAAGGCTGAGCCTGATTCCCAAGGCAGCCTTCAGATAACTGGACATGGCAACCTTGGCCCCCCTGCGGCTTCCTCCTCTTCAGGCTCAGTACCTGCAGTTCCTTCGACTGGTGTCCATGGTGGTCACACTCTGGCTGATCAACATCCCCTCTAAAATGTACCACCCACATTCGGGCTGTGCTCCGATCAGCACCGAAGGCAAAGTGCCCCTCCGGAGCATGGAATCCGGCCTCCCCCAGCAGCCTCTGAGCTCCCCACAGGAGCAAAGCCCTGCTCCTCCCGCTCCAGCTCTCCCAAAATCTAGCCCAGTATTGGTCTGAGCAGAGGGCACCTAATCCATCAATCTTCCCAAAGTACTGCTACAAACATTTGGGTGTCTGGGATCTTCCTCCTTGTCACATAAATGCCTAGCAGTAGAATCTCTGGAGAGGGTATAGGGTGTGGACATCTTGGCCTCTTTATGTACATAATTCCGAACTTCTTTCTGGATCAGGATATGCTGTTTTACAACTCCAGCAACAATATATGAGTGTACTGGTCTTTCTGTCACTGCTCCAACATGGATTATTGGCACATTTCGTTACCCTGGCTAACTTGCTGGATGTGAATTAGAACCTCAGGGATGTTTTGACTTGCCTTTTTATTTTTATTAGGGATTTGGAGAATTCTTTCATATGACTTTTTTATTTGAGAGCTGTTTGTCCATATGCTTTGGGGGAGGGTGGTGTTTTCAAATCCCCTCCACCATCATCCTTCTCTGACTGCTCACCCTGGTGAGGAGATGACCATAGTCTCTCCAAGGCCCTGCAAGAAGAGCTAAACTGAGGAGGGTATCTAAGGCATGGCTTTTGAGTCTGGTCCCTAAGGACCCATAAAGGTGCTGAAAGTGCCTTCTGAGTCATCAGAGGAAGAAAAGTCTGTTGGGTTACAGAAAGGTTTTCGTCCAACTGTGGGGGACGGGAAGCCTTTGATCAGAACCCTGCCCACTTCCTGACCAGTCTGACTCCCCAGCGAAGCTGCCCTGAAGGGCACTGGCCACATGCCCCACGAGGGCTCTGCCAGCCCCCAGGCAGAACCACGATGGAGGGGGTTTGAGATCAGTGAGAAGACTAAGCTCAGAGGGTCTTTGATGGGGGTTTTAAGCGATTAATCAAAATGGAGAGATGACAGAAAAGGAAGGAAAGCCTTTTGTGCCTCTGACAGTGGAAGGGTTGTTAGAACACCCATCACACAGGTGACACTCTCCTCTCAGCTCTTGGTCTTTCAAGCAAGGTCCGCTTTCTCAAACGCACCCAACATCTCCCTGTTGGGGACAGCCTGCCGCCGGGCCTCTTTCTGTTGTCTGCCTTTCTGATACCACTTAGTGATTTCTCAGCCAGCTGGTGCTTCCTGCACACTAGCTCTGCCCTACCCCAGTGCCAGGCCCTGTGTGAGCCTGGCCCTAGAAGAGAACTGGACAGAGGCCTGGAGGCTCTTGTCCCCATACCCAGGCCTTGACTCCTCACCCTTGTCTCACTGGATCTAAAGAGCCACAGAAGCCTGGGAAGAAACCTCCTCATGTCTCTGATGGGGAACTTGCATGACCCATGGCCCACTGCCTCTGCTGAGCCCTCTGAGAGAGGAAGGGAGTGAGGGAAAAAAGGAGGAAGGGAAGGAAGGAAGGGAAGAAGGAAGGAAGGAAAGAAAGGAAGGAGGGAGGGAAGGAAGGAAGGCAGAAAGGAAGGAAGAAGGAGGAGGGAGGGTGTGAGGGAAAGAAGGAAGGGAGGGAGGGAGGGAGGAAGAAAAGGAAGGAAGAAAGGAAAGAAGTAAGGAAGAAAAGAAAGGAAAGGAGAAAGGGAGGAAGGAGAGAGAGAAGAAAAGCATGCGTTAAACACAAATCATGTGCTCCGCAGACTGCTGAGCTCTGGGGGTCCAAGGAAAAGCTGTCCAGTCAAAGCTGTGCTCCAGAGGAGCCAACATTCTGGGGAGATGCCCCAGCTCCATCCCGGCTGCTTTCTGAAGCCCTGCCTGCCTTCCTTCGGCGCTGGGCACTGGCCCGGCTGTTTGTTTCCCCTGTCTCCTAATTCTCGCAATTAGCAATGACGCTGCCTATTAGATCGCTTTCTCCAGCCGGGATTTTCTAAAGAGAAGATGGGGCCCATCTCCAAGGCAGCGGCCATATTTACATTGCAAATGAGGCCTGCCTTTTCAGACAAGAAAACCAGCCTTTTTTTCATTTTGGTAAATAGAGACAAACACAGGTGTGTTTGAGATCCCCGAGGCGTGGGGGTGGGGGCTGGGAAGGCAAGGCTCCCATGGATCGAGGCCTCACGGGAGAAGGCAGGGCTGAGATGCCAGCCCCTCGGATCCCACGGCCGGGCTTTCCTCTCATTCTTTGAGTCCCCTTCATGGCCATCTCCTCCAAGTGGCCCAGGGTACTTTGGGGTCGTGGGATAAGGAGGGGCAAGGTCAGTATGGAAGGCCACCCTACAATACGCACTCCTCCGTGCAGTCTTTTATTAAGTACCTGCTGTGTGCAGAGCCCAGGGTGCCCATTGGCAACTGTCTCCGCTTGCTGGGCACTGCGCCTCTACCTCCTCATGCCTGGAGGGCCCTTCCCCTCTGCCCCTCAGGGTCCCCAGACCCCAGCTCCTTTGCACCTTCTGGGGCATTCTGAGCATTCGTTATTCGTTCCAGCCTTTACCTTTCTGCGCTGCTTTCCTGGGCAGGATGCTCGAGGCAGCCCGGGACGGGGGAATGTCAGTCATCATCCCCCTCCCAAGAGTCAGCTCAGGAGAGGATGTGGGCCGGCCTCAGCCCAGTCCGGGGCTGCTCGCTGTGACAGCTGCTTTAGAGCCCATGAAGACCATCAGTCCCCTCTCTGGTGGGGGGCCCACTGTGCGCCCCCCTTTAGCCCCTGGGCGGCCCTTGCTTGGGACCTGGGCAGCAGCAATGAGGGTCATTGCTGTAGGTTCCGTTTGGGGCGGCAGATGGCAGTGGTGGGAAACGCTGACTGGCTGGGCTGGGCTCCTGGAGCCCTTTTGGAGATGGGCGGGCTGGCTAGTGAGTGGCTTTCTTGGTGCTGGGTTAGTGCAGTGTAGATGCTGTCTGGGCTCTACATTGGAATTCGGGATGGTGCAAGCTGCTTCTCAAGCAGGAGCCAGCGAAGCTGTGGCTTGCTCTCTTGTGTGCTGTGTGACCTTTGGCATGCCTCTGTCCCTCTCTGATCCTCCTTTCCCTTCCCTGGGGGAGTGGATGCCTCTAAGGCCTCCCCCAACTCCTGTCCCTTCACACTGACCAGGAAGCCTGGGGAGGAGATGGGGGAGGGAGAAGGATGCAAAGTGCTTGAGCTCCTTTGAGGGCCGCCCCTGGGAAGCTCACGTTCCTTTCCATCTCTTAGGACGAAGCTGCTGGGTCCTGCAGTTCCACGGCTCCTATAGACACGGGCCAAGAGCCCTGGAGGGCAGTGTGCAGTGGACCAGCCTGAAACGCCAGGAAAGTCTTTTTAGCAAAGAGGACACACTGGTCTGACCCAGGGCATGACTGGCCTTGTCCCCAAAGTATCCACTCTCTCCTCCAAAATTCTTCCACGTGCCTGGCTTACCTGTACGTGTGCGTGCTGGTGCAGATGTGAATGCTCATGTGTGCATCTGAACACGTGCCTATGTATGCGTAGACCCAGGAAGATCCTCTTCCCACGCACTCACACACACACACACACTCTCACACATTCATACATACACACACTCACACACACACTCACACACACTCTCATAATTCATACATACACACACACTCTCACACACATTCACACACTCATTCTCTCACATACACACTCTCCCACACATGTACTGTCACACACATACACTCTCACATACACTCACACACATTCACACAATCTCACACACATTCACAACACTCACTCACACACATACACTCTCTCACACACATGCACACACACACTCGCACATACACACTCACACATTCATACATACACACACACTCTCATGCACATTCACACACTCACACATTCACAAACACACTCTCACACATGTACTGTCACACACACACACTCTCACATACACTCACACACATTCACACAATCTCACACACATGCACACACACACTCACACACACAAACACACACACACACACACAGAAAAAGGGAGAGGGGCTACCCACTTATGATGCTCCCAGAGCCTCCTCTCTGCCTTTTTCAGCAGTCTCATTGCCCCCTCCCCAGAGCTCAGCCATCTCTCCTTCTTCTCTCTGTCCGGCTTGGGGGCAGTTGTCCCAGGCATCCCCCCGGAGCACAGGGGCATCTCTGGTGAGTCTTCTGAACTTAGATAAGAGACACCAGAACCCACAGTTCCAGGCCTCACCCCTCCCCTGGCATTGTCTCAGCTGAGAGAGGGAGAGAGGGAGGCAGGGCAGAGACCACAGAGGCAGCTGAAGGCCCCAAGGTCAGAAGGGGACCTTGTGGCATCTTTTAGCTTGGGAAGCCACAGGCTGGCCACCCCATGGCCTGTTTCTGAAGTCTCCCTGGTCTTCACCCCAAGCAGGCAGTATTTACTAAGGGCCACTTCTGGGCAGGGCCCTAGGGACTCCCTTTCTGCTTTTGTCTAAAGCCCCTGGTCTATAGGTGCAGGGCCTCATAGTTGGGGAATTTTCTGCCAACGTTTATCAGCCCCTCTCTATATCTCGGGGTCTTAGAGAGTCTTTGGGCCCTCAGAACTTCAGTATCACAGGGCCAGTACATAGAAGAGGCTGTATTTGAACCCAGACCTTCCTGGCCATGCTCTGTATAAATAAAGAGAAGTCACGGGAAAGGCAGCCACATGATGAAGAGTATTCAGTGCTAGTCAGCCTGGGAAGCCCATTTCTCCCTAAGGGCCTAGGTAGTGACAGAAGGTTCCTAGAGCAGGGATCAGTGTTGGACTTTAGGGAATTTCAGTCAGCAACTGGGTGGGGACTATTCTCCCGCCCTGTCTCAGCCTGCTTTGAGCTTATCTGGCCAGGACCCCATCACCTGGATTTCTCTCAGGTAAATGAATGGGCCTTGGTGGTCTGCCCTGGGCCCTGCCCCTGAAGTCCTGGTTGGGTAGACATAGCCTAGAGATAGGGGAGCAACTCATGAGAGAAGGACTAAAGCCCTGGCTGGTCTTGGACATTGGGAGTTCACTCAGGAGCCCATCTGGAGAGTGAGCGACAGAAAAACCCTTTAGGCTTGATCTCAGGGAAGACTTGCTCACAATGAGAGCAGTTCCAGTGTGGAAGGGCTATATTGGGCAAAGAGCTCCCTGTCATTGGATGTCTGAGCAGATGCTAGGCAGCACCCAACAGGGGTATCATGGAGGGGATTTTTTTTTTTTATGGATAGATCACACTAGAGTGCTCTGAGGTTAGTCACTAGGTCAACAAGGATTTATTAAGTGTAGCTTCATTTTATGTCCACCGCCTTACTGAAGTTGTTAATTATTTCAATGAGTTTTTAGTTGACTCTCATCATAAGTCATCATATAATTGGCAAAAGCGATCATTTTGTTTCCCTCAGTTTCTTTTTCTTGTCTTATTGTCAGAGCTAGCATTTCTAACCCTGCATTGAACAGACATCCTTACTTTACCCCTGGTCATATTAGAAAGGCCTCTAGCTTATCCCCATTACAGGTAATCCTGGATCCTGGTTTTAGATAGATCCTGCTTATCATTTTAAGGAAAGCTCTGTTTATTCCTATGCTTTCTAGTGTTCTAAACAGGGAGTATTAGTGTTGAATATTGTCAAAAGCTTTTTCAACATGTATTGATATAATCAGATTCTGTTATTACTGTAGGCTATTGTATTTATGGTTTTCTTAATACTGAGCCAGCTCTGCAATCTTGGTACGAATCCAGCCTGGTCACAGCGTACCATCTCAGTGACATGTCGCTTTAGCCTCGCTAATATTTTATTTTAAAATTTTACATTCATATTCATTAGGGATGTTGTTCTGTACTTTTCTTTCTCTGCCTGGTTCAAGTATCCAAATTATATTTGTGTCAGAGGAGGAATTTGGTAGAACCTCTTCTCTTCCATTTTTGTCGAAGCAGTTTATGTAGTATTGAAATTAATTATTCTTGGAATGTTTGGTAGAATTAACGTATAAATGATGGGGACAGTAACAGCACTTACTGTGTGCCAGGCTCTGGGCTAAGCACTTTACAATTATCATTTCATTTGACCCTCTAAACCACCCTGCAAGGTAGGGGCTATTTTTATGCTCTTTTTACAGTTGAGGAAACTGAGGCAGACAGCAGTGAAATTACTTGCCAGAGTCACACAGCTAGTGAGTGGCTGAGGCTGTATTTGAACTCTGGTCTTTCTGACTCTGGGCCCAGCACTCTATCTACTATGCCACCAGGCTGCTTAAGGTCCTGAATTTGTTTTTTCGTTTGAGAGTTCATTGAAGGCTTATTCAATTTCTCTAAGTTCTCAGTTTCTTGTCCTATCAATCCGAACAATTTGTATTTTTTTTACATCTTTGTACTATTACTTTAAATTGTCAGTTTTATTGGTGCGTAGTTGGGGGAAATAGCTCAAAATAATTTCTTTTATTTATTCTTTTGTTCCAATTTAATTGTTTTTCATTTTCAATACTGGTAATTTGATTTTCTTTCTTTTTAAATCAAGTGAGACAATAGCTAATCTATTTTTTTAAAATAGCTCTTAGTTTTATTTCTTAAATCAGTGGTTCTTTTCTTTCAGTTCTGTTAATCTCTTCTTTGGTTTTCAGGTTTCTGTTTTTGTATTTAATTGGGAACTGTTACTTTTTTAGTGTTCTAGGTTCTTTTTTTAGTTATGTGCCCAATTCATTGATTTGCTTTCTTTCTCTTTAATCAATGAAAATGGTTAGAGATGCAGATTTTCCCCCTACATACTGCTTTGACTTCATCTTTCAGTTTTCAGTATGTTGTTTCATTGATATCATTATCTCTAAATAAATCATTTCTGTGATTACTTCTATGGTGTTTTCTTTGATCAACCAATTCTTTGAGATTAAGTTAGTTTCTAATTAATTTTTGGCCTTTGATTGAAGATAATGTTATTGCATTATAGTCAGTAAAAAATTTCATTGAATATCTCTTTTTTACTGCATTTGTTTGTGAGGTTTTTGTGCCCTAATATGTGGTCAGTTGTTGCAAATGTGGTGTGCACAGCTCACAATAGATATACCATTTTCTATTACCATTCAATACTCTACAGAGATAGCATATATAACTTTTCTAAAATTCTATTCAGGTCCTTTATGTCTTTTGGGGCTAACTTTTGATTAGATTTGCCTAGGTTTGAGAGGGAAAAATTGAGCCCCCCACCCACCCAGTATTATAGTTTTACTGTTTCTCCTGGTAACTCATTGAACTTTTCTTTTAAGAATTTAGATGCTATGTCATTTGGTGCATATGTGTTTAGCATAAGTATTAATTCCTTGTCTATGGCACCTTTCAGCAAATGTAGTTTCCCTATTCATCTCTTTTAATTAGGTCTGGCTTTGCTTTTGCTTTGTCTGAGATCATGATGGCTGTCCCTGCCTTTTTTACTTCATCTGAAGCATAATAGATTCTGGAACAGCCCCTTATTTTAGTTCTGTAGGCATCTTTCTGTTGGAAGTACGTGTTTCTTGTAAACATGTTGTTTAATTCTGGTTTCTCATTCATTCTCTTCTGTTTTATGAGTGAGTTCATCCCATTCACATTCAGTTACCACTGTTAACCGTAATTCTCTCCATTCTATTTTTCTACTCTCCCCACCCTTTCCTTTCTCCTTTCCCTCTTGTTACCCTGTAGGGTGAAATGTATTTCTATAACCAACTCCGTGTGTCTGTGTATTTTCTTTCCTCCTTCTCTCCTTTGACCAGTGCAGATGAGGGTAAGATTCAGTGTTACCTGCTCCCTACAACTTGCTCCTCTGTCTTGTATGGACTCCTACTTGTCCACTCCATTTACATGAGATCATTTTCCCCATTCTTCCTTACTTTTCTCTCCTCTCCCAGTGCCTTCCTTCTCCCCAGCTTTTCCATTCTTCTTTTAAGATCATCAGAACATAACAGAATCACTCCCAAGTCCTCTAATTAGACTCCCTTTTGACCCCTGATGAATATACAGTTCTGAAGGGATCCTGTGTCATCTCCCCTTATACGGAAGTAAGCAATTTGACCATTTTTTTTAGTCCCTTATATTTGCCTTTGGTGCTTCTCTTTACTCTTGTGTTTGTATATCAGATTTTCTACTCAGCTCTGGTCTTTTCATCAGGAATACAACAAGCATTTCTTAATTACTTATTCTGTGCTCATTTCCCTGCCTTGCCTTTCAAGCAACAAAAAATCTTGAAAATGGATCCATTTCAGACTTTTACAAAGAGATGAGACACCATATGTCCATACTCGCCCCTCGCCTTTTCTCTATGTGAGTCCTAGGGAGCTCATTCACCCCCCTATCCTTGAGGAGTCATCTTTCTTTTGGAATCACTTCTGGAAAATGTGACTCTTTGGAGGTACATCAGCTGGTGATAATCAAAGAAGACATCTGGGTAAAAGAGCTGGGGGCTCCTTGGAAACTCTGCGTGCAAATTGCCATTGAAAATGCCCTTCTCTGTGGATGCATGCTGCAGGAATAGCCTTTGCTTGGGCTAATGAGACAAATGCATTATTAGGAATTAATTCCATGGCCCTATAGTGGCCCCCAGAGATGTATGACTGCTGCCAGATCCAAAGAATGGATGAGTCCCCGCTGGCCTGTGTCTAGAAGGCATGTCCCCCACTGGGCCAAGCTGCTGACCCACCTCCCTCCAAAGAGTCAGTCTCAACCCCAGCCCTGAGAAAGATGGGCAGGCTGGCCATCCTACCAGATGGGGTCAACCTTAGGGGCTTTGGAGCTGTCCAGTATGGTATGTCTCCCCTCCTAGGTGCCCACTTATTAATTTGGGGAAGGGCATGGGCCTGAGGAGTTCTTTGTTTTCATGGTGATGGAAGAGAAACATGCTTGTCCCAAGAGACACAACTGGAGCATCCAGGACCCCTGGCTGGCAAGCTCTTGTACCATTCCTGACACCTTGGATGCCATTCATTCAAGGGACGTGTCAAAATGTCAGCACCATTCTGGCTTTTGAGGAGGGAATGTTACACTGTCTGATGCTTAGACTGGAAGGTTTCCTCCTTTTCTAGCTGTAAAAGAAGCAGGGGAAATGGAGATTTGCCCCAGAGGCTTCCCAGGTGCTGAGTTAGCAAGACAAACACACCACGCCCGGGTACAGATGGAGGGAGGGCCCCAAACCTCTGGCACAGGGTGACAGAGAGATGGGGCCTCTCGCTAACCAGCACCAGGGTTCTCATCCTTCTGAGCTTCAGACTCCTGGAAACGAAGGTATTGGGAGGAGTCAAGACCTGGGTTCTAATCTCAGCTCCACCACTAACTTTCTATGAGACCTAAGTTAAGTCCCTTTTCTCTGGGCCCTGAAACCTCCATTTCCATGAAAACAAAGAGGCTGTTCCCAAGTCATCTAAAATAAAGGGGGTCACAAGGTAACCTCTAGGCTTATCCAGCTCTTGGTTGTCTCACAGGGTCTCTGTTCTCTGGTTCTTAGTTTGTTTTTCTATTCCAATTTCCTGGGTTGTATAGAATTGAATCCTGGTTCTCTATCTGTGTCCTGGGGCAAGTTCCCTGGGCCTTAGTGTCTTCATCTGTAAGGGGATTGGACAATATGCCTCTAGGGTCCACTTCCATTCCTAAATCTCTGACCCTCCGGGCGGGGTAGGCACGTGGCTTTCACACATCAGCCTACTCCCACCCCCTTCCCAGATGCCGCAGGAAGCTGCTATCTCCTCCCCTCCCCCAGCCTCCTTTGTCCCTCCTCTCTTCTAGCCTAAACCACTTTCGGGCCTCTTCTGATACTTTCTTCTTGGGATCAGGCACTCAGCCCTGATATCAGCCCCACTCAGTTGGAGCTCTGAGTCTCCATATCCAGTGCCTAGGCCCCCAGGCCCTCTTCATCCCATTCCTTTGAGGCTTTCCTAAGGGCATTTTCAGAACGGGGAGAGGGATGGAGATGAGAGGAAGGGAAGGCCAACAAACTTGAGTTCTACATGTACATGTATGAACATTTGTGCACGCAGCAAGCAGGGGCTGAGAGAACCCTGGAGGGTGGCAGGCAGGGTCTGCCCTCCCCCGACCTGGGGGGGGCACGTCTGGGGCCTGGGAAATCCGGCCCTTTCCCTTCTCCCCCCACCCCCTCCAGCCCCATCTGTGCCTCCCCTGGGGCCCATCATCCCTCAGCCCCTGGGGAAGGATCAGATCTGCATGGTCTGGCCTGAAGCAAACGGATGGCGGCGCCAGCCCTTATCTGCCGGAGCCTGGGAGCTGTCACCGGATCTGGACAGATGGGCAACGTGCCCTCCCAGAGGCTCTCACCTACATGTACCCCGGGGCTCCACAGAAAGGCCTGTGGCCCTCTGCCAGGGACAGTGGCCTGCCCTTTATCTCTCCAGCCTCCAAAGATCCCCGCATTCCCTCCCCCCTCTTCCCAGACCAGGGCCCTCACCCCACCTTCCCTTCTAGTCGCCTGCTCTTAATGAGGTTGGGAGGCAACCCAGAGTCCTGGGAAGAGTCTTGAATGTGGACTCAGAGGGCCTGGATTTGAATCATGGCTCAGCCTACTTGCCTTATGACCTTGGGCAAGTAACTTGCCCTTTCTGGGCTTCCTCAGTTTCCCACCCAGTAACACGAAAGCATCGGACCCCCAGCCAATCAGTCACCAAGGACTGATTCAGGGCTGGTCCCTTGTGCAGCATTTTGTCTGACAGTTGCCAGGTCGATGAGCTAGTCTCTGACGAAAAGCCCGGTACATTATGGTGGGAGAAGCATCTGGGATCGAATTTTCCTCTGCTCTTCTAAGCCGGGGCTCAGAACCTGGAGCTTTGGCCTCACCCAGCCTGGCTCCCACATCAGGCACCCCTCTCTCCACTGCTCTATGCTCCCAGTCAGAGGCAGCCCCAGGCGGTGCCAGGCCGGGCAGCTCTGCAGTCCCTGGACCGGTGGGTCCTCATCGGTGCTCAGCCCTATGCCAGACAAACGATTCTGTCTTCTGAAGCCTCAGTTCCTCATTTGTACAATTAGAGAGTTGACCTCAGGGGCCTCTGAGGTCAATTTACGTTCCTACATGTGAGTCTGTACTCCCTGGGAGCAGGGGCTAACTTGGCTTTTATTTGGATGTCCAATGCTTGGGACGAAGGAAGCGCTTAGTAGATGATTTTCACGCATTCTCTACGAACATCATGGGATGATGTGTGTCCCTCACAGTGGTTCCCTGGGGACTGTACCAAAAAATGTCCCACATTGTGGGGATTAAAATTGTCGAACCTACAATGAGAGACTGAGGCAGAGCTCTGAGCCAACGGCACTTTGCTGAAGGGTCCACAGTCCCCTCTATTGCAGTGGACCTCAGATCTTTCTCCCGATCGGAGATGCCCCGTCTTCCAGGACCTTGTTTTTATACCCAAATATGTAAAAGAGGCATGGTAAAATACAGAATCTCCTTGGTTGACAGATATCACTGTTGAGGGTCAAAAATGGCTTATCACCAGGGTGGGGCGGTGTCACAGGTTGGGTGAAGCGGGGGGCATCTCCACTGACTGGTTATAAGGTGGTCACCTGCTCATGTTGGACAAGGAGAAAGGTCCAGAGGCACTAAAACAAGTTGGGGGACCTTTCATGCAGTTGAGTCACCTCTGCCACACTGGGCTTGGTCACCATGACAAGGAAAAACCAGGGTAGAGGGCCTCTAGCTAGCCTCCTATGATTGAGCAAGCCAACTTAGAACCTGCAGCTCACAGCTCTGGGCCTAATATACAGAACTTATAATGACTCCTCCTATCGAATACATCAAACTGATTAAAACCGATTGGAATACGTAGGGGTCCAAAGGAGTTATTTCTCACAACACAAACCTTTGGGGATGACCAGATTTCATATATAGAACTTGCATGTGTGAATAGGTATGTATGTATGTATGTATGTATATGTGTATACGTCTATCTATGCACATCCACATATACAGAGTCAGTCCTCCTTCTCCTGTTCCCCCTCCTCCTTGGAGCCTCTATGGCCGCAGGAGTCATGTCATCAACGAAGGGAGCGGTCACAGCTCCCCTCGGCTCCTTCTCTCCTGGGCTGCGGGCTGGCCAAGACCCCCCTGCAGAGAGTTATGTCCATCCTGTTTCTTTATCTGTCGTTTGAGGGCCAGACTCAAGCCTGTCTCATGGCTCAAACATTCACGGGCCTTGAATGTGAGCCAGGCCCCAAACAAAAGCCTTAGCCTAAGTCAGGATTCAGGAGAAGCTGTTTTCAGACTTTTGAGGGAATTTCCCACCTCTTCAAGGAGAGGGAACAGAGGGCTCTCCTGGGGCAGGCCTGGACGCTCCTGCTACCCACCTAACACTTGTAGGATCTTAAATAAGTCACTTAAATTGTTCTGCTGCTCAGAATTTGGACCAGAAGGCCTCTGAGGTCAGAACGTGGGAACAACCATGTACAAACATGATCCAGACAGGAGAAACTGGAAAGAATCACAGAGGAAAGGCGCTAGCATTAAGAGAGGTTGGGAAAGGTTTCTGGCTGAAGGGAGAGGTTTAGCTAGGATTTCGGGGAAGCCGGGAGGTGAAGATTAGGAGGGACAGCATTCCAGGCATGGGGCACAGCCAGGGAAAAGGCCTGGAGTCGGGAGATGGAGGGTCTTGTGTAAGGACCAGTCAGAAGGCCAGGGTCATCGAATTACAGAGTGTGGGGTACAAGGTATAAGAAGACTGGACTGGTGAGGGCAGGGGTGGAGGGCTAGGATAGGAAGGAGTTTGAACACCAGACAGAGGATTTTGTGTTTGATCCTGGAGGCCACAGGAAGCCACTGGAGCTTGTTGAGTCATGGTCAGACTTGCCCTTTAGAAAGATCCTTTTGGTGGCTGGGGGGAGAGACTGAGGCAGGCAGACCCGCCGGCTGCCGTTGCAGGGGTCCAGGCATGAGGAGATGAGGAGACATGTAGAAACAATGAACGTGGTGGATGGGGAGTCAGGAGATGCTGGGGTCCAAGTCGCCCCTGGACTCGACTGACTGAGCGAACTTAGGAAGAAGCATTACTTCTCCAGCCTCAGTTTCTTCATCTGAAAAATGGCCATGCTCATCTGCTGTGTTGTCTTCTCAGCCACAGTGGCTGGGAAGGCTCCAGAGGGACAACAAACAGAACCCTCTGCAGACTCCGGAGGCTTCCCTTGCTGTTGTCATTCAGGTTCCTTTCTGCACAGGGGGCCATCGGGTGTGCTGTGGGCCCGGAGAGGCTTTGAAGGACTGGGAAGATAATCCATTAAATCCCTATTCTTAACTTGGGAGAGTTCATCTAGTTATTCAAAGAATAAGACACATTTCAACCATATCACGTTACCCAGGATTGTTTCCAGATGGGCAAGGCGGCCCGAGTTCTGGTGCCTGGATCTGCTGGGATATTGCATGGCCAGGAGCCACCCCAGCCCTGTCCTTCCCTCCTCATTCTCACTCAGTCTCCCCAAGCTGAGGGGCACAGGCACCAGCCCTGGGATTCCCCTGTCCCACATGGTCTTTGGCATCTTTCTTCTTCGGGGCTGGTGGCACAGTCCTGAACTCATCTTGTAGTTAGTCCCACATAAGCAGAGAGAGAGAGAGAAAGGGAGGGCAGCCTCTTTCCCCCGACCTTGCAAACCCCTCTGAGGGCCCAGCACTGTGCTAGGCACTATGGGAATACAGCCTGGTTTTGAGAGCCTGCTCGATAGGCGAGGCCAACAATAAACTCACTTAAAAGAAAAGGAGAATGTCTCAGGCCACATAGAAACGGAAGGGGGACAATTATGGGGCAGGAGGGGCAGGAGCCCAACTTCTTCCCCAAACTCCCTGTGACCTTGGGCCTTGGTTTCCCCGTGTGTAAAATGAAGGGACTGGACTGAACGACCTCTAGGGTCTCATTGGGCTTCCAAAGTCCCTCCGTTTATCTCTCTCTGTCTTTGGGGCAGCCTGGCTCAGGGGACCCCCAAATCAAAGCCACTGGGAGTCCTTTCTTCGGGGTGAATCCCAGGACCTCTGGAGTCTATCTCAGGGCTTCAGTAACAGGCCTGGCTTATTGTTGGGGGGCGGCAGAGGAGGGGACCTGCTTGGATGCCAGGCAGTGGGATGCGGCCATGGCATGAGGCAAGTAAATGCTTCCATTTCACATATGCAGCAAGCATTTAAGGAGCTCCTACTGCATGCACACACAGCCTTGGGCGAGCTTTGGGGGTGGCGGGGTCAGAGTTTGGGTGGATTCAGTACTTGGTTTTCTGGGACACCCTCTCAGGCCATTCCTGATGCATAGCTTCCTGTGGTCTCCACTGAGTGCCTGAGGTCAAAAGTCACTGCCCTTCCCCATCTTCCAACCCTGCTGGTGATTCAGCGGCTAGCTCTGGGGCCCCACCAGCAGCAACAGGGATCCCAAAGCTGTCAGCCTGTGGTAGTGATGGATAGTCCCGAAGCGGCTTGCCTTGAATAAGATGGAAACATTTTTCTTTTACTACTTGAGACAAAACAGGGCTTCCCAGCTCATCACAGGGCCCTGGATTGGCAGGCCTTTGGAGGCCCCACCAAAGCCATGCTGGGGAAGATTTTCTCCCACCTGCCCTGGGGGCATGGCTCTGCAGGGTACCTCCTCTACCCTGAGTACATGAGGATCAATTCTATCCTCAGAGATCTAACTGAGCCTGGGCAGAGCCCTCCCACCCTCCACCCCAGCTTTTGGGTGGGGCCCATGTCATAGCTCTGGACACCGTCTTACAAGGTTTGACATTCTCCATCACCATAAATGATGGCAAAAATCATTGACTACCTTCTCAGGTTTGGTTTGGGGAAAATGAAAATCCAGCCAGCGACTCCTGGTCCCAATGGGAGGCCCCACAGAGGTGCTGCTCCACTGCTATTACTTGCTGTGGCTGGCCATGCTCACAGGGCTGAGTCTGGGACAATTCCAATCTTGGGTTTAGTTAGTATCTAGAAATGCCTGGAGGATAAAGTGGAGTCCTCATCGTGGGCCTGAGCTTTGGCAGTGAGGCATCGATGATGAGCCCTTTCCCTGCAGGTTGGGCTGTATGGCCCTGGGTAGAGAGCCCTTACAGACATCTCCTCTCCGACTCTGATCATGTGCTGACTATACCTGCCAGTGGGAGATATGCTTCACTTACCCTGGGCTCATTGGAGGTGGTTAAGGAAAGGAAGCCTCCACTGAGGCCAGCCATGGAATCTCATCGGGACAGGAAAAGAAGGGGCCCAGCAAGGCCTCCCAGGTGCCAGCTGGAAGGGCTTTGAGCCCACACCCAGTAAGGGACCCTCCCCTTCAGGTCAGAGGTGCCACATTGCCAGTGTGCCATCTACCCCAGAAGACCATCTCCTGAAGCAGAGGAGACCCCCAGACTCAGACCAACTGCCCCCAGAGCTCTTGGGCTTTAGAAAAGAATGAAAAGAAAGAGCCCAGCTGCCCCTTCATCTGAAGGGGAGGAAGATGTGTGTCCCACAAATGTGGGCCAAGCAGTCATGTCCCTTGGGGGCTTCTTCCTCTTAGAAATATATCTCAATCGTCTTTTCTTAACAATCACCTTTGATCCCAGTGTGCCCCTCCCCCTCTTCCACCTAGGGAGCCACTGGTATATCAAGGGGGAGAAAGAGAAAGCAGTCGCCCCAAAGCCACTGCTCTTACAGCCTAGGCTGTGATCCACACCCGCGTCAGCCACTTCTGAGACCAGGAATGGCCCGTCTTGGGGATGGCCACACTGAGTGGATGGGCCTGCAAGTGGCCTCCCCACCCATGCCAACACTGACCTTTTTCTCACATTCTTTCTCTTGTTCTGACCATTGAAAGAGGCTGTGATTTGGCGTCAAGACCTGGGTTTAGACTGGTGCGGAAAGTTCCCAAGCCACTCCCCCAGATTCCTTCATAGCTCCATACCTCAGTTTCCCCTTCCACTGCAGAATGAGGGGGTTGGACCAGATGACCTCGAAGGTCTTGTCCAGCACCATACTCTGTGAGCTGGTGATCCTATCACTGACCCATTTCTCTGACTACCTGGCAGGCTTCACCTCACTTAGACCATTGGCTGTCCATGCCTCTGCTCTGCCCTCTGGAGCTCCGCCCACCCCCACCCCCGCCACCAACTCCATGTAATGGCAGCTAGGTAGCCCTGGTAGTCCAGGAGCTTTGCACTTGGGTATGTGGCAGCTGGCAGTGCAGTGGAGAGAGCGCTGGGACTTGAGTCAGGAAGACCTGAATTCAGATCTGGCCTCTGACACTTCCCAGCTGGATCCTAGTGACCCTGGACAAGTCACCTAGCTTCCATTTGTTCCAGTGTCCCCAACTGTAAAATGGGGGGTGGTAATAATAGCACCTCTCCCCCAGGGTCGTTGTTGTAAAGCACTTAGCACAGTGCCTGGCACATAGTAGGTGCTGTATGGATACTGGGCACATAGTAGGTGCTATATGGATACTGATCCTCTCCCCCACTTTGACTTCCGTCATGGGCAGTGATAGACCCAGATTTCAGAACTCATGGATTTTGCAGAAGCATTTGGAGGAGTTCAGCCAGAGAGAGAAGAGCTAGTGCCCAAGGCGTGGGCTGTGGAGTCAGCTGTGGAGCTATTTCTGCAGGGACAAGAAGAGGAGTTTGTCTTTTGTGAGGATTGTGTAGATGAGGCCTCCTGCTAGTGATTTACGAGCCTGGATTTCACAAACCAAAAGTTCTCTCTCCTCCCCTCCCCCCAGCCCAGAGCAACTGTTGGGGTGTCGGTCACTCCCAGGCTCTCCCAAAGACCCCATACAGATATTAGCGGCAGAGTTTTTGAGCAGAGAGTCTGAGCCCGGCATCCACGGACAGATTTCAAGGCATGCATTCCAAGGGCAGTATTTGCCTGCCTCAGCCTCATGCTGAATTGGGCATTTCCATCGATCACAAACAAAAGCTCCGGACCAGAAGTGTGACATGGGCACCCTCAGAAATCCCGGCCATACTTGTTTCACATTGCCGTCAGTGCTGGTGCATCAGGTCCGACTTTCCGTGTCCCATTTGGGGTCTTCCTGGCAAAGATACAAGAGCACCTTGCCATTTCCGTCAGCTCAGATTACTGTTGTTGCAAAATGTCCCTTAGACTCGTCCCTACCTGGAGACCGCTGGATTGCCCAGACCTGTGGCTAGACACAACACCACAAACTGGGGTTTTTTTTAAGTTTTTGATGACTGCATTTCAATATGATCTGTTTTCTTTGTTAGGCTCAGCATTTCACTTCCATATTTAAGAGAATGATTCTGAGAAGGGTTCCTCTGAGTGACTGCCCAGGGAGTCCAGGACACAGACAAGGTGAAGAGCCTCTGGCTTAGAGCTTATGGCCCCAGTTCCTGAAGGAACCAATGTAGGAGCCCAGAATTCTAAGCGAATACAGTGGGGTCATGGAGGGTGAGGCTGAATGGCTCATGTTGGAGAGGGTCTCGTCCACCATAGGGAGGGGGCCTTGTAAATAGAGAGTTCTCTAGTGGATCTGGGGTGCATACAGATGGTGCTTAGCGTATGTTTACCGACCCAAATAGGGCTGCCATAATACCCAGTGGTCTACCTGGCCAGGGTCATTCCTGTGGAAGGTCTGGGATCTGGGGTCTGAGGCTTCCTTTGAAGTTTTGGGAACCAGAGACACACAAGGTGCCAGGTGTCTGGCTGGCTTTCTCAGTGGAGGGTTAACCAAGGAAACAGGAGCAGCCCTCTGGGCTGTAGGAGGCCTGAGTCCCCAGGTCCGCGTCACCCTGATGAGCTGTGGCTCCTTAGTCAATCAGCCTCTCTGGACCTGCCTCAGCTGCTTCCTCTGTAACATGTAAGATCTCCCAGGATGCAGTAGATACGTGAGTTATTGCAATTATCATCCCCCATTGTATAAAGAAGGAAAGTTAAAGGGAGTGGCCTCTCTGGGGGCTGAGTGGCCAGGGTTCTAGGCTCTAGTCCCCTACCAGGGAGGATGGACTGACTTGGGCCGTTCTTGTTCTCAGGCTGAAGGAGATGGGGTCCAGCTGGTGTGTGCCCATTCACTCACAGCCAAGCGGGAACATCTGGTTTCTTCATGTCCCTGGCTTGCTTTGTTCGAAGCCACACCTAGTCTCTTGGGTTCTCCAGACACCTCAGGTTCAGAGTGAAGAAGGAAACAGGTGCACAGTGTGGCCAGGCATTTTTCAGGAATCCCCATGCCATTGGGGAGGCATGTGGAAGGGAGTCCATCTGCAGTTCCAGGTTGTAGTCCTGGCTGGGGGGGAAGGGAAGGGGAGGGGTGCTGAGCCACTCTGTCCTCTTCTGGCTCAAGGACCCATTAAGCTCATATTGGCCAACTTCCCTCATCCAGTGAGTCCTTCTCCTCATGGCTCTTGTGACCTTCTCTCGCCACTCTTTCCTCCAACACCTTCCCTCTGCCAGGACCCTTGGGAAGAGAAGCCTCTTATTTGAGGGGTACTATAAAGGCAGCCCCATTAATCCAAATCTCTGCACCCTGTCTCCTGCTTTGTTCCTGTGGGCTCAACACAGCTGTTTCTAAAGCAAACTTTTAAAAAAATAGCCATATATGTATTGTGTATGTTTTTGAATGTGTCCTCCCTGCCACCCCCATGCCTGTAACGCAGTATAAAAAAGAAAGAGAAAAGCAAACCAGCCTATAACAGGGTATTCAGTGATCCACTCCCTGGGGTCCCCCACCTCTGCAGTTAAGGAAATACCCACATTTTCCCAGTCCTTCCGGGGATGGAGCTAGCTGATGTCATTGAGGGAGATGTCATTTCTCACCAGGCTTTGCTAATACACACACACACACACACACACACACTCACTCACTCACTCACTCACTCACTCACATACTCATCAGAGCAATGACACCTTGCTCGGCAGCATCTGTCTACTTTGTTTCCAGTTCTTTGCTTTCTCCCAAGGTGCTGCTGGAAAGACTTTCTTCCTGTGGTTGGGTTAGCCTCCTCAAGGGGAGACATTGTAGTCCTTTCTTGGTAAAATTCTAAACCACTTCTTCAACAGTGGCCAATGCAAAGGTCTCCCTGCAGTGTCTTCCTGTGCCTTGCTCTTCACAGCCCCTCCAGCATTGACCCTTCCCGTCATCTGTCATTTGCCACTTGTCTGGGACCTCAGAGTAGTGGTCATGTGCGTTTCTTTTATTCTTAATGATTTGAAACAGTCTTTTGTTTGGTGATTAGTTGGATTTCATCTTTTGAGAAGCTTTTGTGTAGATCATATGACAGCTAATTCACTGGAAACGTAAGCCAGGTTTTTTCTTATCTTTCCCAAGGATGCCTGACTGTGCACAGATCTCCACTCTGAGAAATGTTGCCTGGTCCTTGGCCCCCAGCAGATACTCATGGAGCATCCAGGGTGTGTAAAGCCCTGGGTTGGGCACCTTAGCAGAGGGAAAGGGCAATCAATGGGGAAAACCTTCCTGGAGCCCACCCTCTGGTCTTCCGGTTCTCTCCCCTGGGGGAGGGGCTTTGTGCTTAGTTCTGGGCAGATCAGTTAGAAGAAGAATATTGGGGTGGCAACGGGGGCACCCAGATCACGAAGAAGAGCTTTGAGTCCATCTCCCATGAGGATGGGTTGTAGGAAGTGAGGATACTGAGGCTGAAAAGAGATTGTGTGTGTGTGTGTGTGTGTGTGTGTGTGTGTGTGTTTGGTAGCCAGCTCATGGTCGCTGAAGGGCTACTATGTGGAAAAGGCAGGAGAATTGTTCTCTTTGGCCCTTTGGAGCAGAACCAGAAGCAATGCGAGAAATTTCAAAGAGAAAGAAAACAAACATTTACTAAGCACCTACTGTGTGCCAGGAATAATTTGGGTTTGATGTGAAGAGAAGTTTGCTAGCAATGGAAGCCATTCCCAAGTGAAGAGAGCCCTGGAATGGAAGGCAGAGAGCCCTGCCCTCCACTGGTGCCAGCTCTGCATCTTGACTCCTCAGATACGAACCCAGGGGAACCGGGCTGAACGCTCCATCACTCCAGAACGTCCCTGACTTGGTGTTCTCCAGAGGCTTTCGGTGAAGAGAGAATACAGGGATAGGGGCCCCCAGACCTTTAGGAGGTCTAGTGCAGAATTCCAGGGGAGAATTTGCCTGGGGAGAAGGTGGGGTTGGCTCCTGCAGATGCTGCAGGGAGCCCTGGGATCAGCTCTGGGCACCAGAGGGGCCTACTCTGGGGCACTTTGCCCCAGCCAGGCTTGCTGAGCCAGCCCTTAGAAGGCAATGTTGGCACTGCCCACCCAGCATCCCTGCCCCTGAGGATTTCAGCCCCTCCCCTCCCCTCAGACTTCTTCCTCTGGAAGAAGAAACCCCCAGGTCTTTCCTTCCCAGTGTAAGGGGCTTTTCTAGCCTTCCTGCCCTCAGGGGGTTCCCAATTTAGCCGAGACAGGTTGGAGCACACCTAAGAAGAAAGACAAACAACTCGGAGGGCTTGGAAGCCAGGGCTTTCTGGCAGCCTGGGCAAGAAGTTGAGGAGACAGGCCAGTGGCAGCAGTGAGCTCGAGTGTTTTGCTGGGGGACTAGGTGGAACTTGACCTGGATACCAAGGTGGGAAGAGAGGCTGAGGGAGAGGGCTCCAGCAAGTTCTGGGCGCTTGTCATTGGTGCGCAATGTTGGCCATGGGCAGCTACCTCAGGGGTCCTCCTTCCTTAACTTCCACCCGACTCCCCTCTGAGAGCAAGGACCTCGGTAGAAGCCTCTGCCACCCACCTCATGCCCCCACTGGGGCCTCTGTGGTTTGCTTTGGTCAGGTGGCACCAGAGGAGTTGTGGGACGGGCCCATGTCCACCACCTTTATTAGGCCTGTGGGCTCCCCTCACCCCCAAGGCTGCACCAGGCCCCCAATTTCTGGTTGGAGGTGCTTGGCTCAAGTGGTTTTCTTTGCTTTGCTTTCCCCTCCCCCCCACTTCTTTGTTAAAAACGCTCAAGGAGATTCAATGCTAATGAGAAGCTGGGGTTAGGAGTGTCAGGGGCAGAAGTTGAGAACCGGGCTGGGGGTCACGCATGTCTCTGGCTGCCGTATTTTCCAGTCCCAGCCAAGATGGCAGGGCCTAGGCAGGCACCTGGACGCATTTGCATACTTTCGTTAGCGCTGCAGACAAAACCCTGGTTAATGTTCACAGTGGGGAGCAGCAATTAGCATGTCCCATGAATCAGGGCTGTTTACTTTGCCTTTGTGCCGGATAATCATTGGTCAGGCCCCGTCAGCCCCCGAACTCTGATTTACAGGTGTCTGCAATAAAAGTGTTGGCTCACCCTTCGTCCCAGGGGCCCAGGGGAGGCAGAAAATGCAAAACAAAAAAAGGTCCATTTGCTTTCGCTTCTTAATGGTTGAGTTTGACATGGGGTGGGGGGCGAGGGGTGAGGGGCTTCTTACCCCCTTCCTGTAATCTATGAATTGACGAGCCTATCTTTCCAGCCGAGAATGTGGTTGGTGTCAGCCAGGGAGTGGCTGCGGGTCCAGGAGGTGGGCAGAGTCATATAGCAGCTGGGGGTGGGGGTGGGGTGATCCCAGAGATTGAGGAGAAAAGGAAATGTGGATTTTCGAAGAAAGTCTGGCTAGTAGAGAAGCCTCCCAGTGGGCCACAAAGGGCAGGAGCTTCTCGGATTTACAGCGACAACAAATAGGATTGTTTCTTTGATGATTCTGAAGACCCGGAGTGTCTGGAGGAGAGAGTTAACCCGGACAGCCTTTGCCGGGGGCACCTCGGCAGAGGAGATCTCCCGAGAGAGGTCCTTTCCCCTCTGCCCGCATCCGACTTTCTCCACCTAGGGTTCACACCTCTCTAGTTGGAGGAGAAAGGTGCTTGTTCTCCTCGCTCTTCTGGGACAAGACTGAGGCCCTGGAGGTCGCCGTCCGCCAGCGCAGCAACCCTGGCTGTGGTTTTCTCCAAGTGGTCCAGTCTGCATCTGTTCATACAAGTCTTGTCCGTCCCATACCAGAGCTATGTGCGAAAGCCTTCCCTGGCCCTCAAAGGCCTCAAGCTCCCCTCTCCCTTTCCCACACAGGCCACAGTATGTTGGCAAGCTGTCCTCTCCGTGGGCATTCACTTTGCTTCTCGTGCTGCTGTGGACAGCTCAGCTGCTGGCCTCTCTGGCCTCGCCCAGCGCGGCTGGCTCTGGGCGATTTGCTGAAGTGTCTCCCTTTGTTTACAAGAACAGCAGAGTCTGGTCTGGACCCCTCCTGGAGTCCTGGGAGAATCATCTAGCCAGAGTTATCGAGTAACTGCGCTTCCCGATCAGAAAGGCGATAGAGCAGAACTTTATCAGCCTAGCAATCGATGAATCCAGGGGGACAGGGGGAAAGGAAGAAATAGGCATTCATATGGGACCTACTATGTGTCCGGCACCATGCTGAGTGCTTTACACATATTGTCTCATTCCGTCCTTACAACAGCCCTGTGAGGGAGAGTCTCTGAGACTGAATTTGAACTCAGATCTTCCTGACTCCAGGCCTCATGCTCTGTGGACCCACCAGCTACGTAAACAAGCACTTTCTTCTGTGAGCCTACTCTCCACCCTGCAAACCCGGATCTGGATCTTCGCTGTGTAGGATAGAGCCTGGAGCCATGGAGGTGGAGGCAGAAGACCTGGGTTTGAATCTCAAGTCCCATTCTCACTCTGCCTCAGTTTCTGCATCTGTAAAATATGGAGTTTGAACCAAATGGTCTCAAGCTTCCTGACCAGTTCTAAACAGTGACTGTGACTGAATAGAGAGCAGAGTGCTGTGAGATCCAGTGAGGGGATGAGGGGAGCAGCAGAAGCAACAAAGGCATGTGTGTGTGTGTGTGTGTGCGCGCGTGTGTGTGGAACTGTGCATGCATGTACATGTGTGTGCCCAGCCCAGGCCTAGAAGTCATCTCTAGTGGGCAGAGGAAGGACCCTGGGGCTCGGGGCCCTCCCCCTCAGCAGAGAGAGGCAGTCATGGTGCCATACTCTGGTGGTCAAAGCAGGACGATCATTCTGGCCTTTCCCATAGATGCCATTCTGGCCTCCCCTCCCACTGACACTCCCTAGACGTGACTTGTGTGTCCACATCTCCTCCATTGGTCTGGGAGCTACTGGAGCTGTCTTTGGGACTGTCTGTGACCTCACTGTCTGTGCTCAGCACTACACATAGCTCACAGTAGGCACTTAATGAATGCTTGACTGATTTCAGACTGTTGGTTCTCACATTGGACCAGATGTCCAGGGGCCCCAACGAGGGCAAGGACTTGGCCAAAGACTCTAGCCTGTGAAAGGCTGAGGCTGAAGCGTGGATTCTGACTCCAAATGCTGCTCTCTTTACGATATCAGCTAAATGGATCCCCCAGCCCACCAAGGGGGCCAGTTCTGGTGAGTTCCAGGAGCCCTGACATTTCTGTGTCTGGAATGTACACAGGGACAGGGGACTGGCCAAATGGCTACAATCAAGGGGGCCAAGCCAGCTTTTGTCCTGGGGAGTTGGCATTCTCCTCAGCCTCGGTCATTGGGTGGAAACATGCCATCATGGTTTCCCATGGGATATGGAGCCCAGGGGCCAAGGTGGACTGGCCTGGCAGGAAGGCAGGTGTGCCAGCCCCTGGGGACCTTTGAGGCCCCATCTCTGTGGCTAGGGCATCGAAGAGGCTCTCCATCCCACAGCCCGAACTTAGACGGAAGACAGTGCTGCGCTCTGGTGTCTTAAAGGGTTAAACTTCGGGGGCCAAGCAGGCTGTCTGAGGCGATCCATTTGGAATGTCAAAAGGAGAAACCCGCCAGCAGCCAGGACCATGCCAGCGAGACCGCTACAAGTCACAAAACATCCAAGACTAATTTCTTTCCCCTGTTTGTCCTACTGTGGAGAGAACGTTAAAAGGCACCTCTCAGGGGGCTGAAAGGAGGCACAATAGGCCTTCTCTGCTCCGAGGGAGGCCCTCTCCTCTGCACTCTTTGTGTATGGTCTGCTCAGAAAGCGTCTCCTGCTGGGAGCCTTTGTGAAGCTTCGGAATTCAGCCCCAATCCAGGCATCCACCAGCTTGGGCCCTCCTGCCTTCAGCTTCTAGAAATCTCTCTCCAACCTGGATCAGAGCCCCCTTCCCCTCAGACCCCCTCCTCAAACCCTGGCGGATCCCCAAGTGCCAGTTCTCCCCCTTACACACACACACACACACACATACACACACACACACACACACACACACACACACACACACGCGCGCACACACACACACACACACACACACGCACACACACACACCAACACAGAACACACACACACGCACACACACACACCAACACAGAACACACACACACACACACACCCTCAGTGCTGCAAGGCCACTTTGCCAGTGGAATGGACAGATTTGGGTCCAAAGATATTTCCCGAGATTTGCATTCTGGTGAGAAAAAGCCTTGGCTTCCAAGGTCGCCCAGGCTTGGGAGAGGGGTAGGGCACTGCCGTGGAATGAAGGAAGAAGCAGGTAATGAGCAATAGGGCCAAGATGCCCGGTCCCCAGGGGTTTCCCTTCCTTCAGAGCCTCCCAGGAGACAATTTTTAAAAAACCCTTTTGAACTTGAAAGGCAAGAACTCACCCCCCACCCCCTCACCCCTCAAGCCGAAAACCTCCACTGCTTCGGAAAGGCTGCCGGCTCTGGACTGGGTTTCAGAAACAATATGAGGGACAGAGGGGGAAGGAAGGACACAAGCATTTATTAAGCACCTACTATGTGCCAGGCACTGTGCTAAATGCTCTGTTTATATCTGCTTTGCTCAGATCCATACAGAGGGGGTACATTGGAGCAGAGAGCAGAGAGAACATGGAACCTCTCACCCATGCTGGGGTTCCTGCCTGCCTACCCCAAGCAGGAGATGCTGTGCTCTCATCAAGATTCACAGATGAGAATCTGGATGTGTGCAAATGTACTTAACTTTACATAGTAAAAAATCTTCTGTATTTCTTTTTTCACATTTAAAATGCATCAGCAGTCACAACTCTCCTATAAACTGAGGCACCTTGACATGCTGATGTAGAAGCACAGACTGTGTCCTTCAGGGGCATTAGCAGCCGTTCACAACTGCCAGGGCTGAATGAAGCTGTAGGGATGAGAAGGGGCAGCCTGCTGGGATGGAAAGAGCCTTGGCTTGGGAGCTGAGAGACCAGTCAGTCAGTCAACATGTACTGAGCACCTATTATGTGTCAGGCACTGTGCTAAATGCTGGAGATACAAACAGGGGCAAAACATAGTCCCGTTCTCAAGGATCTCATGAGCTTTCATGGGGGGTGGGGAACAAATATATCCAGATAAAGTGATAAAGGAGATTAGCAGGAAATCGGGTGGTTGTTGAGGAAGGCCCTGGAATTCAGAGGGCTGGGGAAGGCTTCCTGGGGAAGGTGGGATGTTAGTTGGGACTTAAAAGAAGTTGGAGAGGTCAGCAGTCAAAGGGGAGGAGGGGGAGGGTCCCAGGCATGAGAGATGACCCGAAAAAATGACCACAGGTGAGAGATGGAGGAGCTTGTTGGTGGAACAGCCAGGAGGGAGGGCGATTCATAGGAGAGTCAGCTGTAAGAAGACTGGAAAGGGAGGGGTACTAGGTTACAAGGGGCTTTGAATGCCAAACAGGATTTTCTATCTGGTCCTGGAGGAACTAGAGAGCCACTGGAGATTCTTGAGTTGGGGAGTGACACGACTTTTACTGGTTAGATGGACGATGGACTGGCGGGGGAGAGACTCGAGGCCGGCAGACCCCCCAGCAGCTCTTGCCACGGTCCAGGCCTGAGGTGATGAGGGTCTGCACCAGGGTGAGGGCAGGGTCAGAGAAGAGAAGGGGGAGGATTGAGGAGATTCTTTGGAGGAGAATTCAGCAGGTCTTGGCACCATCTTTGATTGGGGAGTGAGAGGTTGTGAGGAGTCCAGGGTGACTCCTAGGGTGTGAGCCCCAGGACTGGGGAGGATGGAAGTGCTCTGTACGGGAACAGGGAAGGCAGGGGTGGGGGGAAGGGTTAGGGGGAAAGCTCAGGAGCTCTGTTTTGGAGACGTTGAGTTGAAACTGTCTACTGGACATCCAGTTTTTGATCTTTGAAAAGCACTTGGAGATGCCAGACCTGAGTGTGACCTTCTCCAACCACACACACCCCCAGTCTGGTTTGGCCCCGAGGGGCATTGCTTGGAGCCTAGGGGAGGGCAGGGGAGGCCCTGGGAGGTGTAGAGAGGATGATTTAGGTACGACTTCAGGAAGAGCTTTCCAAGAGACAAAGTGGAGTGGGCCGCTTTGGGGAGGGGATAAGGGCATCTTCCCCACTGGACATTTTTGAGGAGAGACTGATGGGCACTTGCTGGGGGTTTGGCCAGCTATGGGATGGCCTCAGTGGCCTTGTGGTCATACTAGCTGTATGACCCTGGCCTCAGTTTCCTCTTCCGTAAACCATGGAGGCCAGATGAAATGACCACTGTGGTTCTCTCCCCCTAATCTGCAGTCCTCTGGTGGGGAGGAGGAATAGGAAGGAGCTTCCTGGTGAAGCATCCCCAGTTGTTTCTCCTGTTGTGCCCCACCCCAGGTACTTCCCGGGCTCTGGTCAGCATTCCTCCCTCCTCTCAGGTCTCCTCTCCGCTGTATCCCCTGGAAGCCAAGCTGGTCTCCCACGGGTGGCAGGGTTTGAAGGTTTGACTCAGTTGACCAACCACAGAGAGGACTGCAAATGGAAGAATGACCTACAAATGTCAGAGAAAGTGACCAGGGCACCTGGGCTTGTCCCGGGAGGCACTGTCCAGGGAGCCCAGAAGGGAGGCAGATTGTTCTTAGAACAGCCTGGCATCACTTGCTCGATGGGTGGCTTGTTTTTGCAAATAGAGAAACCGAGGTAGCAGAAGCAAGGGGTTTGCTCTGAGTTTGTAAAAGTCTGATCCCAATGAAGCAATAGGTACCAGATGCTGGCCTGTGCCCCCACCCCACCCCAGGAAGCAGCAGGTGGCAGATGCTGGCCTGACTCAGCAAGGTCCTCAGTTTACTCCTGGACTCTCCATCCCCAGAGGGACCCTAGCACATAGAACACTGAATTTCGGAGCTAAGAGGGCTCCCAGAGCTCACAGGTTCCCTCCCCATAGAGATAGGAGAACTACACTGAGAGAGAAGAGTAGACTTGGGAACTTGCCCAAGTGCTCCGGCCATGTGGACAAGTGAAAATTCTACCCTGGCCAGGCCTCCCTCGACAGTGTAGGTTACCAGAGGGGAGATGCACCCGGGACCATTACAGCCCCACATGCCCCAAGTGTGGGCTTGAGACATGATGGCCTGGGCACCTGGCTTCTTGTATGAGGGCCCAGGGGCATCCTGGCACCCCCTGATCATCCTTTCAGGGGCCCCATTGAGAAGAGGTGCCCCTTAGGGAGTGCCCTCCCACCTCGTCCCCACCCCTAGACCTCTTCCTTTCAAGCTGCCTTACCCTGTGAATGAGAGGAAGGCCCACTTCCCAACTTCCAGCCCCCTTGGCCAACTGGCAGGGGTTGCCAAGGGGAATCAAAAGAGGCTCCATCCTAAGAATGGAAAGAGACGGAGTGGGTTAAGGGTGGGGGGGGCTGAGAAGTGCCCAGAGGAAGCCTCACAATGCAGCCCCACATGGCAGCACCTCCAGGGCCAAATGATGCAGAAGATTCCTGCTGAGGTTGGGGGTGGGCCACAAGGCCCAGCACATCCCGCAGCCCCCAAGCCTGGCTGCTCATCCATGGGCATACATTTGGAGGAACCCCAGGGCAGCAGGGTGCTGGCTGACACAAATGATCGGTCCCCTCCTTGTCCCTTGAGAGGGAGAAGGCTGAAGGAATGGGAATGAGCTGGGCTGCCAAGATCAAGGGTGGGGAAGGGGCTCTCCTGGCCCACACAATGCGTGTTCCCAGCGGGCAGGCTTTGTGTGGGGGCTCTGCTCATCTCTGCCCTCCCCCACTTTGGCTCTCTTGGCAGCACCCACCCTCCCATAGAGCCCACCCCAGCCTGGTTGCCAGGCCCTCTCCCCTCTCCCTCAACACATACTCTCTGCTTCTGCCAGCTCCTCCTGCCCCCCTGCCTGGCTGCCTCGGCTTTTTTTGGCATCTTTCTCTGGCTGCCAAGGAGGGTGAGAGCCCAGGGCCCTGGCTCCACACAATGCCTGGCAGCCCTAAAGGACAGGACAGGGAGGCAGAGCATCCCCTCCCCAGCCAAGGGAAAGGTCAAGGCCAGCCTGTTATCCTATGCCTCCAGCCTTGAGCAGCCAGAGTGTGCCGGGAGGGGAGGCCTGGCCCCCTGTGCCTGAGCCTCTGCCTGCCCTCAGGCTGCCTGGCCTCTCACACCCTCTGTAGGCCTCCTTCCCCCTTCCTGGGCTGCAGCAGATGGCACAGAGGACAGGGGACAGTGCCAGGAGTGAAGGGAGAGGTGGGTGTGAATTTTGCCTCAGACATTTGCTAACTCTGTGACCTTGGGCAAGTCCTGTGGCCCCCAGGAGCCTCTGATCCTTGCTTTTATCGCCCTGGCCAAGTCATTTAACGTTTCCAGTTACCTGCGCTTCCTCAGGTAGCTCACCTGGGAATGAGGAGGTTGGGGGACTGGGGATCTGCCTGATGTTTCTATCGATGACTGGGATAAGGAGGCATGCGCCGTGTCTTAGCAGCTCTGCAGAGAGCATCATGCTGGGAGGGATGGTTAACAGACTGAGTCAGGATCCAAAAAGCTTTTGACAGGCGAGAGCACTGGGCTGAAGCAGATGAAGTAGAAATTAATAGGCAGCAATATGAAGTCACACCCTTGGGTCAAAGAAATCAACTCACAACCCAAGATGGTGCAGGTGTGGTTAGCCAGCAAATCATCTTTTAAATGATCCTGTGGGTCATAGTGTCCCACAAACTCAGTGTGAGTCAACAGTGACCTATGCCAGCCACAAGACCTTATGTGGGGTGAAAGTCCATCTGTTCTTGGCAGACCTGCCAGTTGTACTATGTTGAGCTCTGCCCGTCATGTTTAAGGAAAGCCATCGATAAGCAAAGGGGGCTACAGTGTGTGGTGCTCAGGATGGTAAAGGTCCAGGAGATTGGGCCAGGTGACTGTTGGCTGAAGGAACTGAGGGGCTTTAGCTTGGGGAAGAGGTTTAGTGAATTCAAATATTTGAATGATGTGCCTTTCCTCTGCCCTGGTCCAACCACACCTGGTGTATCGTGGTCTGAGCCAGCACCCTCTCAAGGAAGGGGATGAGAGAGGCTCCAGCCCCGGAGCCTGCTCCCTCAGCCTCCTGCAGCTCTCCTCAGTCTTCTGGCCCTTGGTCAGTTATCTTGAGGTCCCCCAGGGTAGTCAGTGGGCATCAGGCCTCCAGTTGGAAAAGCCATATCCGGACCTTGTCGTTGCACAAATATGACCAAGAACTGGGGGGGGGGGTCTAGAAAGATCTCAATTCAGTCCCTCCTGTGCGTGTGTGCAATGTGTGTGCGTATGTGTGTGTATGTGTGTGTGCATGCATGTGTGCATGTGCATGTGTGCATGTGTATGCATGTATATGTGTGTGCGTGCGTGCATGTGTGTGTGTGTACATTGTGTGTATGTGTGTGCGTGTGTGTGTATATGCGTGCATATATGTGTGTATGTGCATGTGTGTGCATGCATGCCTGTGCATGTGCATGTATGTATGTGTGTGCATGTGTATGCATGTGTGTATGCATGTATATGTGTGTTCATGTGTGTGGGGGTGTGGGGGTGTGTGCATGTGTGTGTGTGCATTGTGTGTATGTGTGTGCGTGTGTGCGTGTATATGCGTGCATATATGTGTGTATGTGCATGTGTGTGCATGCATGCCTGTGCATGCGCGTGTATGTATGTGTGTGCATGTGTATGCATGTGTGTATGCATGTGCATGTGTGGGGGGGTGTGGGTGTGTGTGCATGCGCACGTGCATGCACACGTGCATGCACGCACAGCTAGAGAGAGACATCAGCAGACCTGTCTGGATACATCCACGCATGAATGAATTGGAATGTCAGAGTCCTACGTACCCCTCCTCCACCTTACTGTTGTAGAATAGAGCATTGAGAGAAAGGAAGGGGCTTGTCCAAGGTTCTACAGTCAGGAATGAGAAATCTCATAGTGGAGAAGAGAGAGCGCTGGACCTGGAATCAGAAAGACTTGAGTTCAAATCTTTCTTCTTACAGAAAGAGTAATAAAGTTATTTCTACATCCCTGGAGCTTGTTTTGCTTAGGATTCATGCCTCCCCTTTAATCTACCCCCATTTAATTCCCCTTCCCCTTTCTCTCTTTTCCCTCCTATTACACTGTTGAGTGAAATGCCTTTCTGTATCCAACTCAGTGTTCATCCATGTGTATGTACATGCATCTTTCATTTGACCTGTTCAGAAGAGAATAAGGTTCAAGTGTCACCCCATCCCCCTCTCCCCTCCTTGTTTATATAAACATCTACTTGGGCGCCCTGATTATGTGAGATGATTTTCTCTAACCTTTTCCCTCCACCTTGCCCCATGTATTCTTCTTCCCCTCTTTTTCCATTCTTTTCTTAAGAGCATTAAGACATAACAGAACCACTTCCAGGCCTTGTCTCCTTGGACTCCCTTCTCTGAACTCATATGATGAGAGGGGTCACTGGTATCATCTCCCCATATTTAAATGTAAGCACTTTACCCCTGTTTAGTTCCTTATCACTCTTAATTCATGTTTAACTTTTTTATTTTTCTCTTCACTCCTGTGTTTGATCTTCAGATTTTCTCTGCAGCTCTGATTTTTTTCATTAGGGATGTTTGGAAGTCCTCTATTTCATTAAAGATCTATTTTCTTCACTATACCATTATACTCAGTTTTGCTGGTAAGTTATTCTTGGTTATAAATTTCCCTCCCTCCCTCCCTCTCTCTCTCTCTCTCTCTCTCTCTCTCTCTCTCTCTCTCTCTCTCTCTCTCATTCGCCTTCCATAATGTTGTATTCCAAGCTCTCTGCTCCTTTATTGTAGTGACTGTGAATCTTGTGTGATCCTGACTGTGGGTCCTCAGTACTTGCATATTTTCTTTCGGGCTGCTTGCAGTATTTTTTCTATGACATGGAAGCTCTAGGTTTGAGCTATAATGTTCCTGGCAGTTTTATTTTGGTGTTTCTTTCAGGAGGTGCCTGGTGGATTCTGTTTCCATTTTGTCCTCTGGTTCTAAGAGATCTAGGGAGTTTTCTCTTAGGATTTCTTGAAAGAGGATTCTGAGGCTCTTTTTTGGTCAGCATTCTGATAGCTGTTAATTCCCCTTCCGATTCTTCCTTTTATAGATCTCATTTCCTTTCCATGTTTTCTCTCAAATTCTCTCATCGCGTTTATATTAAAAGAAAACATTTTAACTTTTTCTTTAGCTCTTGCTTCATCTTTTCCAGCAATTCTAGTTTGTGCACGGGGGATGGAGAAGGGGGTGAGGTACTAGTCTGAAATTTATTTTGTGATTACATAGGACCTCTGCAAGCCCCTAGTTTGTACTCCAAAGTGCCGGCCTCATTTCCCTGCAGAGAGCTGTAGGTTCACTGGGAGAGAGAGAGCGGTGATTAGCATGCTGGGACTGCCCTTCCTGGAGACAATGACCTGTTCTACTCAGCTGGGCTCAGCCTGCGTGGCCCAACAATATTCTAAGTTTGCCCCTTGGAAACAGTAAAAAAAAGTCCTAACTTAATTGATATTACACCCTGTCCCTTCCTTCCCAGACAGCCTTGAGATTCCTGCCCCATAGAGGTGCCCAGAGTGCACTGAAATTCAGGACTTCTGGGCACATGCCCACTGTGACACCCCAGCAGCCCTCAGGGGCTCAATCTTCTTGACCCTTACACAGAACCCAGTGCAGGAGAGAGGGCTTTGTTATTACCCACCCTTCCCCCATGCTGGAATTAGAACCCACAAATCTTGGGTCCCAGCTCCACTTGGCAGAGGAATGAGACAGGCAGCTTGGGATGAAAAATGATCAGACTTGACATTGGGGGTCCAGATCCTAGCCCTGCTCTGCATCAGGGTGACCTTGGCCATCACTTTCTGCATGCTTCAGTTTCTCCATCTATAAAATGGATCGCCTGCTCTAAATTTCTGGTCCATTGACCCTGGACCTTGAGGCTCTCCATTATGTATATAAACTAAAATCTAGGATCCCTAAGGTGGGTAGTCACAATATCTTATAACATGACCTCAAACTGTCTTTCCTGTCTGACCATCCTCATGTACAACCTGAGTTCTGGATAGGGACATTGTAAGGGAGCCCGCAGTCACACGAGTGGGCACCTCTCAGATGTGTACTGCTTGCTGTGTCCCCCCTTGCTGCCCTGGCTCCCCTCATCCCCTCTGCCTAGACCCAACCACCGCCTCAGTCCCTTCTTCTTCTTCAAGTCCTTCTGTTTCTTTGGAAGCCTGCCCTGGGGTCACTGCCTCCAGGAAGCCTTCCCTGGCCACTCCAACAGATTTCATGCTTTCCCCATGCCTCTCATTCCCTTCGTCTGTAAGAGTCAGCTGTCTCTCAGATCCTTCCCAACCTGAAGGCTCTGTGCAGTTCAGTTTAAGTCTCGTGTGCCTAGCCTCATGCTTTGTGCTTAGGGATACAATGTATCCTGTCTCTGTCTCCGCCAAAACAAAACAACAAAATAAACAATCCCTGCCTTCAGGGAGCTCACATTCCATTGCAGGGAGGCCGCAGTGTACAGAGCCAAGGAAGTAATTTCAACCACTAACAAGGGTTGGGGAGGGGTGGTCAGGAAAGGCTTGGAGGGGTGAGGGGAAGAGATGTGGCCTGGACTCTGAAGGGAGCTAAGGGCTGATGATGAGCCCAGAGACTTGGCCAAGGCAGAAAGTGCAGGATCTACATGTTCAATGTTGCCACTGCCAAAACATGAGCAGGGAAATCGTCCTTCTGCTCATCCTGCCTGTGAGAGCCCCCATATCCATGGCGACCCTCATTCTCCTACTAAAAGGTTTGAAAAGCCCTTTGGAGAAGATGGAGGACAGTGAGGCAAGAAAGCTGAGAAGACTGTCCCAGGAGGGGAAAGACAGGCCACCAGGTTAGCGCTGGGAGAGACGTGTGCCCCACAATGGGGTCCGTGTCTGGTGCCTCCTCCTGCTCTTCCACCTGTTGGCCGATTTATGTCAACACTGGTGTGGGCAGAGTTTAAACTCCAGGTTAAACACACACACACACACACTGGCACGCACGCACGCACGCACGCACGGACGAGCACAAAAAAATAATCAAAGTAAGCAGAGGAAATATGGCTGAAGCCCAACTCCAGTTTTCCCTCAAGAACCTGGGGCATGTGGCATATCCCCCAAGTCCTGCAAATACTATGTAGACAGATCCCCCTTTCTTAAAGAACTCCAGAGTGCAGAAATCTGAGCATTAACTGAAGGTCCTAGAGCTCTGAGCTGGGAGAACCCTTGGACACCAACTGGCTCAGTTCACCCATTTCACAGTGTGGAAAACTGAGATCAAAGCCCAGAAACCTAAAAGGGCCTAATTTGGACCTAACACCTTCCTACTCCCTGTCCCACAAAGCAGCAGGACGAGGCAGAGGCAAGCCCTCTTTTCGGGATTACTTCTGGTCAGAGGTTGGCTTCAGGGCCCAGGTAAAGAGCTGAGTCCCGGGATCCATCTGAAGGATGAAACACTTCCAGAGATCCTGGCAAATGGCTCACTTTGTACGTGTCCCCTGTCCCCTTGTCACCCTAACTTCTGTGACCGTGAGAGGATGAGCCATCAGAGCCCTTGGCATCCCTGCTTCGGCTCCCTATCCCCAGCCTCTCCATTTTCACTGTAGATGCAGCGGGGTGCCCTGATCTGTCACTTACGTGACCTAGGGCAAGGCCCTTCCCCCTCTGGGCCTCAGTTTCCCCACCCAGAACAGGAGGATTCTAGCCAAGATAGCGAAAGGCCTTGACTTTGTGATCCATCGAGAGAACTGGGAGTGTTCAGCTTGGGGAGGAGAAGACTCGGGGGAGCCCTGAGAGCTGTGCTTCAGTATCTGAAGGCCAGTGGTGTGGAGAAGGGATCAGCCTCACTCTGCTTGGCCCCAGAGGGCAAAAGTAGGAGCCGTGGTGGGAAGAGGCAGATTGAGGCTGGAGGAACTGTCCCACCGTGGAATGGCCTGCCTCCAGAAGCAGTGGGCGACTGTCCCTGGAAGCTCTCACGCACAGGCTGCATCACTGCATCGGCACTTGTCACCCAGTAGGTGCTTAATTAGTATCGAGTACCTTGAACCCTCATCCCTGCTAACTATCCCAGATCTCTTCTGCCCTTTGTAGCCAAGCTCCTCGAAAAGGTCGCCCACAAGGGTGCCTCTCCTCTTACTCTCTCCTTAACCCCTGACAGCCTGGCGTCAGACCTCATCATTCCACAAAACGACTTTCTCCAAAGTTACCAATGATCTCCTGGTTGCCAGATCCAGCGGCTTTTTCCTCAATCCTCATTGTCCTTGAAGTCTTTACAGCTTTGGACAACAGTAACCACCTTTTCCTTGACATTCTCTTCTCTCTAGGTTTTTCACACACACACACACACACACACACACACACACACACACACACGAGCCAGCATGAGGGTGGGGGTGGGCAGGGATATCAAAGCCTGGGACAGCGGCAAACATTGATGTTGGTCTCTTTCCAGGATGCTGTTCAGACAGTGAGGGATTAAATCTCCCGGCACAGCTCCCCCCATCCTACCCCCCCAATCCCCTCCAGATAAAAAGCCTTGGTTTTGCATTCTGGCTGGAGATGGGTCACCCTGGGAGCTGAGCAAACCAAACCTGGATCAGGAGCAAGGACCAGATGGGAGGGGAGGGTGAGCTGGAGGGCCGAGATGTCATAGCACCCAGGGAGCAGGAGTCTCTGGGGGAGGGAACTCATTCCCTTCATTCCCCCCACCCCCTTCTTTGCTTGGGGGCAGGCAGGAGCGCTGTTGGCCAAACTCAAGCATTTACCGTATAAAAAGCTTCTTGGTGTATTTGTGAGATGTTGAATCCTGGTGATCCGTGGGACAGACTGGCAGCTCCCTCACCAACCCCCTGGACTTTCCAGCAGAGCATACAAGAATACACCAGGTCCTTGGGAAAGTGGCGGGAGGAGGTGGGGGGTGGCTTTGGGCTTGGGAATCCTCCCATGGCTCACTCTCCAGAATTCATTAGCCTCCTCCTTCCCCCACAAAGGTTATTGTCTTCAGAAACTCAAGTGGGCCCTGGGGGCCAAAACCAGTCTTTCTAGTGGGCTTTTGTCACTGACCTGCAGGGCTTTGTTCCAAATGCCCAAGCTTCGGGCATCCCAGACTCAGTGCCAGGCTAGGGTCCCCACAAAGCATCACTCAGGCCTCTGGGCAGCTTCCTCTCTCCTTCTCCCCAGCCCCAGTACAGGAGGGAGGCTGCCCAGACACTGCCCTGCCTGGACAGAGGCTGCTCCCATTTTACAGGTGCGAGCCAGAGGCCCAGGCAGGCCACCGCTTGCCCAGGACCACATCTCATGGGCACTTCTAAAACAAAGCTGAGCTGGGCTCTGCGCCTCCCCCTCGCCTGCCCCAGCCCGGCCTGCCCTCCCCCTCCTCCCCTATTGCCTGTACTTCTTTGCTGATTTTCTTTATCCTATGTAATGAGTCTATTACAATGGAAGGAGATTTGGATTTGCTGAATGTGTAAGCAAGGGACAACCAAGTCCATCCGAGCCTGTCTTCTCATCTGTAAAATAGAAAGAGATTGCGCCCTCTAAACGCGGCCAGGCAGAGTGTGTGCAAAGTATGTGCCAGGGGGTGAGACCTCCCTCCTCTACCAGGCTTCTCTGGCACCAACCAACATTTTGTAGCGGAGACAATATCAGACTTGGAGTCGGGAGGATCAAGGTTCGAATCCTACCTCAGAGACTTACTAGTTCTATGACCCTAGGAAAGTCACTTCACCTAGTTCTGCCTCGGTCTCCTCCTTAGTAATGTGAGGCTGTTGGACTCCATAGCCTCTGAGGCTCCTCTCTACTCCCCATCTCACATCCTCTGATCCTCCCTGTCCAGTTTCCCACGGGGCAGCTCAATCTCCTGTGCTGAAGCCCTTTCCAATCCCTGCTGCTGGAAGTGGCCCCCAACCTGCCTTCTGGGATCTCCCCCCAGACAGATGAGAGCCACAGGCAAGGCGCTTTAGCCATAGGCATAAGAAGGGAGCCAGGCTCGGAGACTGGCATGGGCAGAGCACGCAGGCATCTCCTTCTCCCAGCCTTGATGCAGTGGAAAGGGCATCTCATTTGATGTCAGAGGTCTTCAATTCAGATCCCTGCCCAGCCACACACTGTTCTGTACCCTCGGGCAAGCTTCTTCTCTGGGCCTTAGATCTCTCTTCTCCACTGTGAGGGGACTGGAGTGGAAAGTCCCAAAGGGTCCTGGTAGCTCTAACTCCTCTGGGCCGGGACTCCTCGTGCCCCTTTCTCCCTCCCTCCCAAAGCTGGGGGCAGGGAGAAGGAGGGATGTAGTCATCAGTCAGGGAGAGGGAAACAGGCCTGTTCTTCTTTTCCCATGCCAACCCCTGACACCTGGGGGGATGCTTCCTGGGGGACTGCGGACCCAGCAGAGAGATGCCCTTTGTCTGACTAGCACCCTGAGTCTCCCTTCCCTCGGTCACCTGAAAAAGACCAGCTCTGCTCTTCTTCCTTCTTGGTCCCCATCCCCCAGCCCCATCCAATTTCCCTCCCCCCAGCCCCAGTCTCCAGGCCCATCCAACCTCCTCCCCCAGCCCCAGTCCCCAGCACCATCCAACCCACCCCCAGCCCCCAGTCCCCCCCATCCAAAACCACCCCCACCCCCATCCAACCCTCCCCTCCCAGTCTCAATCCCTAGCCCCATCCAACCTCCCCCTGCCCCAGTCCCCAGTCCCCAGCCCCTTCTGCTGTGACAGCTGCTGCCCCCTTTGGCCTGCTCACTTGCTGCCGAGCTGACCAGCTGTTGGCAGGGGCTGGGGGCCCCAGCTGTTGCCAAGAGAGGGCAGGCAGATCCTGAGGTTGCACAGGCTGCCAGTGTCCAGCCTGTGGGGGAGTCGCCTGTAGGCAGCATTCCTACCCACCCCCACCGCCACCCCCGCCCCGCCAAACCCCCAGGCCTGCCTGTTGCTGTTGGCCATTGGGCTTCCCTGGAGTTCCCCCGTACCCTTGATTGGAGAGGCTCTCCTGGCTTTGAGAGCACGCAGTGAGCTCATGCAGCCTGACTGCCCCCAGGGGCTTGACTTGGCCTCCCGCGCTTCCCGCAGGTGCTCTGGGCCCTTCACAATGGGCCCAGCTGCGGCTTAAAGAATGCTAATAGGCAAACTCCCACCTGCCCCGGTCCCTTTCTAAGCTGGTCTCAACTAAGCCTTTTCTCCAGGGGGCAGGCTAGCCCTCCAGGGGTGATGGGCTAGCCCTCCAGGGGTGATGGGCTAGGCCCCAATGGCTGAAGGCCCGCCCAGAGGGAGCCCTCGGTTCTCACTTTCTCCTCTGCTCCCCCTGGGATGTCAATTCCTGGGTCTGAGAGATCTGGGTTGGGATTCTATTCCCCACCAGACTCTGTCTCCTATGAGCTGGCAAGTTGTCCTGGGCTCTGCGACTCAATCCAGGCATTTATCCTGCCCCTCTGGTGGGCTGGCACTTCCCCTCGCCCTCAGGGATCTTACCTTCCACTGCTTGCTGTCAGTGCCTAATCAAGGTAGCTGAATTGGGTTGGAGTGAAGGCCCGTCATGGAGCCCTGTGCTTCCGTGATTGCATTGCTTGGGATTGCCTGGTGTTCATTCAGCCTCCTGAAGGACGTTTGGCTTATCGTGAGCCTCTGAATCCCACCATCAGCTCACGTCTGACGTCCGAGGGTCATTTTGTCCTGCCGCCTTCTGTCGGGGCTCATAGACCTTTAAAGAGTGAGGCTGAGGTCCGCTTCTCCGATGCCCCCAAAGTGTGGCCCTTGCGCCTTCTTCTGCTCCCCCTCCCTCTGAATGCTGCTGGACCCATGAGAGGAAGCCTGATAAGGGAGGGGAGGGAGAGGAACGAGCATGGATTAAGCCCCTACTGTGTGCAGGAATGGAGGTCAATGCATTCCAAAGATTATCTCATCGGATTGTCACAGCTCCCCAGGGGCGGAGTCCTCTGAGTGGGGTGGGGGATTTCTGGCTCAGCCACTGATTAGCTGTATCATCTTGGACCTGCCAGCCTCTTCTCCGGTGCCTTAGTTTCCTTATCTGTAAAGGAGGAACCCTCCCCCTGTCTCCGTGTCTTTACCAGGATGCCCAGAAGATTCAAATGGGAGAATACCAAGTGTTCTGTGGAACCCTGGGACACTGCTCCATTGGCATTTGGGAAGGAATGTGGTTTTCTCATTGGGGCAACTTGGAGTTTGGGGATTTCACTGGATAAAGGGCCATAATTAAAGAAGACCCGTTTAGGCTTGACTGAAGGTGCTACTTCCTCACAATGAGGCCTCAGTATCCCCATCTGTAAAAGGAGGAGGTTCCAACTCCAAATGGTAACCTTCAGCTCCTCAGAGCCTGACCCCTCTTCTGACCATCAAATACTTAACAATGGTCAGTGTAGTTTGGGCACCTGCGAGTTCTGTCCTAATTAGAGTGCACGCCCCCCCAGGACAGGGCTTATGGGTTAGAGAGACAGCCTGGGGCAGTAGGAAGCTGCCTGGGCTTGGGCTCGGGCTTGGGCTCAGCAGGAGCCACCCAGGCCAGGCCCAGCTTGGGCACCATCTGCATGGTCTTAGGTACTATGTCTCACCTCTCTAGGACTAAGTTTCCTCGTCTGCACAACAGGAATAGCACCAAATGAGAAAATGTATATGGCGAGTTGGCAGACCTTAAAGGGCTCTGCTAACGTCAGGGATCGCTGCTGTTGTATTTGGTATGTCCACATACCCCCTTCACCCCAGCCCGCCCGGCTCATCACAAAGGGCTTTATACTTTGCTCATGGTTAGGAAATCGATGCTGAATTGACCTGGACCAGCCAGAAGTGAAAACTAACTGTTGGTTTCCCCCTCACTGATAGCCAGGGCATTGGGCCAAACTGACATCTCACTGCCCACCTCTCCTTCCACAGTCTTGGGGGAGAAGTGATGGCACAGCCAAGATCGGTGATTGATTCTAGACACTGTGCGAATCGCACCCACCCCTGGCCGTGGGGATTTCTCTGCTCCCTGGCATGTGGGGAGCCCACAGGCCTGGCAGAGAGGGGCATCCAGCAGGTGCAGAGGTCTGCCAGGCTCTGGGAAAGGACAGAGTTGGGCTGCTGTATACATCCTGAAACCCACCAGCTGAGTCCCTCTCCAAAGACTTGGGCCAGTGAGAGCTGGGGGCTGGGCCCAGGGCTCTGCAGCAAGTAACCCAGGGAGCTTGGAATTCAGGGAAGAAGATGCCTGAACAAGGAAGCCAAGGGCTTGGGGGCTGGACAGGGAAGCCCAGCATCAAAGGCCACTCTGGACTTGGGGGACAACTGTGCTCATCGTCTGTCCTGGAGTTCTGAGCCTCCCTGTCCATCGGAAAAGAGGGGAGGAGGGGAAGCATTTCTGCTGCTTTGAGTTTGGGTAAGGTCAAGGGCCCCTTTGCCAGCACCACTGGTAAATGTGATTAAAGATGTGTTTAGGCTTGACTGAAGGGAACACTTCCTCACGATGAGGCATTTTCCTGCCTCAATTTTCCCATCTGTAAAATGAGGCAGTCGTACTAGTGTCTAGTAGTTTGTATCTGTGATATTTTGTGGTCACTCTTTTGGTTAAATTCAGATTTATCATATTTTCACCCCTGAATTCTCTCTCTGCTACCTCTCCCTCTTTCCATTGAGAAAGCAAGAGCAACAAATTCATTCCCAACAAGTATAGTCAAACAAAGCAAGTTCCCGCATTAACCACATCAGGAAAGAAAGCCTCCCTTTGGCCCAGGCCATCAGCTCTGTCAGGAGGCAGCTGCAGGTTCATCCTGAACCCTCTAGATTGCAGTTGGCCATTGTGCCCATCAGAGGCAGCCAGTCTTTCAGGGTTGTTGTGGGCCTGGTATGTGTGGTTCTCCTGGTTCTGCTCCCTTCCCTCTGTATCAGTCCATACAGATCTTCCCAGGATTCTCTGAAGCCATCCCCTTCAGCATAGTATTGGGTCACAGTCCCAGATCATGATTTGTTCAGCCATCACCCAGTTGAGGCACCACACCCCCTTCCCCCACAATTTCCAATTCTTTGCCTTGGTGGTCATTCTTTTCCCCCGGCTCTCCATTTCCTCTTTGCCAGAGGTGACCCAGATAGAGAGGGTGTGGGAAGGGCTGGGTCTGCACATCTGAAACAATCTTCAGGACTCTGAGGCATTCACGGGACCAAAGGGATTCGAGTATGATCAGATGCCTGGCTTTAGTCTGATTTCCTTAATGTGTCCTTGGCAATCACCTCCCAGGGTTGCAGTGGGGGGAAGGGCAGAGCACCTGCATCCAACTACAAGGCATAGGATCAGGGGAGCCTCAGGGAGTGGAGGGCCATTGGTTCTGAGCTGGCAGGGGCCTCCAAGGACATCTGGTCAGACCCCTTCACTTTGGGATTCAGGAAGGCTAGTGGTAAGCCAAGACCAGTCCTTCTTAGTTTTGGGCATTGTGGTTGAGAGGGTGCCACGGGCCCCATCCCCAGCAGTAGCCCCTCCCCTCTCCCATGTCCGGTGAGAATTCAGACTGGCCAGGGTGCCAGCGAGGCCCAGCAGGGGGGGGGGGCAGGGCAGGGGTTGCAAGATAAGTCTGTTCTCACTTGGGATGAGGAGCTGGGCTTTCAAAGGAAGCCAGGAACAGGATTTTCCTTGACAGATGACGATGGGCTCCGAGTTTCTGGCTCCAGCGCTGGCTTCGGTTTGTCGGCCGTTTTCACTAGTGTGTGGGAAAGATGAAAACGGACTCTCTGGGGGATGATTTACATTGTCTGAAAAGGACTCATTAAATTTACAGATCCGATGATGTGGGGGGATGGGGAGCGGTATCAGGTCAATGAATAGTAATGACGTTGTGGGTGCACAAAGAGACGCCTACTTTCCAGGTCTGGGAGGGGACCAGCACGTGTCATCTGCCAGGCCGGGTTCAGTTCTGGGACCCCCAGTTCAGCAAAGACAGAGTCGCCAGCATGGCAGCGGGATCTGCAGGTGCCCTCCTTCCACCTGCCCCTAGGCCTGGCACCGGGGGCCTCCTGCTCCCCTGACACAGTGTGGGGCACTCCCTGGACAGCAGGACAGAGACTCTGTTTGTCCTGGGAAAGCTCCCTTGGTCCCCTGCTCACCCCAGCCTGTGAAAGCCAGCATCCAAGGCACAGACCAGGGGCCAAAGGGTGAGCAGAGAACACAAAAAACATGAAGAGTTGTGCGTATGCCCACCCCTGGGCGCCTCTTGCTTCCAAGCCCTGTAATGGGGGCCCTCTGACCTAGGGGGCCCCAGTGCCTGCGTCAGCGGGGAACAATCTCGTAATGTGCCACCACAGGCAGCCCTTTCTTCGGCCCTAGCAGGCCCGGCTTGCCCTGCCTTGGACAAATATGATGATTGTGCAGCAGGGAGACAGAGCCCCCTGGCAGTGGTCCACCAGGTTTCTCTGCTCTCCTCCACCCACGGTGCCCTGGGGGAGGCATGAAAGGTCTGTCCCTCCTTGGACCCAAGGCCAGGACTGTAGGAAGGCTCCTTCTTTGAGGGGCACATGCACACATGTTCCCTGCTTTGTGTCGTAACTAAGCAGTGAGAATGAGGGCCTAGAAGGCAGGACTCAGCCCTCCGACCCAGGGTCAGGAGTCCAGCATGGGGAGGGAGCAGGTGCCCAGACCAGGGGCTGCCAAGCAAGAGCTCTGGTTGCATCCTGACTTTGGCACAGACTGTGGCACCTCGGGCAAGGCCTTGCCCTACTCTGACCTTCAATCTCTTCCTATTTAAAATGGGGGGGGTCTCTAAGGTCATTTCCATGCTCCAGGCTCTGCAGCTCCTTCTCCTGGTCCCTCAGTTCAGATATTCAGGGCTCTGTGTTCCCTCTCCCTCAGCCAGATTGGGCATCTCCGTTCTCTGCCCTTAGGATGTCCCTCCTATCCCTGACACCCTGCTCCAGGCTGTCAGGTGGCTCCTGTCTCTGGCAGCCCAGGCCTGCAGCCCTTCTCTGAGGACCCTTGGGGGTGGGGGAGACTGGGCCTGCCTGGCTTGGGGGCTTGGCTTGGCCTCATGGCTACCCTCCCAGTTCTGGTCCCATCTCCAGAAAAGACAGCCCGGGGGATAAGGCTGCCAGTTTCCTTTCTCTGAGCAGGGACCATTGTGGCTTTGGAGGGGAACTCCAGTGTGCCTGTGATTGTGGTCCATGGGTACAGTTCCCTACCAGCTGAGAGCCCGGCTTCATGAGAAGGCCCCTGTGATGGGCGATCTAGTGAGAACAAGGAAGGCTCTTTGAAGCTGGGCACCTTTCCCTGAGAACCCGCCTGTGCCAAGTTGTAACAGGGCCCAAAGGCTGAGAAGGGGCAGCAGAAGAGCCGTCTGCAGCTGTGGGCCCTGGCCCTGGAGCGGCTGCAGATGTCCACAAGGGGGGCCTGGCTTCCCTCAGCCGAACAAAGGGAAGGGTGGCTCCCTGGAGAGGTCAGGCCAGCTTCGGCACTTGCCTCTCGTACCCATCACTGAACTCCATTCTTCTGAGGACTGCCGGCTCCCTGCCACTAGCCAGCTCGGGCCTGCCCAGCAGGGCCTCGTGGAGGCGGGACAGGGAATGCCCTGGGAGCCTGAAGTCCTGGCTCCCCGACTCTTTGGTTGGGGAACCATGTGGGGTGACTCTGAGCCACAGTTTCCTCCAATATCAAGCAGAGATGAAAAGGGACTGTGAGGGCAGTGGACTCAGCATGCTGGAGGACTTAGCAGGTCCTGAATTCAAGTCTTGCCCTGACCCACAATTTGGCTGTAACCGCAAACAGTTGGGCGACTGGGGGAGACTGTTTCTGTGTGGCAGTAGTGGAGGCAGCTTCCACCCTGGGAGTTCCTTTCCTGGCTGAGATCACAAATGTGGAGACCACACACCCAGCTGGCCGGGCCTCCTGGGGCTGTGGCTTCACCCACTCTGGTGGCAGAGGCTCTTTCTTCCAGGTGCCTGGGCCTGCCAGTCTGTCTGTGCTCCAGGGGATCGAGGGGCCCAGGCCATGGCATGCAGGGAAAGCCAGCTGGGGGCACAGTTAGGGACACACGCACATACACACACTCATGCATACACACACATGCACATGCACACACACACGCACACACGCACACACACGAACATGCACACTCCCACGCTGTACACAAACCTGATTTTGTTGACTAGATGCCTTCTTGTCTTCTGCATTGTGACAGACCGGGGCTGTCAGTGACCACCGAATGCCGCCCTTCTGTACCGCCTCTGTCCATCTCAGTCTGTCTGTCTGTCAGTATACATTTATTAAGCACCTTCTGTGTACCTGGTATTGTTTTAAGGGCAGAGCATACAAAGAAAGTCACAAGACAGTCCCTGCCCTCTTGTCCCAGTCTGAGGGGGAGAGGGAGCATGCAAACAGCCATGCCAAGCAAGCTCTGGATTGGAGAAATTAGACATGACCGGCAGAGGATGGGCATTTGTGTCGAGGAGGCCCTTCAAAAGGCTTCTTGTAGAAGATCAGATTTGGGCTGGGACTTGAAGGAAGCCAGAGAAGCCAGCAGGTGGAGATGAGGAGAGGGAGTGCTCCAGGCAGGGGGCACAGCCTGAGAAAATGCCTGGAGGTAGGAGATGGAAGGTCTTGTATGAAGAACAGGTGGGAGGCCAGGGTCACCGGATTGCACTATACTAGGGTGGAGTGAGGTGTAAGCAGACTGGAAAGGTAGGAGGGGACTGGTTCTTAAGGGCTTTGAAAAGCAAAGCATGTTGTATTTGATCCTGGGGTAATAGGAAGCCACTGGAGTTTACGGTGTAGGGGGTGACATGGTGAGACCTGCCCTTTGGGAAATCCCTCTGGTAGCTGAGCGGAGGATGGACCTGAGTGATGAGAGACTGGGGCAGCAGACCCCCTCCCCCAGGGGGTGATTGCACCAGTCCAGGCATGAGGTGTCTGCCTCGGTGAGGGGGGAGGGGGTGGCGCAGCATCAGAGATGCCGCAGGGGTGACCTCAGTAGGTTTGGGGGGTGAGAGGGAGTGAGACGTCCAGGAGGACTCCTAGGCTGGGAGCCTGAGGGATGGGGTCTCCTCACCAGTGATGGGGAGGGCTTGGGGGAAAGAGCTTGAGTTCTGTTTGGGACATGACTGCTAGGTGTCCAGCTCAAGATGTCTGAAAGGCAGTTGGAGACTCGATTTTAAGGTCTCTCTCAGCTTAAACATCCCATGCTCTAAATTGTCAGGACCCTCCCAGCTCTGGGGTGCTCCGTTCTGTGTTCTGCGTTTTGAGGCTTCTCCCAGCTCAGTCGGTCCCTGCCCCTGCTTCAAGGACTCTGGCCATCCCTGGGGTGAGGAGGGGGATCAGCAGCATCTTCAGAGGCGTCCCAAACAACCTGTGCCTTTTCCCATACTGAGCAGACATGGCTTTTCCCTCTTGCCTCCAAGAGTTGAGTTTGGGGATTAATTTGTGCCTGTTAATTGTTAAGCACAGTGCTGGGCTGTGGTGCTCTTTAGGCCCCTTCAGTCCAGCCCTGGGGGGAGGCTCACAGCCATGCTGGCTTCTCCTGCTCCCTTCTTTCCACTCCCTCCAACCCTCCACCTCTGGCTCCCTAAATGCCCATCAGCAGCTGTATATTCAGTTCTCTGGATGGTTTCCATAGGCAGCATCGGAGTCACACTGAAGCCCCCTAGAGAGCATGTCCAAAGGCAAGGCCCAACCAGTAGTGGAGGGCTGACAAAGGGATCTTTCCACCTCCTACTTCCTGGCTTTGTCATCTCTCCTGGTTGGAGCTTTGGTACCAGAGGCCCCCCCAGTGCTCTGAGGCACAGCAGCCCCGCCAAGGGAGAGGGCGTCATTTGCCACCTGAGCCAATCAGCAACGGCTAATAAAGGGGAGCCCCTAAGCCATCCCAGCCCCTCCTCTGTCCCCAGTGCTTGGGAGCCCTGCTCTCATGCCCCCACTGCCTATCCATGGAAAGCCATTGGAAGTCTGTGTTCATTCCTGCTAAGTCCTGGAACAATTCTGTTCATACTCCTTGGAGATGGGGAGAATTATTCCAGTGAGTGGCCCTTTTCCCCAGGGACCTGAGTTCAGATACTGGCCTCAACACTTACCAGCTGCATCCCTTCCTTTCTCTCAGCCTCAGTTTACCCACCTGTACAGTGAGGGTTGCATTGTTGATCTTGGAAGGCCCTTTGAGCTCTGTGATCTTTCTTTGGACTCAGTTTCTTCCTGTGTAAAATGAGGGCATTGGGTTTAAATTCTGCCTTTGATACTGCCCCAGTGACCGAAGGCAAGTCAATGAAGCTCCCCTGGGGGGACCACATCAGACCTTGGGAAAGATTGGACAGAAAGGAAACCCATTACAACAGGAATCCACTGCCCATATACATCTCCACATAGGCCTGGTTTCTCCCAAAGGTCTCTGGGACTCCTACTTCGTTGGCCTCTGGGCTGGGGCAAGTTAATCCTCCTCCCTACTGTACTCAGGTGAACCTTGGGGGTGCCTTCCTCACAGCCAAATGGGACTCACAGGGAGAGAAAGGGGGAGGCTTGCCCACACACAGGTAGAAAAGGTCAGAGTCAGGAACCCAGGCCTTTGGCTTTTGACTTGTGCCTTGCGCCACCCTGGTATCTTGTCCCCTTTGGCACATGTCCCCCTTCCCCTGCCCCTGACCTCACTCACAGCTCCAGATGCTCTTGGGAGCAAGACTTCTGCCTCTCAGGGGCTGCCCCCCTTCCCTTCAATGGGTGATACCCCAATCTAGCCTGTCTGGAGTCTGATGATGAGGACACCAACCAACTTAGGTAACCAATCGTGCCTAAGGTTGTACAGAATGACCACTGGTGGGGAGCCCCCCAACCTCCTCTTTGAGAAGTACCAGGTGCTCCCTGGCCAGGACCCTTGTAAAAGTTCAGCCCGGGGTTACTCCCACTGAGCCAAGGGGCCCCACAGTACTGACCCTCCATAATGCAAAGCTGAACCAAAATTCGAATGAGATGTAGGGGTAGCTTCTTTCTTTAAAACAAGGTTGTGGGTGGCTCCCTGGCCAGGCTGTTCTTCAGGCAAACACCCGCCCTGTTGAACCTGCCTCCTATGGAGGCTGAGCTAGTGTCCCCAGAAAAGGAGGGAGAGAGGGACAGCCAGACAGACAGAAGGACCCCAGGGGCTGAGCTCTGTCCTGGAAGGACAGTGAGAGTGGATGGCCCAGGGCCTTTCTCCTCTTGTGTCCACGCGAGAGCCGAATGTTATTTCAGTGAGTATGAGCCCTATGCTTGATGTCCTGCCTGAGCCTGAGATGGACCTGGCCCCTCCCAGATAGGCGGCCATCTGCATCCCAGCCCCTGCAACCAGGCTGTGCCGGAGGGCAGCTTCAGTCCTGGAGTGTCTGGGGAAGCGGATAGAAAACACCTGTTTAGGGGTGGCCCCAGGGACACCCAGAATGCTAGGGGAAGAAAGCCCAGCTAATTCATGCTTCTCAGGCAAGGTGGTGGACTCTGAGGCTCAGGTCCCACGGGAAGATGGAGACCAAGCCAGGACCAGAGCCTCCAGCCTGCTGATGTCCCAGCCCTGGCTCCCCTTTCTCCCCCCCCACCCCCAACACACAGAAGGGACTCATAAATGCTTGTTGACTAAATGGCGTTGCTCGGGAGGCAGGTGGGGACCGGGTCAGGCCGCTGTTCAAAGTACAGCGCTCCTCCACTGGGCGCCAACAAAAAAGTCATCGTCAAGTCCATTTTGTCACCTGATATGTACCCTACCAGAGGGGAGGAGACACACCACCTGATGTTTTCCTGATTTAACTAATTAATCTTGCAAACAAGGGACTAAGTGCCCAGACCTCTATGCTGATAAAGGAGAGCAAGTAGTGTTAGCACCCTATCGATCAAGGCGCACTGCCTGAGGCAAGGCTTCATTTGCCCCACCCTAGTTATGGCTTTGATCCTGGCCCAGACTGGACTTGGGGGGTTTGGAGGAGGGCTGCTTCTGAAGACCCAGGGTTAGAGGAAAGAGTGGTTCCAGAGAGCCGAGGTCCTAGAGATCCTAAACAAATTCATAGGAAGTAGCCCAGCATCGATGCGCAGGAATGGGCAGGGATGGGATGGGATGATATGCGGAGAGGAAGGCTGACCTGGCACCCCACAAGCCCATCCACAGCCTAGAGGAACCAGCCTCTGAATTGACCTGCCTCAGCTGGTGAGGAAAGACCATTTGGCCTTAGAGAAAAGTGCCGTAAGCCATTAGCCAAGGGAAGGCCCTCAGAGGCAGCCCAGAAGCAGAGACAGTGCTCCCCTTGTTCTTGGAGTTAGAAGGCAACAGAAACCTGAGCTTGAACCCTGAGGAAGCTGGGGTACCTCCCTTGGAAATCAGGACATGTTTACAGGTGGCCCATGGAGGACAGAGGCAGGGGCAGAGGAAGTGCTGCCGTGTCCAGAGAATGGCCCAGCTGGTAGGGAGGAGGTTGGGAGACGAAAGAGCAGAGACCAAGAGGCAAACCCAACCATACCCAAACCCTGGCTCCCAGCGGTGGTTGGGGCTGAGGCGGAGCAGCGGGAGCAGGAGCCAGAGACCACCCCACCCCCCGAAGAGGGGCATCCCTGTCCTGTCCCAAGGGCTGGGAGGACTTGGGCTCCAGCCTGTTTGGGATTGGTCAGGCAGCTATGGACTGGTGTCATTGGGTCACACATGGTGGCAGTTCAGTCATGTCTGACTGTGACCCCGTATGGCATTTTCTTGGCAAAGATATTGGCACAGTTTGCCATTTCCTTCTCCAGTGGATAAAGGCAACCAGAGGTGAAGTGGCTTGCCCAGAGTCACACAATTAGTGTCTGAGGCTGGATTTCAACTCAGATCTTCCTAACTCCAGGTCCAGTCCTTTAATCACTGGGCCACCCAGCCACCTCTCTAAATCTGTTCCACCTGGGATTTTAAAGGCCTTGTGACCTTTCCTGATAAATGATTCCACAGCTCCATTATCGGTGTCCTGAGGACCAATGTTGAGGCCAGTTTCTCCAACCTCCCCCCCCACCCCTAGCATTCCTCCCACTCCTCATTCCACCACACCTGTACAGATGTGTTCAGATCCTCTCTGAGGGCAAAGGAATGCCTCTCTTCTCCCTGCCTGTTTATTGGACCCACTGTCAAAAAGACAGGTTTTGCAGTCCAGTGGCTTTGCTAAGCCCCAGCCCCTGGACAGGGGATTCTGCAGTCCATGGCAACAAGCAGTGGGCCAGAAGGGGCCTGAGAGATGCCACCTGTACCTCAGCAGAATTCTCTCTGCAGTCCCCCTGACCGGAAGCCATCCAGCATGGACTTGAAGGTCCTCAGAGAGGGGAAGTCAGCACCTCCATGGGCCATGGGCAGGACTCCCCAGGGGATTTCTGGGAACATGGGATGGAATGATGGCGTGCTCCACATAGGCCAGGGCCTCTTTGTGTCTGGGGATTTCTCCTTCCTTCTGACCCTGGGCCCCAAGCCACTGTCAGATGAGCAGGTCAGGTTCTCACTGAGAAATGCATCATGTCTAGGACTGGGGGTGAGGCTCCCAGCTGCCCTTTGACCAACCAGAGCACTGTGCTAGCTTGTGGGTGATGTATGTTAGATGCATGTGGATGGATAGGGAGTGTCCAGAGGTGGTGGCCGGGCTGGGAAAAGGTCTTGAGTCCATGCAGTGTGAAGATGGAGGAGTAACGGGGCGGGGGTCCCCCCGTTGTGTGGGTCAGCTGCGGTTTTCCCCATAACAGCTAAGCCTCATCTGCTTGGCCCCAGAGGGCTGGCCAGGAGCAGCCACGATGGTGCAGAGAGGCAGAATCAGGCTGGTGGTCAGGAAGGATTTGTCCCAGTGGTTCCAGAGTGGCTCAGGCTGCCTGAGGAGGTGAGGGGCTTCGGAGAGGCTGGAGGTCCCTCCTCAGGGGCCTGCTGGGGCCAATTTGGTGAAGCCTGGGGGCTGCTGAGGTCCTGGCCCACCTGGGGGCCATCCCACTACAAAGAGAGCCTCAGAGTCTGAAAAGAGCCAGTCAGAGACAGAGACAGAGATGTTCTCTTTCCTATGTTCTTTCCAGGGATTTTCCCTGGTTTCACTGCATGTATGCGCGGCGCCCCCAGATTCAGTCCTGCTTGTGTTTCTGGCTTGTTCAGGAGAGCAGGCTCATAGAGGCCTTTCACTGGGGTGAAGCCCAGGTCGTTGGGCAGGTGGGGAGTTAGTGGCCTCTGCATCTTCCTCCTTGTGTGGCAAGTCCCTTCACTCCTCTGAGCTTCCTCAATTAACTCCTCTGTCAAATGCAGAGGACATCCTTGATAGTCTCTGCAGTCCTTCCACCCCTAGGCTTCTCACTGATTGGCTGATGGTCCCAGGTGTCTGACCCTCATAGCCTCTTCCCTCACTGGGATTCATCTCCGTGGGAGGCACCTGGCCTCTGGTTCTAGGCACCGCCTTGTTCTAGACACCTTCTGGTCTTGGGAGGATGCTGGGGCCACAGGCTTCATTGCATTGGTGTGAAGCACCCACTGTGACCATCAGCCCCTCCATCACGGAGTCCCTGGAGGCCAGCCATCATCCTTACTCCAGTCCCAGCTTCTGCTTGGCCTTCCTTAAGCAGGTAGAAGCTTGGACCTTGGGGCCATGAGCACGCTCATTGATTCAGAGGTTACATCCCCAGGACCCTCTCCCCCTGCCTGTGTGGCCCTCCACCAATGGCCCGATGAGCTGTAGTGTTTGTCTAGGCCAGGACTTACGTCCTGAGGGCCTCAGAGGCCTCTGCCAGCAGGTCCTGGGGGGCAGGCAGGAGGAAGCTTCCCCCTCTCTCCCACAGGGGGCCCTAGCCTGGGGTGTGCGCATGAGGATGGGCTAAAGGCCACCTTTCCTGGCTTCTTTCTGGCGGGGAAAGGTCCGGGGCCACCTTCTCCTAAGGAATCCACCGGGAGGCGCTCACCCAGAGCAGCTTCAATTCAACACTTATTAAGTGCCTACTGTGTGCAGGGTCTATGGTCAGGTGGTGCTGATGCACGGGCTGAGCCACCTTGGAGAGCTGCTGCTCTGTGCTGGGTTGTCATCCTGTGAACTAGGCAAGGTGGCAAGTCCTGAAAATAACTGACCCACTCAGGGGAACACAGCGCCTCCCCCCCCCCCCCCGCCCCCCGCCCCGCCCAGCCAGTACTGACAGTGGGCCTTAAGTATGCTCCTGTAAGGTGCCAGTAGGGGGCTCTCGATACGGTCAGAGCCAAGATTCAGGATCCAAGCCCTCCTCCCCTTTATAAATACTTACCATCCCAGTGCATGGGCGACCCAAACTGCTCGGTGCCCGTGGCCAAGATTGAGCAGCACTAAATAAATAAGGGAGAGAAAGAGAGACAGAGAGAGAGAAGGAGAGGGAGGGAGAGATAGGGAGAGAGAAAGGGGAGAAAGAGGAAAGCAGGGAGTGGGAGGGAGAAACAGACATAGAGGAAAGACAGGGAAAGTGGGAGAGACAGAGAGAGGGAAGGAAGCAGAGAGGAGAGGAGAGGAGAGGAGAGGAGAGGAGAGGAGAGGAGAGGAGAGGAGAGAGAGGGGAAGGAAGGGAGAGGGAGAGAGAAACAGAGAGGAAAGAGAGACAGGGAAAGTGTGAGAGACAGAGTGAGGAGGGAAGCAGAGAGGAGAGGAGAGGAGAGGAGAGGAGAGGAGAGGAGAGGAGAGGAGAGAGAGGGGAAGGAAGGGAGAGGGAGAGAGAGAAGCAGGGAGGGGGGGGGAGAAACAGACAGAGAGGAAAGAGAGACAGGGAAAGTGGGAGAGAGGAGGGAAGCAGAGAGGAGAGAGAGAGGGAGGGAGGGGAGGGATAGGGAGAAGGTAGAAAAGAAGGAGAGAGAGAGAGGGAAGGAGGGAGAGAGACAGACAGAGAGGGAAAGAGACAGGGAAAGTGGGAGAGACAGAGAGAGGGAGGGAAGCAGAGAGGAGAGAGAGATAGAGAGGGGGAGAGGGAGAGGGAGAAAAGCAGGGAGAGGGAGGGAGAAATAGAGAGGAAAGAGACAGAGGGGAGAGAGAGGGAAGGAGGGAGAGAGACAGAGACAGACGCAGAGAGGGAGAGACAGGGAAAATGGGAGAGACAGAGGGAGGGAAGCAGAGAGGAGAGGGAGGGAGGGAGGGAGAGAGAACACACTCTCAGAGCTCATTCTCCCTTGGGGGAACCATCCTTCCTCACCTTCAGCCACCATTATCCCCAGCCCTTTCTCTCTTTGGATCTTTGAAGACACACCCTTGGCTCTAATTTCTCTTTTCCATCTGATTTTGCCATCAAAACTAGATTGGCTCCTCCTCGGCCCTGGGCTCCAGGATTTAAAATTCCAAGTAGATTCTGTCTCAGCTAACCCACAGGATTTAGAGAGATGAAGAAACTGAGGCTGAACAGTGGCGCTAAGGTCATAAAGAGCAATGCCAGGATTTGAACCCAGAGCTGGGATTCCAGCCTTCAGCCCATTCGGCAGTGTCCCCTCCTCTCAGCTGGCCCATGAAGGGCCCGTGCTCCCTGCTGTCCACTCTCTGCTCTGCTCCCAAGCATCTCCCCACTCTTGACCAGCTCCTGGAAGTTTGATTGGCACTTTGCTCTCTAAGATGAGAAAAGAGAATCCTGCCCCCGCCCCGCCCCCAGTACGCACATCCCATTTCTCAGTTTCCTTCTGGAGCTGGCGCTGGCTGCACCTCCATCTGTGGACAATGCCTAGAGCTTACGAGCTGCGGTCGCCCTTAGCAACAGCTTGGGCTAGCAGTTCCTTTTACAGGATCCCCGAGAGAGACCCTCCTCACTGTCTCAGGGCCCTTTCCATTTTGAGCTAACTGAAGGAGAAGTGGGGATCATTACAAGAGACCAGGAAGGACCTATTTTGCCTTTAAAAGTAAAATCCAAGCCATCCCTGGCTCTGGCTGCCAGCGTGGGAATCGTCTGCTAGAAGGGCGTGGATGTTCCCAAAGGACTTCGAGGTCCCTGTTCTCATCTGGGCGCCATCTTGAAGAGCCCTCCTCCATTCACCCCTGGAGCAGAAACTAGGGTTGATTTTTCGGGCTTGTGGCCATCCTTGGCTCTGCGGTCCCTTGGCCTCTCCTCACTCTCTTGTCCTGCTGCTTACCCCGGGGACGCATCGTCAGCACAGTGCAGGCTCTCATTGGTCTCGGGCTTCCCTAACCATGAATGTCCATCCTCCTGGCTGGCTCCCTGGGGATGGGGCGGGGGGGCTGACTCCATCCCCCCCCGCCCCCACCCCGGCTGCAGCCCCAACCCCAGACTACTCAGGAGTGACTTTGCCATGGACTTCTCAGGTCTGACCTGGCTCCCATTGCCAAGGGCCCTTCTCAGGCTTTCCTCACACAGCCGGAATGGAACGGACTCATCTGGGTCGATTTTGGGGGCCAAAGAGACAAAAACAAAAAAAGCCCAAAGCATGAAAAGAAGGCTTCTCTTTGGATGCAGCTCATGTCCCTGGGATTCTTGGGCCAGCGCAGAGTTGGGACCCACTGGGAGAGCAAACACTCAAGGGAGAGGTGAAAGGTCTGGAATGCGGTAACTAATTAGGACATTCCAACAATTAGCCAAGAGCCGAGGCCACGATTCTCAGAGAAACAAAGACTCTCCAATCTTGCAGGGACCCCGGAGGTCGCAGGTCCTGACCCTGCCCTCTGCAGGAGTCCCCCCACCCAAATCCCCACAAGGGACAGCTGGCTAATCAAAAACCACTCACTGGTCGTGTGCCTCCCATGGGCCTGGCCTGGGCTCTGTGCGGGTGCCAGTTGGGCTTTTAGTCCTCACAGGCCTGTAAGGGAAGGAGCCCCCCCCCCCACGTCTCCCAGAGAAGCACAAGGCAAGGACATGGATGATTCGGTGATAATTCAGAATGTGCAGGTGTTGTTCACCCAGTGAAGCCTGGGAGATCACAAGAAGGAGGATTCATTTGGTGGGAATCCGGTAAGGCTTCTTGAAAAAGTGGCCTTGAAATAAGGGAAGGATGTTAATAGGCTGAGATATTGGAGTGCATGGCAGCCCTTGGTGACCCAAAGGCAAAGGTGCAGAGGCTGGAGAAGTAGGACATGATAGAGAACACAACCAAACTGTCAGAGCCGGATAGGGCCTCAGAGACCTTTTACCTCCCTCTGTAATTGCTCCAAAATGCTCCTCACGTCCTCCCTGACCAGCGGCCACCATCCAGCCTTGCCTTGAAGATGGGAGCCTTGCCCCCACTCTAAATCAGCCCGCTTCACTTTGGGGCAGCTCTAGTGGTTCCTTCCCAACTTTTCACACAGTTAAGGTGAGCTCAGGTCAAAGTGGGCAGGTGTGTATTTCCCCATGGAAACAGCAGCATGGTGTTTTAAATGACCCACAGAACTCACCTGGGGCGGGGGGCTGGTGATGGTGGGGGCTGGAGAGGGGGCAGCACAAAGCTAGGAGCAATGGCAGGGTGGAGAGAGAAGAGACAAGAGATAAAAGCAGGCTCCTTGTCAGGAAAGGAGAGAGACAGAGATAGAGACAGACAGAGACAGAGAGACAAAGTAGAGGTAGAGACAGAAAGAAACAGACACAAAGACAGAAAGGAGAGAGACAGAGACAGAGACAGACCCACGTACAGAAAGAGGGAGCTGTCCCAGAGTGGAAGGAGCTGCTGAGGGAGGTGGTGAGCTTCCCCTCAACTCAAACCCAACTCATTATCTTTCCCCAAAGCCCTCCCCCTCCTACCTTCCCTCTCATTGTTGCGGGCAGCCCCTTCCTCCCAGTCCCTGAGAGTCTCCCCGGATTCCTGTCTCTCACCCCCCAGATCCAGTATAGTGCCAAGGTTCTCGATTTCCCCTCTGCAGCATCTCTCCTCTGAGCCAGTCCCCACCCCAGAGAAGACTCCACCTCCTGCCCCCCCCCATCACCAGCCTCAGTCTCCCCTCTCCAGTCTATCCTCCAGCTGACGGGTTAACCTTTCCAAAGCACAGCTGGGCCATGCCAGCCCTCCCACCCTGCCGTGGCTCCCTCTCACCCCCAGGATGCTCGAAGTCCTTCATCACCTGGCCCCTCCCTCTTCCACCCAGTGGCACTGACCCAGCTGTCCCAGGGACAAGCCCGTCCATCTCTGGGCTCTGGGCACTCTCTGTGGCCGTCCGCCAGGTTCCACAGCTCTGACCACTGGCCTCCCCAGCTTCCTTTAAGTCCCAGCTACAAACTCCCCAGCCGCTCCTAATCTGGGGCCTTCCCTCTCTTCCTTTTCTCCTTGAGCATTGTAGCCTGCCTATTGTCTCCCCTTCTAGACTCTAAGCTCCCGGTGCATTCGGCACAAAGTCAACAAATGTTATTGACTGACTGACTGATCGGAGGCTCAGTGGATAGAGTACCAGGCTTGGAGTCAGGAAGACCCGAGTTCAAACATGACCTCAGACACTCAGTAGGAAATCTGCCTCAGTTTCCTCAACTGTGAAGTGGGATTAATAGCAGGTTGTTGTGAGGATGAGAGATCTTATTTATAAAGTGAACGTTTAGTAGGCGCTGAGGAAAGGCCTATTTCCTCCCTTCCCCACCTCCTTTCTTGGGAGGCTGTCCTGGCCATGAAGGGGAGCAGGCCTCCATTGGCACCTTCTTCCTCCTGAGCCTCGCCGAGGCCTGGATGGGGCTCCGGGGCCTTGAGGGCTCGGCAAGGAAGGGTCTTCCCTCCAGGCTGTGAGTCTGCGGCCCAGTGACCAGCCTTGCTGAAGTCAGATCGGCGCATCCTGGGCCAACATGGGGGGAAGACACCTTCAATGGTAACCACCTGGTTGTGTTCAGGTCTCAGGAAGGGGCTTCTGGGTTTTCAGAGCCTCTTCCAGCAAAATACGGCAGGGCCTGGTGAACCAGAGAGGCTTGGAACACAGGTCAACTTGTATGTGTTGTCCAAGTGGAGGGGGACTGAACCTGAAGCCATTTGGCCCCAAGGGGGCCATGGTTCAGATACCACAGCACTTAGATTCTGACCACTACCCCCAGAGGGGCCAGAATCTGGGTCAGCGGAGAGTGTCCACCTCAGGGAAATCAGTGCTTGAAGTGAAGCACCCAGCAGGACAGTAAGGTCACATCCACGAGTTGGGCCGGGGGACTGCTGGAAACCCTTCCAGGGTGCAAAGCTTCAGGGTCCTTAGGACCCCAGGCCCGCCAGCAGAAAATGTGCCCATTTTCAGAGGAGTGTCTGATAGCTCTGGTTAGCAGTAACAGAAAATCAAGGAGCTGGATGTTCACACCCAGAACTCTCTCACCATCCAAGATCTTCCACTGGGCCAGACTAACATCTCTCCCCCAAAATGCAGGTTTTCTTTAAGGGAAATCTAGGACCTTAAAGCAGGCAGGGCTGTTCACTGGAAAGGACTCTGGTCCTGGGCTGAGGGGATCTGGTTTCAAATCCTGCCTCTAATTCTTCCTACTTGGGGGACCCTGGCTAGTGACTTCAACTTTCTGGGTCCGTTTCCTCGCCTCTAAAATGAGGGAGTGGAACAAGGCTTCTCGTCCCCCAGTGGTATCCCCTGCAGAGCACACAAGTGATCAGATGGCCTGTCACCCTTGGCCTCAAGGAAGAACTTGGTGCTTTGCAAACCCTGGGTGGTGAGAGGGGCAGGACAGAGGCACCCCCTTGGGGGCAGCTCCCAAGGGCTGTTGAGTCTCGGGGTGGGGGGTAGAGACAGTTCTGCTCACACCAGTGGTCCAGCCTTCCCTTGGATCTGTGAGACCATCCATTTGTGGAACCCCTCCACAGAGGAAGATCTCAGCCACCCCCCATGCCCCTCATCCTCTTCTTTCACAGTCTTGTGGGTGGGCTCCCTGTGCCTGCAGGGGCCTTCCACAGTCTCCTCTCAGACCAATTCCATCTTCAATCCTTTGCACTGAAGGAATTGACTTGGGGCTGCCATGAGGTCCTCATGATAGGGACTAGAGGATCCTGACTTTTCTCTAGCTCTTTTCTCCCCTTCTCCCTGTAAGGGAGGGAGGCAGCCAGGGGGAATGTTTTGGGATGCGCAGGCTCCAGAGCAGCCCCCACTCCAAACCCCTAGGTCCCCACTGCCCCAGAGATTTCTCCCTGTCCTCCCACAGTGGAGAGGGTACTCTATAGACAGATTTGGAGTAGGAGGGTGAACTGGGTCTTGCTGTCTGGCCCATGGCTCTGCGCCCTCAAGGAGGTAAGCAAGCTTGGCAAAGGCTCTTCCAGTGGCCTTGTCCAGTGTGGTCAAAGGAGGCCTGCACAGGGAGGTCTCCAGCCAGGTCCAGACCACCCCTCTGGGGAGCTGGCTCACTGTATCCCAAAGAAAGCATCAGAGATTCGGCCCATGTCAGTGTCTGCCATTGGGGGACTCCCAAGTGGGAGGGAAGAAGGGTGGCAACGCCTCTGAGAAGCCTAGGCATTGTGCCAATGTAACTGAGCAGATGGTGACCCTCAGGTCATGGGACTCGATTCCTGAGATCGATGGGAAAGGGACAGCTTCAGTTTGGAGGCCAGATGGAGTATTCTCAGTGCTGCCTTGGAGGAATCTCCATCCTCTGGGATGTGTGCACTGGAATGTGCACTTGGGGGGTGGCGCCAGCCCCAACGGCCCTGGCCGTGAGTGGGAGGGGGCCCCAAGTGGAGGGGCTAGAGCAGCTGGGGGATGGGGGGTGGGTCATAGAAAACTTGGACTCGGGAGACTGATAATGAAAGTCATGTCAACAAACTGGTTCTGTTCCAGGCCTGGGCTTAAAAGCCCACTGAGTCAGGGGTTATCTGTTGTGTCTCCCTCTGCTCCTTGCCCTAGCCCACCCCAATACCAAGTAAAACCCCCTTTCACAGAGTCCTAGGTTTCAGACTGGAAGGGAGGTCAAAGGCATGGAGCCCAACCCCCTCCCCCTCATTTTTCAGAAGAGGAAACTGAGGCATATGGGGTAAAATGACTTGCTCAGGGTCACAAGTGTCAGGCTGGATCTGAAGCCAGGCATGATTCTGATTACTGAGTCTGCCGGGCTGCCTCCAGAACCTTCCTCCAAAGGTGGGGGGCTGCTGAGGGGGCCTAGGCACTCAGGCAGCCTCCGGGGATAGAGTCGGCAGGGTGTAGGCCAGTTCTGTATTACAGCTTAGATCAAAGTCCTTTGCAGCTGCAGTTACAGCCCGAGGCTATCAGTGCTTCCTTGCATTTCCTTCCATAAGCAGAACAGAGCCAGTCTCCTGCTATTTGTATCATGCTCTGGCCCGACTGAAGCCCAGACATCGCCAGGTGGGCTCGGGCTTCCTGGAAGATGGGAAGGACAATGTCAATCAGGCTCCCCATTCTTCCTGGCAGCACACTGCCAGGCGTGGTCAGGCAGGGCAGGTGGGGGCCTGGGGATGTTCATCCCAGGGGGCACTCTTCACACTCACCACACTGCCCTCCCCTTTCCCCATAGCCCTCTCCTCCCAGTCTGCATTTGGGTGAAATCTAGTTACTGTGACCTTTGCCCAGTGCTGGGGGATGCCTTAGGGGCAGGATGACCGCTTTCTGCTGTGGGGATTGGGGACTTGGAGCTAGAAGGGACAGAGGGGGCCATCCCTCATTTTACAAGAGGAGAAACTGAGGCCCAGAGACCTGGAGTCATTCGCCCAGGGCCATACCCTGTTGGAGGCTCCGATGGCCTCCTCCCTGGGCCCCCAAACATCAGCTGCTCTTATCCATACACGTCCCTGGGGCCTGTGATGAGCTCTGGGGATACGGAGAAAGGCCAAAGGCACAGGAGGCTTGTTACTCCCATGGGTGAGGACGAGGACCGATTCCATATCGCTCCAGAGGAGGACGTTACAAGCTGGCCTAGGCTTCAAGCCCTGCTGGATCCTTCCTCAAGCTAAGCCCAGGACCAGGGGCTAGAGGCAAGAATCTGAGCCAGCCTGTGCTCATTGAAAAACCCATAGCTGCGCCCCCTTTGGGGTTCAGTTTCAGCTTGTATGGGCAGGCAGGCAGGTGAGTGGATGGACAGGCAGGTGAGTAGGTGGGCAGGCAGGTGAGCAAGTGGGCTCAAAGATGGGCAAGCAGGCAGGCAGGTAAGTAGATGGCAGTCAGGCAGGCCAGGTAGGCAGGCAGGTGAATAGGTGGGCAGGCAGGCAGGTGGGCAAGCAGGTGAGTGGATGGGCAGGCAGGTGAGTAGGCAGGTGAATGGATGGGCAGGCACGTATGGAAGTAGGTGGGCAGGCAGGAAAGTGGGCAGGCATTCCTTCTGCTTGATCAGGAGTTTTACATTCACTGACATGTAAACGAAATGGTCACACCACTCTCTGTGCTTACACTGCCCTTTCTAGTTTACAAAGTATCCTGTATCCATCCAGTTATTTGAGCCTCACTCCCCCCACCACCCGACGAGGCAGGTACAGTGAGTGTGAGAGGATTTTGAAGCTGGAGGTGGGAATGGCCTCCGATGCCCCTGGTTAAAACTGAAGACCAGGGAGATAAAAGGCCTTGGCCAGGATCGCATGGGTCGGCCCTGCTAGGATTTGAAGCCTAGTATCATGACGATTATTCAGTGACTGAAAGCCAGCCTCTCTTGGAGGCAGGAAGAATCATGACCGTCCCAGCTGTGTGATTCTTTGGCCAAGGACTCTCGCCCCGACAGTGGTCTTAGCAACTCTCTAAGACTACAAGTTGTGGAAAGGTGCCAATCAGCATTGGCGGGAGTTTCCTCATCCCGGTGAAATCACAAGGCCAATCCTTATTCCTATGATCATTAGCCGCATTTGACAGATAAAGAAACTGAGGCTGACTGGTTTGCCCATCTCAGAGGCCCAAGCTGAATCTAGCCCTCCCTGCTATCTACCTTGGGGGCTGTTCCCCACTCCCGCAGGGTCCCTGGGCAGCTTCTAAGGGCAGCCCCTGGGTCGATCCTGCCTTCCTCAGCAGGCTCTGCCCATCTCCTATGATTCTAGTAGGACTGTGGGTGTGAGCCACAGACTCTGAGGCCAAGGCTGCCTGGGACTGTCCCAGCTCCAAGGTCCCTGTCAGTCTGGGGAGTGAAGGGGAGCCTGGGTTTCCTAGAAGAGGTGGGGGTGAGGAGGCTGGGTCGGAGCACAGCAGACCTTTGATGCAGAAGCCTCCCTGGCTGGTCCAAGAGTCTGCCTTCTATGACAACGTCAGCATCTAGGTGGGAAAAGGCCTCAAGATTCCCAGGGCTGGTTCAGATGGGGGCTTGTTAACCTGGCTCCATAGGGTATCTGCACTGCTCCTTCGAGGAGCTGGGTTCAGGTCCTGGCTGAAGCTCAGCTGGGCCAAGGGAGTGGGGAAAAAGAATACGCCCTCATTTGGAGGTCATTTGGCGCTGGCGGGTGAGTGGGTGTGGAGGGCGAGCCTTGGCCAACCTGGGACTCTGGCTGCTGAGGGGCCGTTGTTACTGGCAGTCAGCAGTTTAATATCTCTGAGGGATGGGATTTTAGTGCCTATGCTCACTTCCCTTCTGGACCCGTTAAGGAGAGGACATTGGAGACCCGCTAAACCAGCCCAACCCGGTCCAGCCTGGCTCAGTTTGGCCCCTCTCTGCTTTCCCTGGGGTCCTCCTCCTTACCCTGGCCATCCCCAGCAGCCCCAGCCCGGTCCAGTCTGCCTCAGTTTGGCCCCTCTCTGCTTTCCCTGGGGTCCTCCTCCTTACCCTGGCCATCCCCAGCAGCCCCAGCCCGTTCCAGTCTGGCTCAGTTTGGCCCCTCTCTGCTTTCCCTGGGGTCCTCCTCCTTACCCTGGCCATCCCCAGCAGCCCCAGCCCGGTCCAGTCTGCCTCAGTTTGGCCCCTCTCTGCTTTCCCTGGGGTCCTCCTCCTTACCCTGGCCATCCCCAGCAGCCCCAGCCCGGTCCAGTCTGCCTCAGTTTGGCCCCTCTCTGCTTTCCCTGGGGTCCTCCTCCTTACCCTGGCCGTCCCCAGCAGCCCCAGCCCATTCCAGTCTGCCTCAGTTTGGCCCCTCTCTGCTTTCCCTGGGGTCCTCCTCCTTACCCTGGCCATCCCCAGCAGCCCCAGCCCGGTCCAGTCTGGCTGAGTTCGGCCCCTCTCTGCTTTTCCTGGGGTCCTCCTCCTTACCCTGGCCATCCCCAGCAGCCCCAGCCCATTCCAGTCTGCCTCAGTTTGGCCCCTCTCTGCTTTCCCTGGGGTCCTCCTCCTTACCCTGGCCATCCCCAGCAGCCCCAGCCCGTTCCAGTCTGCCTCAGTTTGGCCCCTCTCTGCTTTCCCTGGGGTCCTCCTCCTTACCCTGGCCATCCCCAGCAGCCCCAGCCCGTTCCAGTCTGCCTCAGTTTGGCCCCTCTCTGCTTTTCCTGGGGTCCTCCTCCGTGCTCTGGCCTTCCAAGCAGCCTCTGCTACCTTTAGGCACCCGGGGATCTCCCTGAGTGAGATGAGGGACAGATGGACTTAAAAGGGCCAGCCTTGTTCTCTTCTCACCCCCAGCGCAGGGGCCTGCTGGGACCAGACGTGGGAACGCAAGGAAGGCCCCCTTCACAAAGGCCAGGCCACTGCCCTGCCCCACCCCAACCACGCTGTCCTGGGGGAGAGGGGAGGGCCACGGGGGGCGGGGCGGGGGGGGAATGCAAATCGAACTAGTCTGGCATTGAGCACTTTTAAAAGTATTTATGGAGCCTTAGAAATAAGATGTTGGGTGTGGATGAAGAAACCATGGCAGCTACAAAGGCCCCGCCATTACCATGCGATGACACGAAAACTCTGGGAGGGGCATTGGGTACTTTTCTGGCCCTCATTTTGCTCCATCGCCCAAAGTAATTAGTTTATTGACCTCTCCTTAGGCCTTTATGGGAGCAAAAAGACAATATTAGAGGACTCAGCCCAGCCTCCCCCTGCCTCCCGCCTGGCAGCTGTGAGATGCTGCCAAGTTACCCTTAGTTAGCTGGCACCCTGCAGAGCCGCCTCCCCCAAACCCCTCTCCCCAGCTATGCCCAGTCCAGCCACCCCTTCTCTCCCCCATCAGGACGGTGTCAGATGTAGATGGGCACGAGCCCAGGTGAGACTGCAGCCCCCTCCAATTCCTTGGAAGCCAGCGCCCAGCTCCCCTGTCCTCAGCTCTAAAGTTCCCACAAAGTGAAGGACTTCTCCATAACCTGGGCAATGCCCTGCTGCCTGTGGGCAGCCTCCAGTCAGGCCTCCTGGGCTGCTGCCCAACTGCACTGGACTCTGGGCACCCCCTTCTCCCTTCTCCAGGTCTGTGAAGTGAGCTTACCTGAGATGGTGGTGAAAGGTCAGTCTTGTCGTGCCCATCCAACTCTGCATGTGAGTGCACTAATGGGCACAGGTTCAGAAGGACTCGGACGACTGGATAGGGGATGGGGAGGAGTCTATGAGGATCTGCTGAAGCCCCTGGGCAGGTCCTTGGAGGGGAAAAGACTCTGGGGAGATCTTCAGGCATCTGAAGGGCTGTTAGGCAGAGTCCATGCCCCTTTTACTGAGGATGGGAAAGGCCCAGGGCCACAGGGCTACTAGGTATTGAAGGAATGCATGCATTGAGGGGGTCTGTTGTAGACCAGACTGGGCACCTTCTCTGGGAATTTTGTTTCCAGGAGATTTTTATTCAGGTATGGGTTGGCCTGGGTGCCCCCTGGGGATGGACCAGCCAGCTGCTGAAGCCTCTGCTAAATTCGTTGTTTGTTTTCTTGAAGACCTGAGTCAGAATTCACTCTGCTTTGTCATTCTTTGTGTGAGCTCAACAAGTGTTTATGAAGCCCCTACTATGTGCCAGCCGTTGTGCTAGATATGACTCCTTGGATCCGACCATCTAGACATGACACATCTCAGGAAGGTCTATGAGGGCAGTGTCTACTCCTCTTCTCTTTACCACACCCAGCCCAAGCTCTGCTCCCACTAGCCCCCTCACCTGCTGCTTTTGCTGTCTTGAGAATCTGGAGACATTCTGGGGATTTGGGAGCTCATGAGGCCAATCTCCTTTATTTAGCACTGGGGAACCAAGGCCCCTCAGGAGGAAGATCTCCAGGAGCAGAGTGGGCTGCCTTGGGAAGGCTTACAGGAGAGGCTTCAGATTTAGAAGGGATTCTTGGTCAGGTACAGGTTGGGTTGGCTGGCTGCTAAGGTCCACTCCATGTCTGAGGTGTGAGGATTCTGGGATGTCCCGGAATAAGCCCCGGGATCAGAGCTGGAGGAAACCTCAGGGGACGTCCATCCTGAATACCATCATATCCCCAAAGGGAAGGTGACCTGCCTTCTTTAGTCAGCCTCTGGGGCTCTAAGCTCTCTCTAGTGCCCCTGGCTTCTCATCCAATGCTGACATTCTGCCCATAAATGGCAGCATCTCCAGGAATCCTGAAGCAGGAGGGCAGGTTCGGTCCTGCTCACCAGATCCTCTGAGGGAGACCTCTCAGGATCAGGCTGGGCACAAATGAGGCAAACTCATGTCTTCTTGAGATACATAGATCTGCAGAAAGCCCTCCTTTCCTACCCCCTCACTGGACAATCTGTCTCTGGAGGACTCATGTAGGTATCTTACCCCTCCACCTTAACCCTTCCCTATGAGCCTGGAAGCTGCCAGGAGCAGGAGCCCTGGTCATTTCTGTCTTCCACACAGCCTCTTCTCTAGGCCTCTATGCTGGAAGGAAGAAAGAGAGGGAGGGAGGGAGGGAAGGAAGGAGAAGGAGGGAAGGAAGGAAGGAAGGAGAGAGGGAAGGAAGGTAGGAAGGAAGAAAGGAAGGAAGGAGAGGAAGGGAAGGAAGGAAGGAGGGAGGAAGGGAGGAAGGGAAGGAAGGAGGGAGGGAGGAAGGGAGGGAAAAAAGAAGGGAGGGGGAGGAAGGAAAGAGGGAGGGAGGGAAGGAAGGAAAGGAAAGGAGAGAGGGAGGAAGGAAGGAGAGAGGGAGGGAGGGAGGGAGAGAGGAAGCAATCTCAGCTACAGAAGGGACCTCTTTGGACCCCCAGCTGAGTCTGTATCTGAACAAGAATCCCCTCTCTAGCCTACCTAAGCCTACCTCTCCTTGGGTTCCTCCATGGAGGGGGGATACACCCTTCTACTCTGGTACAGTTCAGGAAATATTTGTTGAATGAATAAAAAAGATTTTGACATCTACACAGAGAACCCTTGTCTCCAGAAGCCCACCTGTTCCTTCACCAGATGTGGGCTGCTGCTTGGAGCTAACAGCTGCCCACGTAAACACTGGCTGCGTTATTCCAGCTTTGGCTTAACTTTTCTTGCCCCAGGCTCTCTCCTACACCTGGAAACTGTGCTGTGTAGGGGGCACCTTCCTTTGTCCCCCTCCCAGGCCTGGGAGCTGTGCCTCCGTTTCTTAAGGCCAGAATAGAAGAATGTTTCCATTCATGAGCCTTCCCCAAGCCAGGGTTCCATGGCCCAGGCCTAGCCAGGTTGGCACAGCCATGTTGGCACAGCCAGGTTGGCTTGTGACTGGCACTCCGAAGATAAATGCCGGGGTGGGGGTGGGGGGCTGGGAAGCCTCCTGGGGAAAAGCTCACCTCTCAGGGCCAGCCCGAATTGAACAGGCCCTGTTTTGTTTTAGACAGACAGGTTTCTAGGATTTGAGCCTTTGGCCCAAGGTCACACAGGTAATACACAGCAGAGGTAGTGTCTGAAGCCAAGTCCCAAAGCCAGCCTTTTTCTCACCAGGTGGAGCCTAGGGCTCACAAAGCGCCTGCCGCCATCTTTGGCAGCGAGGTGACCCGAAGTAGAGCGTGCGTGCACGTGTGTGTGTGTGTGTGTGTGTGTGTGTGTGTGTGTGTGTGTGTAACCAGCGCAAGTTCATCCCTTCTGCCCTAGTTGCACCCCTCCCTCCCCACCCACCCCGCTTTTCCCACCTGCCCCTCCCCTGGCCCTCCCACCAGCATCACAGGGAGGGAGGTATTCTTCACTTTGGACCTGAGTAGGCATGCCAGAACCCTGCCTGACATCTTTGCCTTGGCAGAGCTGGGGGAGCCAGCTCACTTTGCCCTGGTCTTCAGTGACCCTCCCAAGAAGTCACCTCCTTCCATCCCCTCAGTGGTGGTTCCCTGGATCCCCCATCTTTTTATAGGTGGTCTGGTTCTGAGCAAGCCTGGGGCACTTTCTTGGAGGAGATCCCAGAAAAGCAGACACCTCAGGCTGAGGGTCATGGACATTCTTCCTTTGCCTAAAGGTTCAGAAGCTTAGACTCTTTCTCTTGGAAGCAGAACAAGGAAGCCAGGCAGGTTGGCCTGGAAAGCGTCCACCCCACCCCAAAGCCCTGGGCCCCACCAGCACCTGCATCTCTCTGCCTTGTTCCCCAGGACTCTTCCCCAGCAGAGTTTGGCCAAACACCCAAAGCCTTTCTTCAGCCCTTACACAGCTCTGCGCACATGGTAGGTGCTTTATAAATGCTTGGTGACGGACTGATGCATTCACTTCCATTGAATTTCTTTTCTTCTGTGATTAAATATGGACTTTGATCAAGTGGAGTTTGGTTGCACTGTGTTAACTTCAGAATGGAACCAGAGAGACTTGTTCTGGGCAAACTCAAATGGACAAAGGCCTCGTAGTCCAACGATGAATGATGAATGGGGGGGCTGAGGATGGGCAGCCACAGGCGGGCGCTCTCTGCGTTATCAGAGGGATCCTCTGGGTCCTCCGTGCCTAGCACAGTGCCTGGCTTGGCTCCCCATGGACCATTGATGGATGGATAGATGGGTTATTGGAGTCCATGCAAGCCTTTGAGACCCATAGAACCTTGCAGGGTCAGAGCGTGTCATAAGCCTCTTTCCTGGGATTAGAGAGGAAGTCAGGGGGTGTGAGTTTCCCATCTTGTTTCTTCTCGCTGGGTCTCAGTTTCCTCGTCAGTAAATTGGCAGTATCGGATGTCTTTTATGTCATGATTCTGTGCCCCTGACGCCTTCATTTTACAAATCGGGACCCTGCGGCCCATCAGTGAGGTGGAGTCCCAGGCAAGGGCCCAAAGGGTGGCTTCCAGGGTGAAGTTTGGTCCTTGTGAGGCCCCTGAGCACCTGGAGCTTTTGAGCAGGAGGACAGAGCCCCGGGATTTTGACCACAGACTTGCCGAGTCTCCCAAGGGGGCACCTGCTTGAGATTCTTGGGCTCACTTTCCTGGGGTCACTGCCCTTGCTAAGCACATTGTGCAGGCTTGGCCAGCAGCAGCTCCCCCTCAGGACAGCAGAATGGACAGAGGGCACATGTGGCCCATCTCCAGACTGGCCAGCCCTTCTCCTCAGGCTAGACACGCACCACTTTTTATTCCTGATCGTCCCCCTGCTTTTCTCCGTTGCTCCCCCACCCTCCCAAGCTCCCACTTTCCTTGGGTTCCTCGAAGTGGCAAGAAAGCTTTGCTGCAGAGGTCGAGCTCCTTTTGTAATTAGTGGGGCTTTCACAAGTTTGCCGGCCGCCATCAGGGGCCGAGAGTCCTTCTTAAACTTGGGGATTTTTCTTTCTCTTGTTTCATCAGGAGTGAGTTCCCAAGAAGTCACTCTAGGCTGGCTGCTATTTGTAGTTAATCATCTCCTCGTGTTGCCCAGCCTGAAACTGGATCTGCCACCCTCCCCCCATTTTCCTTCAATGCTGGGCTGGCCGCAGGCCAATTTACCAGTTCCATTAACTTAATGAGTCCTGACAGGCCGCAGCAGCAACATTTCTGGTCATCTCCCTGGGATTTAAATGTGCTTCTCTCCCTGTCTGAAAAGGACGCAAAGCTTGGCCTCTCCACCTCTGTCTGCTCGGAGCCCCCATGGAGAGAAGCTGCAGACCAGGATAGGCAGACCCCTGTTCTTGTTTTCTCAGGAGGAACTGGGTCAGGGAGCCTCGTGGGGCTCTGGGGCGGGGAGCCGCCCACCATCCAAAGTGTTGTCCCCGGCCCCCAAAGTGGGAGGACAATGACATCCTGGTGACTTTGGGGACTGCTGGTAAAAGTCCAGAGTATATGATCTGTGAGTTTATGATGGGAGCTTCCTTGACCATAAATAACTGCTCTCCTGAGGCCGTGTTGTTGTTATAATGAGAACTTAATGCTCACCCTTAATTTGGGTCTTTGACATGGGGCTCAGGTACTACTGTCTGCCAGCTCTCGGAATTTCCCAGTCTGCCATGGGGAGCGAGGAGTGAGTTCAAGTGGAGGGGGGCCTCTGCCTTCCCCCTTCCCTCTGCCTTCCCCCCAGTTCACAGGCAGCCTGCAGAAAAGTGCTCTGACATGAGGGTTGGAGGGAGGGCTTAGAACAAGCAGCCCCAACACTGATTCCTCCACTTCTGGGTCCCTCTCTTCTCTGCCCCCAAAGGGAGGAAAGAGAGAATTGATTCAAATCAGGCTGTAGGGGCCTCGACTCACGTACAAAGTGCTGAATTCAGTCTGAGTAGGGTCACATAAGACCACTCTGAGGGAACATGCAGAGCCTTCCTAGTCAGGAGATAGATGAGAACTTTGAATCTAAGTCCCCATTTTGTTGAAGAGAAAACTGAGAGCAAAAGAGGGAAACTGAGTCATGCAGGGTCATACCTGTAGTTAGTAACAGCAATGTTGACTCTCAATTCAGTCTTCTTCCTGCTGTGTCACCCTAACTGTTCCTCATTCCCACCTCGACTCTCCCCGAAGCAGGAGGAAAAGAGAGGTGAAGGCATGCACTCTCCAGGGATCTGACCCCACCCCTGGACTCAGTAAAGGGTCTCAGCCCCCCAGCCTTCCGTCTGCTCACCCTGCCGTACCACATCCCCTCCCTCCTTGGAGTCACCTGGACAGAAGAGGAGGCAGGCCCAAGTTCCAGGAAATCTTGGCTTTCAGTGCTAAATATAGCCTCAACCCAGAAGAGGCAGCTCTAGGCAGCCTCAGGAGGAAATCAGGGAGAGGACAGAGACAAAGGCAACACAGCCTAGCCTAAGAGATGTTGGGAGGGCCTGGGTTCAAATCCTACCTTACATACTCTCTAGCTGTGTGATGCTCGGCAAATCGCTCACCGTCTGTGTCTCCATTTCATTGTCTGTGGCTAGACCTGATGGTCTTGAGTGTCCCAGCTCGAAATCTAGAATGGTGTGACTTCCCCCTGCTCCTCACCTCCCTCCCTGGCCAAGTCCTGGTGAAGGGCTTTCAGTTGGCCCCTGAGCCTCACCGTGTCACCGCTTCTCTGCCCTGCCCCACCCCAATTAGCTCGGTTGTTCTCTAACCCAGCCCTTTGTAGATGGTGAGACTTGTCTCCCTAGCGAGACCTGGCACTCCCAAGGACGGGCACCACCCTGGTCAGCCTCCTTGTGGCTGCCTTACAGTGTGTCCACCCGGAGCCCAGTTGTGGGAGCAGGACAGCTGTCCCTCAGGTTGGACATAGGTGACAGTGGCTATTTTGGGCCATTATCAGCAGTTTTCCTAAGGTATCTTCTTCCCATGAGATGATCCCTGATTGGCTGACATCGCAAAGTAGGGCAGGATGCCCCTTCTTCCCTCCACGAAAGGCTTCTGGGCCCCCCTCCTGCCTCTAGGAAGTGTGTTGTTGGCCCTGGATGAGCAAAAGTGGAGAAGGGGTCATTTGGGATGGCTGGTCTCATGAAGAACTAGGGGGAATTGCCCTTCTCGTCTGATGTGTGAGAGGGAGAGGGATCGGACCGGAGATTTCATTGGCCTGGGGAACTCTGTGATGAGGACGCTTCCTGTGCTGCTGCAGGCCAGCAGCTTCTCTGAAACTCATGGTCTGGAGAGATCCCTGGGGCAGTGTGAGCTGAAGGGTCTCTGCCCAGGGTCACCTAGTCAGTATGTGTCAGGGAGAGGACTCTGAGCCAGGATCATTTCTGGTGCTCCCCATCCCCAGAGCCTGGATCCTCTGGGAAGAATTGCTGGCATCCTCACCTACAGCAGGAGGAAGATGAAGGCATTGTCCAGGCATCTGGCTCCTGGGGTCTGCCAGTGATGGGAGGAAGAACTAAGCTGGGTCCACTTAGAATTGGGCCAGCTCTTCATTAATCCCTCTGATCATACACATACGATTCCTGGCCGGCCCATTTTCTAGCCACACCTGGTCCAAAGGTGCAGATATGTCCTATCAGGCCAGGAAGGGGGGACAGCAGGGAGCTGCATCCAAGAAGCCTGAGGGGTGGCAGCTGCAGGAGCTCCCTCCTTCAGCACTGAGTGAGAAAAGAAGAAACCTGGCTGGGTGGAGAGGAGATAATCTGAGCCACGCCCCCATGGGCCTGGCACAATGGTGTGCAGACCTCAAAAGACAGATCCTGGCAGGCGCAGGGACCCCATCCTCAGCCTCGATCCTTGCCTACCTTCCAAATGGGGACTCAGAAGTCACTGGTTCGATGTGTGATGGAAGGGCTTCCTCTTTGAGTATGGGAGAGCAGAGAAAGTCAGAGAGGGCCCTCTAGCCCTGAGATCTGGGCTTCTGGGGCACCCACACAGCTAGGGAGACAGGAGGCACACTTGGTGACACACTTGGTGACCAGTCAAAGCCCTGAAAAAATGAGTAGGGCCCACGGTCTGAGAATGAGCTAATTCATTCATGGTTCTCAATGATTCACTATTTATAGGAAAGGTGGGGGAGGTAGATGGGTGGGCGAAGGGGGAGGGAGGGCAGATGATGGGAGCAGGTAGGTATGTAGGGGGAAGTTAGGTAAGGGGCAGCATGAGGTGGGGGTACATGGCAGGCAGGTAGGGTGGGGGGGGAGGGACAGACAGGGGGGAGGGGGCAGGGAGAGGCTGGGAGGGAGGAGAAGACAGGAGCTCTGCTTTGTAATATTTGCCTAGACCTTGGAAAGAACCATGTATTTGAAGTTGGGGCAACAGGTTCACCACTTAGGTTGCTCTGTCTCCCTGCCTGCCTGACCTTGGCCAGTGTCTGACAGGCTTGGCCATGGCGAGCCCTCGGGCCCCTTCCTCCTCTCAACTGTCTGATTAAGTTGGTAAATTCGGTTGGCTGTGTCCTGCAGCTGAGATGCCCCTAATTCAGCTGGTGGTCGCCTCCCCCCACACACAACCGATGACTCTGCTTTGGGTGGGGTTACTTTGGGAGTTTGAGGGATATGCTCTTTTGAGCAAAGCAGGCACATTGATTCCACCTGGCTGCATCCTGAATCCCTGGGCTTTGCAGTCCCTCCCAGGATTTTCCTGTAATTAAGCCTGGATGCAGAAGGGTCAATGCAGCTGCCTGGCCCCAGGGAGAAAGTCTTGAATCCTTAGTCAAATGGCCCCTGCAGTGCTTCCTCCATCTCTGGTTTTCGTCTGTGAAGGCCTGGCTATATTCCTGCCAGTGACCTTGGCCATGGGCAGAGCCTCTACAGGTGCTGGGGCTCAGAAGGAGGAAGCTTAGAAATGGACAGTCTGAGAGCCTGAGGGTCTGCAGGGTAGAAGGCTTTGTGTCAACAGGAAACAGAATGAAATATGGTCTCCTGTCATTGAATGGGTCTTCTGCTCTAGGGGGCAGCTTCTGCCCCTTTCTTGGCAGGGCAGTGGGAGAACGGGAGACATATAGAAGACTTGATCTGTCTCATGGCAGGACTCTGTTCTCGAGAACCCTGTTTGCAGGATACTATTGCCTCGGACCCAGGCACTGAAGCTTTGAGACACAAGTCACTACCATGGTGTAGCTATGCCCTGCATCATAACGTTCTGGTCACCTTAATGAACCCTTGGAGTCAGCCACAGCAAACTGCTCACTTCTGTGGCTAGCTCTAGGTCAGAGTAACAGAGCTGCCCCTGAGAAAATCGGGAAGGAAGGGGATCTCTGCCCAAGCCCCCTATGGTGGGCCCAAGGAGGAGGTTCTTCAAAGCAAGCTGGACTCCCTCTTGGACTTCCTCAACATGGGGTTAATCAGGAGAGTTGAACCAGTCGTTAGCCAGAGAAGATCCCTATTCCTTCTTCCTTCTCCCAACCACTGGGCTTGGGTATAGCCAGGAAGGGAAAGACTCCTGCGCCCTCGGAGTCTAGGCAAAAAGGTTTGCAGGAGCACACCATATGTAACATATATGCATGAAGAAAGGCCCCAGTGCTCCCCACTTCTGATCCTACCTGGGTCCTCAGAGCACAGGATTTGAAGTTAGTAGGTCCCTTCAAGGCCAAATGGTCCAGCCTTATGGAGGAGGAAACTGAGGCAGACAGGGCTTAAATGATTGCCAGGGCAACACCACTAGTCAGTTCTAAGGTTGGATTTGAACTCAGGCCTTACCGATACCAAGCCTAGAGCTCTTCATTATGACACGACCAGAAGAGAACCTGATAGGATATAAACAGTTAACCTGTTATGCCAGTCAACCAGCATGTTCTATAATGCTCCCAGACAATCCAAGTTGGCGCGGACTGAGCCCCAGCTGTCCCAGATACCCTGACACTGCCTGGCCCACATGCCACCTGGCCCCAGGTCTCAGGTATAGATCATGGAAGAGGCACTAAGAATCCCTATCCCTGATCCAGCCCCTTCCTCCCCCTCTTGGGTCCCTGCAAGAAGCTTAAAGGGACTGAGGAATGAGATGCCTCATTGAGCAGAAATGAGGTGAAATGAGGTGAAATGAGAGGCCCAACTGTGTGCCTGGAGCAGGGCGGTTCCTTTGGGGACAAACAAGGGAGGAAGCCTGTGCTTCAGGAGCAGAGCCAGTGGCAGTTTTTTGTCATAGAGGATGGACACAGTGGGACACGATCTGACCCTCATCTCACACACACACACACACACACACACACACACACACACACACAAGTGTGTGTGTGTGTCTGCGTCTGTGTCTGCGTCTGTGTGTATGTCTGTGTCTGTGTCTGTGTGTATGTCTGTGTCTGTGTCTGCGTCTGTGTCTGCGTCTGTGTCTGTGTGTATGTCTGTGTCTGTGTCTGTGTGTATGTCTGTGTCTGTGTCTGCGTCTGTGTCTGCGTCTGTGTCTGTGTGTATGTCTGTGTCTGTGTCTGTGTCTGTGTGTATGTCTGTGTGTGTGTCTGTGTGTGTGTCTGTGTCTGTGTCTGTGTGTATGTCTGTGTCTGTGTCTGTGTCTGTGTCTGTGTGTATGTCTGTGTCTGTGTGTGTGTCTGTGTCTGTGTCTGTGTGTATGTCTGTGTCTGTGTCTGTGTGTATGTCTGTGTCTGTGTCTGTGTCTGTGATGTCTCGAGCTGCCTTGGATGGGGGGTGGGGGCAGTGTCTCACAGAGTTTCTGTATCTCAGGCAGGACATTTTGGCAATGCTTGCAGCAGGTAAACCTTAGGAGGGTGTCTGCTTTTCCATTTTATTTAATCAAAACTGTTCATTTCACCATTTCGGAGAGTCTCTACCCCCTATTAAGCAAACAGTTGTTTCCCCTAGACATGCTTGTGACAGGCATTGCCTTCCTTTGCCGGCTGGTTGCTGGTTTTGGTTTGGATGTCTTGCATTCACTTGGGAGTTTAGTGTGGTACATGGTATAAGATGTTCATTCACCCCTAACTTCTGCCAGATGGCTGCCCAGTTTTCATCAGACTGGGGGTCTTGACCCCAGTAGTTAGTGTCCTCACACCCCAGTGGGTTCTGTCACTACTGCTGGCCCACCAACACTCACCACCTTCCTTCAAAGTAGATACCCTAACCCAAAAACTGCTTTTCTTCTAAGAATTACTCAGTCTTCTAAAACACTTTTCCTCTTCTTTTTTTAATCAAATTATTATGGGACTGAATACAGATGACTTCCAAAAGCATCTAAACTGTAAATCGTTGATGGTTAAAAGCCAGGAGCACAGAGCACCTCTGAAGAGGCCATCGGGGTCCCCTGCCCCCTCCCCCTTCCCAGCCTCCGATGGCTCTTCCCTCCCTTCATGTACCCCCATGCACACACCCATCTCCCCTTCTGTTGCCTGGACTGCCCTTCCCAAAAGCCTTGAATTCTCAGTGGTGGATGCTTTCCAGGCCCCTTTCTCCCAGCTCTGTGTCTTAGGCCCAAAAGTTTACACAGTTTTACAAGGGATAGAAATTCTTCTTCTTTGCTTCTGAACAGGCATGTGCTGGGGTGTGAAGTCAAGGAGAGGGCACATGTTTATTTGGCCTCTGGTGGGGCCAGAGCTGGGGCAGGTGGGGAGGGCTATCTTTGGGAAAGCCAGCTAACACCTGGGGAGAGCCTGGCCAAGGGCAGAGAACATTCCTGTCACCTCTGGCCACACCCAGAAAGTGACCTAAGGGCCTTTAAAACATTGCATTTTTAATAGGATTTTATTTTTTCCCCAATTACATGAACAACTATTTTTAATGTCCATTGTGTTTTCACCCTACACTCTTTCCAGAGCTGGGGTTTTCCTTCTACTTCCCCCTGACTTGGTGCCAAGGACAGGACATGTGACCTGGCCACATGCTCTGGGCCTTGGCTGACCCTGTGGTGCTGCCAGACTGGCCACCCTCCAGGCACCGATTTCTGAATCTTCCCTCCATTAGCACCATCCCCCAAACCTGCCCTCACGTCAGCGATGAGTACCTACCCATGTCTCAAGCAGTTGGTCACTCATATTAGGTCTGTCCACTCAAGAGGTCACTCCTAGAAATGATCTGGCCCTAGAGGCTAGCAAAACAGGACCGCCATGGGCTCAGGGCCCAGCTCTTCGTCTGTGGGTTGTCCTTGCTTTACTAGACAACCAGCAAGATGCTCTCAGCAGCCACTTAAACCTGCCTCTGGTCTCCTTCCTCCCAACCCCCACCCACCCTGAGTCCTGAGCTCTGGAGGAACCACAGAACCCTAACCCACTCCTACCCTGAAAAAGACACACTGGCAAGAAGCAGGGGAAGTGGGTCCTTGACTGTCATGGCCCCTGGCAACACTTGGAGGCCTGGGCTTAGGGGACCAGGGAGCCAGAGCTGGGGCTTCCCTGGACATGCTGTGCACAGAAGGGTGTTGCATGAGCTGTTGAGAAGCCAGAAGCCCCAACTCGGTTGAAGGTTGGCAGACTCAGGTGGGAGGTGGGGGAGGAAGGTGGGCAGAGGAATCAAGAAAGGGCCTCCACAGGTGTGTTTAGACGGTAACAAGCCAAGGTCAAGTGATTTCACTGCCTGGAACATGCTGTAATCTCCTGGAAATGCACTCTGTGCCTGAAGGGAAGCAGAAGTCATTAATTAAAGGTGCCCCAGAACTGGCCTGGGCGTGCCTTTGTGGGGGGCCATCTGAAGGTGGCCACTGGCTCCTAGGACATAGCCACAGCAGGATGGATCCAGGCTGAGGAAGATGTCTCCAGCCAGGAGCCTCAGTGATTGTGCTTGGGGAGTTTGAGGGGGTTACCTGAGGGATGCCTGGAGGGAGCAGGCTGGTCTGGGAGATCCCTTAGGGCTTTGCCAGCCCCAGCCCCTCCCCACTCTATCAGTCTCATTTCATTTAACAACCCTGCCCCCGCCCCCAACAACCCTGGGAGGCAGATTTATAAGACTGATCCCTTTTACGGATCGGGAAACTGAGCTTCAGAAAAGTTAGGTAACTCTCATCCAGGGAGACTCGAGACCAGGGTACGGACAGCCTACGTGCCCTGACTCAGAGGCCATGTTCTGTCTGCCCTCCCCCAGGCTGCCTAGAAGGGGATGGCCATTGTCATCGGCAGTGGGAAGCGTTTTCCTGAAAAGCCCAGGGCTGTCATATCTTACACCCCTCCCTGTGGTATCCAGCGTGGAACTGGGCTGAGAGAGACAGAGACAAAGAGAGACAGAGAGAAACAGAGAGGCAGACAGAGAGACACACAGAGAGAGAGAGAGAGAGAGAGAGAGAGAGAGGTGGAAGGAGGAAGAGATAGACACATGGATAGATAGCTACACAGATTTGTGGTTACATGATAGATAGGTAAATATAGACAGACAGACAGACAGACAGACTTCCTCCCCATAACAGATAAGGATTCCTCTAGGCACGGATCGGACCCACTGGTCAGTCAGGTTTCTCCCAACTCTCACACATTGTGAATCCGTGAGGAATCCTCCTAGAGGGAAGGGCGGAGCCAGCCTGCACTCCCAAGACCTGAGTATCCTTAGTGTGGGGAGGGGGGATGGGCAGCAGCAGCCCTGAAGCTGGGAGGTGTCTGCCGGGGCCGGGGCTGCCAGGGAGGAAAAGCCCAGGGACTGTCTGTGGTCTGGGGGAACCAGGAGCTCCAGGGATTTGGGTCTCATGCTGAGCTGCACCCCTAACAGATGGGGTGACCCTCGTTCCCATTCCCTTCCTGAGGCCTCAGTTTCTCCATCTGTTCAGTGGGCAGGGATCATTGGCAGCCTGGCCTTTCTCACACATCACTTCACTGCGAGAATCTGCTGAGATAATACATGGGCTGAGAATAGGGTGTAGGAACACAGGAGAGGAGGTGAGCCAGACATGACTCAGGCTCTGCGCCTGCCTCCAGGGGGGCCTCCCTCCCGGGGGTGATGTAAGTGTTTCTTGCCTCCTCAGTCACCTGCTTTCTCCCCTGAGTCTGTGCAAGGGCCAGAGCTCGGGCAGTGAGATAACGTGGGCTGTGGCCCCTCACCTCCCCTCCAGCCTCCTCTCCAGTCAGTGTGTGGAAGCTTGGGCAGGAGGCCCCCAGGGACCTGTGCAAACCCAGCTGCCGGAGCCTGGCCCATCCCCATCCTAGAGATGCTCCTGGAGTACCTGGCACCTGGGTCCTTCTCCAGGCCTCCTCCCACCTCTCCTATCCCCAGGTCTTAAGCCTTTGTGACCTGCCTTCAGCAGAAGGGGCTCTCTCCAGACTGCCAAGGATCTCTTAATTACCAGGACCATTAGTTGTCCCCAGACCCACCTTCTTGTCCTCTCTGCAGCCTGTCAGTCAGCTTGGGGGGTCTGCTGGGACCTGCCGTCCCCTGGTTCTCCTCCTGCCCATGCCAGGGCTCCTCCTCAGCCTGCCTCCCGGGACCTTCAGCTGTGTCCTGCCCACTCACAGAGGGTGTCTCCTGGGGCTCTGCCTGGGCTGTCTTTGGGTTCAACGATTCTCTCAATGCAGCCCTGACCTCTCTCCCGCTCGAGCTCCGAGCTGGCAGCCATCTGGACATCTCAAAACAGATATTCTGAGGCACCCAGTGTCCTCCTAGCCTCTCCCCCACCCCCCACAGCCAATCAGGCGCTGAATCTTATTTCTGTCACCTCCATGTCTTTCATAGACTTCACCCTTTGAGAGGCACAGCAGTGGTGAAGAAAGTTTCCTCTATTCACGGAATTCAGCCTCCATCCTATCTCTCCACTAATGCAGCCACCACCCAGGCCAAGCCCTCATCCCCTCTTCCTTGGATTGTCATAATAGCCACCTCATTGCCCCCCCCCAAGTCTCTCCTTTGTCCAATCCCAACTCTGTTGGCTCCCTCCATCTCCCACTGCCATACTTTTGCATCGGCTGTGCCCCACGCCTGGCTTTCTTTCTCTCTGCCTCTGGGAATCCCTGGATTCTTTCAAGTCTCAGCTTAAGCACCACCTGCTACACAGACCCTCAACATGAGCTTGCTGTATCCGTTTGGTATTTCCATTTATTTCTTTGCCTGGTGTCACTTAGAATGTAAGAGGAAGGCAAAGGCCCAGGGAGCCACCCACAAGGCTCATCCTCAGAGAGCAGTGGCTCACCTACTCTGGCCGGAGTTGGGACTTAGAGGAGCTAAGGCCAGAAAAGCGGCTTTGACCCACTCTGGAGTGGGCTTTTCCACCTTGCGGGTAACTGAGCCACTGAGCATCGTCAAGCAGGGAGGGAAGTGATCAGAGCTGTGTCTCAGGAAGGTCGCCTGGAAGTTTGTGCAGGGGAGAGAAGGGCCCGGGGCGGCCCTGGCTGTGTCACTCCCTCACCTGGTCCTCTGGGCTCCAGCTTGGGGGCAGGGGGCCCAGGCTGTTGTCCACAGCTGTCCGTCGGGCTTCCTCTGGACCAGTCTCACCACTCTTGGCTCTGATTCTTCTCCCCATTCCACGGCCCCTGGGTCCTGCACAGTGCAGGGAGGCCTCTGGGAGAGGCCAGGGTCTCCCACCCAGCCTCAGTGGCAGAATGTTCAGTCTTTAATCTGAGGGCCCAGGCCTGGGGTCTCTGATGAGAAGCAAGTCATTGGAGAGGCTTAGAGACTGGCACACTGGAATTAGAATCCTGAGGGTCTGGGTTCAAATCCTTTCTCAGACACATCCTGGCTGTGTGATCCCAGATGAGTCAGGACTCAGTGACCTTGTCTGCAAAATGGACTCAGTGGCCTGCTCCGATCCTCAGAGTCTCCCCCACCCTCAGTCTCAAATGGCAGGGCATCAGAAAGACACAAGTGGGTTCCTTGGGCCGGGTGGCTTGTGTCTTTTCAGAGGAGTAGAGAGATCTTTGTAGAGGTGGGGGCCTCTGGGGGCAGGACGCAGCATACACTGGCAGACTGGGCTGATGGGTTGGTTGGTCTTACTGAACTTTCCTCTTTGTGACAAGAGATGTGTCACTGGCTGGGGGAGGGCAGATAAACCTGGAAAACAGAAGATCAATAAATGTAGCTGTAAGTGAGGGGCAGAGCTCAGGTTCCTGCCTGCCCCATAACAGCGGCTGGCTTTCCTTTGGGGTCAGAAGAATTGTAGGTTCAGAGGCCACCAGGACAAGTTCCTTCCCTCCAGCCCCATGGAGAGGGAGAGTCCACTTCTGCACCAGAGGTTTTCAGAGACATGACCTGTGGCCCCAGCCCTGGCACAGAGGAGAAACCTACTATGTGTTGGTGGCATGAGGGGATGACAAGATACGAGGCCTCAGGGAGAAGGCACTGGGAATGGTCAGGAGCCATGATATGGGGTGGGACTGAACCCTTCTCCTCCCCCCTCTTCTCCTCCCCCCTCTTCTCCTCCCCCCTCTTCTCCTCCCTCCTCCTCTAAGAGCATTGGGCAAACAGCTGCAGTTGGACCATGGGGGCAGGAGAGGGAGAGGGGCAAGTATGTTACACCGGCCTTAGCCCAGACTCCCCTTTTTATACACTGCGCCTCCACTGAGCTGCTGCCTGAGCAACCCTGGGCCTTGGGCCTCTGCCCTGGAGCTGAACCATGGCATTGCCCAAAGGGTTAAGATGGGTTGGGAGATTCATGTGCTTTGAATCCACAGCCATGAGCCCCTAAGCTGGCTCAGGGCTCCTGATTACTCCTGGTGATTTATGGAGAAGACAGAGGTGCTGAGTCCCAGCCCATGTGCTCCTCAGATGGCCCGTCCTGGGGACAAGGCCCAGGGAGCCAGGGCAGGTGTTGGAAGGCAAGAGCCCTGGCTCCTTTGCCTGATCCTCAAAGCCCCTGATAGGGGCCAGGGCCATAGGGGGCAAGTCTCTCACAGGTGTGCAGCCCAGGTGGCCTTCTCCCCCCAGCTGCCCTCCCCTCCCTCTCTGCTTCCTCCCAGCTGCCCTCCCCCTCCCTTTCCCCAAAGGTCCAGAAGGCTGGGCTGCCCAACCTTATATGCACTGCGCCTCATCTGTGATTGGTCCTTGGGCAGTGGGGGGAGAAATGCCCTCTTCACTCTTCTGCTCACCTTTGAGTGACTGTGGGAGGGGCAGGGGTGCTCTTCTCAGTGGCCACCCTGGGGCAGATGCCATCCTAGGAGGCTGGCAGGGCCAGGGCTCGCACTTGGATGCAGGATGGGGGTTGGCAGCCAGGGCTCCCCCATCCCTAGGAGTGTGTCATTATAGATGAAGTAAACAGTGCAGGTAAACTGGGCAGATGGCTGAAGACTCCTTTTCCCTAGTTCAAATCCGGCCTCAGACACTTCATGGCTGTGTGACCCTGGGCAAGTCACTGTTTGCCTCAGTGTTCTCATACGTTAAATGAGCTGGAGAAGGAAATTGCCAACCCCTCCAGTATCTGTGCCAGGAATCCCCTCCTCCCACCCACGACTGAACAACAAGAACAGTGCAAAGTGGGATTTTCTCCTTTTCCTTGGACTGGCATCCCCTAAACCTCCTCCCACTTTGGGGACCATACTGTCTCATTCTGGGGCACTGGCTTCCTGATGTCCCCCCTTGCCAGCAGCTCATTTCTAAATTATGAAATTAGAAAATGTTCTCATCCTTAAGATGGGCACGCAGTGAGCCAGGCAGAAACAACTACCTGGTAAGCCAGAGGGAGGGGTGTCTCTGCTCGTCAGAAATGAAGGCCAGTGTATAGAGTGGGCTCGGAGTCAGGAAAACCTGAGTTCAGATTCTGTCTCTGACTCTGACAAGCTATGTGACCCTCAGAGATAAATCGCTTCACCTCTGGGGATCAGTTTTCTCATCTGCAAAACGGGACGATAATGCCCACAGGGCTAGAGGGTCACATGGCATCCTGTAAGAAGCTGGTTAGGTTTGCATCTGGCTCTCTGCCACAGAAAACCTGCTGACCCCAGCTCCCTTTCCAGATGAGGCGTCCTCCCCTCCGACTCTTTGGAAGGTGAGGTCGGTACTTATGCCCTCCCACTGGGGGCATCAGCATTTGGGGCTGAGGTCCCTGGGTACACAGCCCCATTCTCGAGGCCTGAGAGAGAGCCCTAGGCAGTTCTCTGGAATGGGGCAGCCTCCTTAGCACCTGGATCTGCAGCCGACAATGGGGTCGCTTTTGTTGGGGCAGCTGGGGAGGTGATGCCCAATGCACTGTGGAAGGCGGGAGATGGCCAGGAGCGGGAAGGGGAGGGACCTGGCACAGCCTGAGGTCTTTCTGCTCCCCCAGCCCCGTGCCCGAGTGGGAATGGTGAAGGAGTTAGCACGCCTGTAAACAAGGAGAAGCAGACGGCCTGTCAGGGGACGGGGAACATCTGTTCTATACCAGGCTAACACATACTTAAGCTTCGGGGTGTTTCTTAAAAAGATCTAATGGATTTGGGGCTCACTTACCCAGCCGTTGTATAAATAACGGAGCCCGGCATGGAATCTCAGCTGCGTGAGGGTGTTTATCAGACTGGCTAAGTTCCTATATCCGGACTCCCTGGTGGAACGGCTGCTCAGGAGCCTGGGGGCTCTGGAGGGTGGGGAAGGGGAGTGGGGGAGGGGACTCTGAGGGGCCTGAGGGAGTTGGGGGCTCTGGAGAGTGGGCGGGGCTCTCAGAGGCCAAGGGGTTCTGGGGGGGCCTGAGGGCTTTTGGGGGTTGGAGGCTCTGGAGGGCCTGGGGACTCCAGAGGGCCTGAGGGCTGGGGTGGGGTGCTTCGGGGCTCTGGGGGAGATAGGGGCTCTCAGGGCCTGCGGCTCTGCTCTCCTTAGGCTTTTCCAACAGAGGAAGGAAGGAGTAGCCCCAGCTTCCCCTTTAGCAAGGGGTTCTGTGGCCTGGTTTCCCAGGTAGGGGCCTGCCTGGCTCAGGGACCAGGGGGCTCAGCCTGGGATTAGGAGCTGGCTGACTGGGGGAGTTCCTCTACAGCTGAACCCTCCCCCTTGATCAGGGAGCTCTCTTGGCTCTCTATCATGTCCAGGATCAAATATCAAGTTCTTTATTCATAGCTCAGCCTCCTCCTACCTCACCAATCTTCCTCCAGCCTATTCCTCTCCACACTGAGCCTCATGCCTCTAAACTCCAACCTCTGGGCCTTTGCCCTAACTGTCCCCCATGCCTGGAATGCCCTCCATTCCCACCTGACTTCTAGAATCCCTGGATTCCTCCTCTCCCAGCAGCCCCCTAGCTGCTCGGACCATCGCCTCTGAGGCGAGTCCCCACCTCTTCTGCGTCTGTCTTTGTGTTCTGATGTCCACATGTGTCTCCTCCACCCTCCTGGAGGGTAAGCTCCTTGAGGGCAGGGCTCAGGGTCAATTTGGTTGTGGCTTTTTGAGGACCACTGAAGGGAGGAGGGCAATGAGCTGGCCAGCAGAACCCAAAGGCTGCTCAAGTGCAGACATTCTCATCAGGGGAACGTCAGAGGGCCACCCTTTGGGAAGAATCCCTTTCTTCATGGTGGGAGCCTGTCCTTCCTGAGGTTGGGTCACCCTCTCCAAGGGCTCCCTTCTGGGTCTCAAAAGCTTCCTGTGACCCTCCCCCTAGGCCCCGAATGGCGGCTCTCCTTCTGCTAGATGCTTATCAGGCAGTGACAGGGGAGAGAAGAGGAGGAGGAGGAGAGAGAGAGACAGAGAGAGAGAGAGAGAGAGAGCTCGGAGAGGAGAGGAAGTGGGGCAGGGCAGCTAGGTGGGTAACAGATAGAGAGCTGGACTTGGAGTCAGGAAGACCCGAGTTCAAATCCAGCCTCAGACACTGCCTAACTGTGTGACTCTGGGCAAGTCATTTAACCTCTGTCTGCCTCTGTGTCTTCATCAGCCCCTCCCTCTTGGGGTTGTTGTGAGATCAAATGAGGCACTATTTGTAAACCTCTGCAAACCACCAAGTGCTAGACAAATGTTGTCTGTTGCATATACCGTATAGGGCCGTTAGGCAGTACAGTAGATGGAGCGCTGGCCCAGGAATCAGAAAGACCTGAGTTCAAATGTGGCCGTGTGACCCTTGCAAGTCACTTAACCCTGTTTGCCTCTGTTTCCTCATCTGTAAAATGGAGGTCTTTAACTAGAGGAAGGTTGCTTCCAGCTATAGAATTCAATCACCTGATAAGCACTTATTAAGAGCCTACTGTCTACCAGATGCAGTACCTAAGCACTGGGAGCCCAAAGAAAGGCAAAAAATAGGGTCTCTGCTTTTTAAAATCTCCCAGTCTAAGGGGGAAGATGTGTGTACATACATAGCAGCTGGGAGTGGGAGGTTCTAGCAGCTGGGGTGGGAACAGGCACTGGAGAGAAGGAACTAGGCAAGGTCTCCTGCAGGAGACTTTTAAGAGGCAAGTTAGGGATCCTCAGAGTCACAGATGAAGAGGGAACATATTTCAGAAAGGGGAAAAACAGCCATACAAAGGCGTGGAGGTGGGAGATATGTGTTTGAATCCCAATTCTGCCTCTTCCTCCTGGGGGGGGGGCTCTCTGCCTCAGTTTCCAAGAGGGGCCAGGCTAGATGATGGATGAAGTTCCTTCTAGGGCTAAATCGGATGAAAATCGTTTTATCTAGGCTTGTGTCTTCCTCGGGACCAGACCAGGGCCCTCTGTTTACTGTTGATTGGGATTTCACCCCCTCTTCCCTCCCAATGCCTGTTTTCCAGCCTGCAGCGTGTGTCAGTCGTCAGTCATCTCCTTTGCTCTCATTCCCTCTCTGAGTCACAGGCTAGAGAAGAATAGCAGGGCTGGTGGTTTGATACTGACATGTTTCTGGAGCCGGACTGGAAAGGTCGGGTGCTGAGGGGCTTACACCCAGGAGCGGGTTCATCCTCCTCCCTCACACCGCCAGCTTTCCTTACCTGTCCCTTCATGCTCCAGGGAATGGCCCATGTTCCTTGCGCTGGGCTTCCTCCATGGAGGCGGAGGGATCCCAGACTTGGGGGTTAGTGAAGCCAGCTGCGCGTGCCCCTAGGATTACGGGCACTTGGCCTGGGCCAACAGTGTGTGAGAGCCGGACGGGTTGGGCAGGGGAAGAGGTCTCATGCAACTCACCTAAGGTCCCACCCAGGCACACAGCTTGAGGCCTCCTCCTTCCAAGCAGAACCCTGCCCAGCAATTCAGCCCTAGACCTTTGGGAAATACCAAGGAGGACCCCTCAGCCACTTCCTGCAGGGCTTGTCCCCTTCCCCCCCACCCCCGCCCCTTATAGGAGGTGGGGCACTTTCTCCTTCACTAGCCTCACAGAGCTTTCCTTCCCTCCTCCTCAGGCTTCGGGAGCATCACCGGGCCACCATTAAGGTTCTCCGGCGTATGCAGTATTTTGTGGCCAAGAAGAAATTCCAGGTGAGTGGGGCTTGGGGGCATGGGGTGGGTGGGGCCCCCCTCTGCCCCTCCCCTCTCCCTCCCCCTGCCCTTCCCCCTCCTCTGCCCCTCCCCCTCCTCTGCCCCTCCCCCTCCTCTGTCCCCTCCCTCCCCCTGCCCTTACCCCTCCCCCTGCCCCTCCCCCTCCTCTGCCCCCTCCCGCTCTGCCCCTCCCCCTCCTCTGCCCCTCCCCCTCCTCTGCCCCCTCCCTCCCGTTCCCTCCCTCCCTCTCCCCTCTCCCTCCCCCTGCCCTTCCCCCTCCTCTGTCCCTCCCCCTCCTCTGCCCCTCCCCCTCCTCTGCACCCTCCCCCCTCTGCCCCTCCCCCTCTGCCCCTCCCCCTCCTCTGCCCCCTCCCCCTCCTCTGCTCCTTTCCGGCAGCTTGCTCAGGTCTACGGGGGGAGGGGGTTCCCTCCGCCCCTACAAAGGGAGCCCCTGGGTTCATTCCTTGGGCCACTAGGTTGCCCCCTTCTATGTTTGGGGAAGGAGCGCTGCCGGCCGACTTGGGCTGGGGGGCAGACTGCGGGACAGCGCCCCCGAGGCGGCCCGCTGGGAGGAGTCCAGGCGCCTCATTTACAAAATTATTTTTCTGCTAATGGACGTGACCCTGGGCCCCTGCTGTCTGCCTCCGCTCCCGGAACGGCCAGCCTTCTCCGGTGTCTTCGTCAATTCCGGGCTGGGGGCTTTGCCAGTCTCCCGGAGGGTGGGCAGCAGCGAGCTGCAGTCCACAAAGCCCGTTAACAGGGCCTCCAGCTCGCCAGGGAGGAAGCAAGGACCGGGCTGGGACAAGGCCTGACACCCCCATGTTACAGATGAGGAAACCGAGGCTCCAGCAAAGAAAGAACTTTTTATGCCTACACAGCTAATGAGAGGCTGCAGCCTGCGGTGCTGCCCGTTCTAACGCACTGCCCCATGGCAGAAACAGCGCCTGAGGACGAGGTTTAGTGGATCGGTGGCATTCCCGGCTTCCTACTCCTCCTCTTGTCTTCCTACGTCTTCGGAGAATTAGAGGGCAGCCTGTGACGGACAGAGCAAGGGATTTGGGGCAGAGCCTCTGGGTTCCAGTTCTCCATGTGTGACCTTGGACCCTTCCCGCCATCCCTGGGCTTCCTCGGTTTTCTTTTCTGTCCAGTATTGGACTTCTTGGAGTCTCTGCTGTTGCTGGAGGAACGACCGTCACTGACGTCCAACCCTGTTGGGAGTTCCAGCCCCAGCCACTTTCTAGACTTCCCCAGAATGCTCAGGAATATGCAGGGACGTCTCCCGCCAGGGAGGAGCCACAGGGAGCTTCGATGGCCAGCCCCCGGGACTACAGAATGTAGGCCGCTCTCTGGACAGATGAGAAGACAAGGAGGCTGAGTGCCTTGTCTCGGGGCCCAGGGCCAGTGTGCAAGGCCTTGCCCAGATGGTAGGGAGGAGGCCAGCCCCTGCCTCCTTATTCCCCAATCTGGATGACTCCTTCTGGCCCAAATGGAGCAAGTCCCCACTCCACCACACATTCCCTTTCACTGGAAGGAAGCCCCCTATTTCCCAGGCCTAGAGAGAAAACAGAATTTTGAGGTCCTGCCCTGGGACTGGGTAAAGTGACTCAAGCCAGGACCCAGGCATTGAGAGGCTGGAGGAATGCATAGCTTAGAGAGGTGGAAGCCAAGTACCCACTCTACCAAGGTGGAGACTGACTGGGGCCCAGGGAGGGAGGAACCACCTGAGGTCCCATGGTGCCTCGGACTCCTCCCTCAGGGCTGCCTACCACTGACTAACATCTTGCTTGATTAGGAAAGGACCAAGGGAGGTGGGCAGGGGCTCCAGGAGTCAGGCAGCAAGATGGAGCGGGAAGGGCTCTGGCCTGGGAACCTGGAAGCCTGGGCTGCCCTCCTGCCATCCCTTGTCTTGCCCTCGGAGGTGTCCTCAAAACTGCCTTGGGAAGGAGGGCATCCTTGGTCCCGTTTTACAGATGAGGAAACTGAGACTGCAAAGGGTGGGCGGTGTGTCTTAGCCCAGGGATCCAGGGATGAGAGTTGAGACCCAAGACAGGCCTTCTGCTCCTACAGCACTTGTGACCTTAAGCAAGCCAAATCCCTTTTTCTGAGACTCAGTTTCTCTGGTGTAAAAGGAGGGTCGGATTTGATCATTTCTACAGGCTCTTCCCAGTCCTCTGACGAGGAAATCAGAGCACGATCCTCATCTCCGCCTGCTTCACGTAAACACAACCTTGGAACAGTCCCTTCCTTTTGCTTGCCTCAGTTTCCCCCGTCCAATGAAGAAGGCCAGCCAAGGCTCCCACCGAAGGTCCGTGCACTCAGGCCTTTTCTGCCACCTTCCTTTATGGATGATACCCATCCTGGAAGACCAGAGAAGTTCTGTCTGGGGGCTTGTGGCCTTGAACTTGGCTTGCGTTTTAGGGGTCTGCTGGAGGGGATGTCATTATCTCAGGAAGCATCTGATGAGGCCTGGAAAGAAACCGAGATCCCCATCTGCCTGCTGTGGTGCCTCTGCAGCGAAAGTATTCCCCGTCCCAGGCCTGGGGGAGGCCCAGCAAGCTGGCAGGGACTCCAAGAGGGAGCTGCCAGGCTGCTGGGGGCTTTCTCCAGGGATGCTTGTGTTCCTCTGCCTGCTTTGACTGGCAACAACTCCCCAAAATTTCCCAGGATGCCCCATGCTCACACCTCTCTGCACATGCTCCCTTGCTCTCTGTTGCTGTATCTCTGTCTCTGTCTCTGTCTCTCTCTGTCTCTGTCTCTGTCTCTCTCTGTCTCTGTGTGTCTCTTTGTCTCTGTCTCTGACTCTGTCTCTCTCTGTATCTGTCTCTCTGTCTGTCTGTCTCTCTCTGATTCTCTCTGACTCTCTGTGTCTGTCTTTGTCTGTCACTGTCTCTCTGTCTCTGAGTCTCTGTGTCCTCTTTCCTCTGTCCTCTCCCCCCCATCTCTGTCTCATCTCCTGTCTCTGCCTCTCTCTCTGTCTCTGAGTCCCTCTTTCCTCTCTCCTCTCCCCCCACCGTCTCTTTCTCTCTTCTCTCTCTCTCTCTCTCTCTCTCTCTGTATGTATGTGTATATATATATCTGTTTCTCTGTTTGTCTCTCTGTCTTTCTCTCTGTCTCTCTCTCTCTCTTTCTCTCCCCACCTTGGGGAGATGTCTGCCATCTTTATCTCTCACCTTATAGTGCTTATCAGAGGCTGTCCAGCTCAGCAGCCTGGCTGTGGGAACCTCAGCAAGTCCCTTCCTGCTGGGTGCCTCAGTTACCCCATTTATGCCTGCTCTGAGGGCTGCCAGCATCTGCTGCCTTTCATATGGGGGAGGGGGATTTTAAAAGGCACCAGCCCAAAGTGGGTTGTGATTCCTCTGGAAGGGCCTCGGGCCTTTGGTGGCTCTGGCCCAGGACCGCTCCCTCCTGCAGCAAGACAGGGCCAGGCCAAGCCCTGCGCTGGGCACTTTGGCCATTCAGACAGGAGTGAGGCTCAGCCCCAGCCTACACAGAGCCCACTGGGAGGTGGGGGTGGGGGGCACTGGACATAAAACTAGAGGAGGGTCCATGCCAGCTCATGCCCGCCTGAGCCTGTGTCTGTCTGGACTCTCTGCCCATCTCACTGGAGTCTCAGGGCATCCCTGGAGCAGTTGTTACCCCTGCTGTATGGAGGAAACTAAAGTCAAGGGAGGGAAGTGATTAGGCCAGGATCACACAGTTAGAAAGGGCTGGAGGTGGGAGCTGAACCCAGGACCTCCTGGCTCCTCATGCCGAAGCCCAGTCTCTGGGGCTGCTCTGCTCAGGAGCACAGGAAGGGAAGGCTTCCCAGGAAAGTGGGGCTCTCAAGAGGCCTGGCCCCAAGTCTGGCAGTGGCAGGGTCAGCGAGCATGGGGCAGGCGGGTGCACACACACATAGTCACACACTAGCACAGGTGGGCGCACACACCCAGACACATACACTCATACAGGTGGGCACACATACAGCCACAGTCACACATACACACACAACCACACACACTCACACAGGTGAGTGCACACACACATAGCCACAAACACACACACACAGCCACACACAGTCACACAGGTGAGTGCACACACACCCAGCCATATGCACTCACACAGGTGGGTGCACACACACATAGCCACACACCAGCAGAGGTCCACAGACAGACACACAGACACACAGCCAATAGGCTGACTTGTCACAAAGATAGTGGGGCACCCGGCTCAATCATCTCATCCATTCTTCCTCCCTATTGTTCTACAGCAAGCCAGGAAGCCTTATGATGTCCGTGATGTCATTGAGCAGTACTCTCAAGGTCATCTCAACCTGATGGTGCGAATCAAGGAACTCCAGAGAAGGTACCCAGCCAAGTGGCACCAGTGCCCAGCACAGCAGGACCTTGGGCTGGGCCTGGTTACTCCTGGGGGCAGCAGGAACCTGGGGAGACTGCCCCCTTGCCCAGCTACCTGCAGCCAGGCTGTGGGAATGGGCTCAGCATCGTTCTAGAACCTTGGCTGGGGGTCTCTACCTGGCCAAGATCCTGATACCTGCCTTGGATCCAGGCCCAGGGTGCTGTATATTCCACAGCAAGCTCACCTCCACCCATGCCACCACTGTGGGCCGCTGGTCAAAGGGTCTGAAGCAATGGCCTCCTGGCCCTGACTTTCCCTTAAGAGGTTAACCATCTCATCTTCCCCTTACACAGGTCAAGGTCTCTAGGCAATATTGGTGGCTGAGGCTACCCCTTCCCCTGCTCCCCAATAGCCCCACCCATAATCCACACAGGGTCTACTGTCCAGCTGAACTTATCCTTCTACCCAGGCCTAGTGCCAGTTAACCCAGAGTGGCCCCCCTGCCCAGCCTCTCCTCACCCATGAGAGTTCTGAGGCAGCTAGGGCTGATCCATCCATCCATCCATCCACCCATTTACCCATTCATTCAACAAATGTATCAAATGCTTCCTATGTTCCAGCCACAGTGTTGGGTGTAGGGGACACAAAGACAAAAATGAGCCAGTCCCTGCCTCCTGGAACTCACACAGCACCATGCCTATGCCCCTTGAATCAGCTCCTCCAGCCTGTCTTCTGTCCCCAGCCTGTCCTCCAGGACCACATGGACTCTACTCAGATGCAGAAGTACCTGGACTTTGCTAGGGTTTGTTCAAAGCAGAGGAGAAAACAAATCTGTCTTGGGTGCATGTTTCAGAGCTATGGGAGCAGGGACTCCTGTTGCCCAGATGGGCCCTTCCACCATACACATGAGAGCACACTCACTCATGGTCTCTGCACACTGCTTAGCTCTGGGCCCCCATTCAGTCTGAGCTCTTGAGGGAAGCCACTGGACATATTTGGCTTCCTAATCCCTAACCATGTCTCCCACGTTAGATTGTGAGCTCCTTGAGGGAAAGGACTGTTTTTTACCTCTTTGTGTATCCCCAGTGTTTAGCAAAATGCCTGACATATAGTAGACACCTAATAAATGTTTATTGATCCAACATTGAATGCTCGTTCAGTGACACAGCAATGTTGATGCGGGGCAGGGAAGCTGCTCTCTCCCAAGAGGGAAACTTTCCTACAAAATCTAACCTCGTTGTGCCTTCTCCTGCCACACATTTATTGATCAGTCCTTTCCTAGTTGGGGACATGTTAGCAGAGATATGGCAGCTGGGTGGAGGACAAGGCTATAGACTGCCAGATATCCAACTGCTCCCAAATTCTGAAGCACCGAATAAAGCAGGCAGACAGGACAAAGCCATCAGCAGCAGTGAGGCCAGGGCTCATTGGTGAAAAGGTTAAAGAACCACTCCCAAGACAAGCCTTGACCGCCTACTGGGCACCATTACCCAGAGCTCCTCATTATCTCCAATGGCATCTCTCCAGCTGCCCAAACAAGAATACTAACCTGGGAACTGGGTGTCAGTCCTCTCAAAAGCAAGGTTCACCCTGCATTGGCCCAAATGGAGGACACCTTTCTCCCAAACTTGGTCAGTGTCAAACCTGGGTGTGCGTTGTAATCAGAGAGGTTTTTAAGGCTGTACCTGCATTAGACTCAGTCTATACTGGGACCAGAGCCTCCTTTGAGAGTCAGGCTAGGAAGGGGCCAGTGCTGGGCACCAGAAAGGGACTCTGAAGTTCAGACTCCAGGCTGAGCCTCCCGTTGGTGGAGGCTACAAGAGCTTCTCTTTTTGACTTGCTTCTTGGAGACTCATGGCACTTTTCTCTAACTGGGCCTGATGTCTGGGATCTCCTACAGGCCCAGATCCAGAGTCCACTTCTGAGAGTCCCCCAAATGCTCGGGTCCCAATAGAGGAGTATTCAGATGCTTTATTTCAGGGAATGATGTCAGCACTTTGGAAGTTTCTGAGCATTTCAAATGAGTATCCTGCCCTGGGCTCAGCATTGACCCTTGGGGTGACTCAGACTGTCTTTTTCTTTACAGGCTGGACCAGTCAATAGGGAAGCCTTCCCTCTTCATCTCTGTCTCAGGTAAAGTTCTGTACTTCCTACCCACCCAGAAAATTGGAGACCGTGAAGTCTAGCTGAGCCATGGGTGTGGCTGTGATCTTGGGGGGGGCATTCTAGTAGGGGGAGCACTTTCTCAAATGCAGCCATATCCCATGAAACTGTGCAGAAAATGAAAAGGGAGACCCATAAAGGAGGATGTCTATTTAAGCACAAGCAAACTCAAGCTTTAAATAAAAGACAAATTAGACGGGAGGGATAATCATTTTACAAAAGAAAGGTTTCATTATGGAGTTCCTTTAAATCAGAAGTTCTTAATCTGTGGTCAGCAAATTCGGTTGTTTTTGTTTTGCTTTTTGTTGTAATGATTTCATTTTATACAGTAAGTTAAAAACACTCTTCTGAGAAAGGGTCCATAGGTTTCACCAGGCTGCCAAGAAGGTCACGAAAGATTAAGGACCCAATTTTAGATAGTGAGCCTCCCCTAGCCTCTTTGGAATAAGATCCAGTTACTAAATTTTTATTTAGTCCTGGTTTTCTAGGAATACAATGTGGTGTCTGGGCATAGAAGAAATCGTAGGGAAGTAAATGTGTTTGATAGAGAGATCCTTGCAAAGAAAATAGACCATGAATCATGGAGAAACAGAATTACTTTTAAATGGTAACATTGTTTCTCTGAGTCTCATTGTATATGGGGGAGTTTAAAAGAGGAGCAAAAACTCATGGACTTTAATGACTAGTGTCCCAGAGGCTAGTTCCACTAGTTCCACCAGAGGCTCTTGGAGAATCTTAGAGAACATCTAGATTGACCCCATTGTTCTACAAATTGGGAAACTGAGGTCCGTGGAGGGAAAAGTTGCCTAAGGGCTGTAGAAGAGCTTCCTAGAGCTCCTTATTATCCCCAGGGGGCACCAATTCAGTGCCTAACTGTGCTTGAATCTGAGTCTGTTGTTCACCCAGATCATCATGTCTGTTTCTTCTCCAGAGAAGAATAAAGACCGAGGGAATAACACGATTGGAGCCCGACTGAACAGAGTGGAAGACAAGGTAGGAGCCAAGGCTCAGTGTCTCCTATTGTCTCAGTTGGTTTTCCGTTGCCTGTGTGCCAAGTGCAGGCTCTCCAGAAGCAGGGAGGACCTTGCTTCTCAGCTTGAACACTGCAAGAGAATTGAGGTTTCCCATCTTCTTGTTGTGGCTATTTTCCAGCACGGTGAGAGAGCAAGCTCCCCAGATTGTCTTGAGATCCCACCTGACATATTTCTACATAATATAAATGATGTGTCTGGGTGATCTGCCTGCATCCCTCATCCTAGCTGAGGGGCTGTATACCTTGAGTGCCCCTCCCCATTACTGCCCCAAGCCTTCCTTTGGACCCCCGCCCATGGTATCTCACTCCCTCGCCTGGGACAAGAGCTCTCCTGATTTTTATTTGTGACCAATGGAACCTTTCCTTGCAAGTGGCAAGCAGCCAGGGGTCACAGCACCACTATCCCTGGTTCATGGCAAGGTACGAGGCAGCTGAGGCAGTGGGCATTTCTTCCAGAGCCATCTTTTAGCACGCTAGGACAGGCTAAGGCTGTGTCTGAATTTTCCAGGGATAGTTATAAAGGAAAATTTCTGATATTCAAAGTATGCTCTATCCTGCTTGGCCTGGTTGTCATCTGGAGTGGGACAGTGTCTGTCTGTGGGCAAAAGGCAGGGCAGGGGTGTGTGTGTGTGTGTGTGTGTGTGTGTGTGTGTGTCTGTCTGTCTGTCTGTCTGTCTGTCTGTGTCTGTCTGTGTGTGTCTGTCTGTGTGTGTGTGTGTGTGTGTGTGTCTGGCCTGTGGCTGATAGCCTGAAGGGCAGAGGGCAGCAGGGATCCACAGACACAGGGCTGATCACAATGACTCTGAGGACTCAGTGCCACCCTTTGGATCTAGAATTAATGAAGCCGCTCATCCCATCTCAGTGATTGCATAGTTGGCTTGGATTGTGCTAAATGGATGTAGAGGATCCTTGTGGCTTTTTTTAAAGAGCTCCTGTTCTCCCATACCCCCACCCTCAGGCACCTGAGCATTGATTAGGTATCTAATCTTTACAATAATGGGTACAAGGCCATCACCTCAGGAGCACAGTCAGCTCTGACCAATAGCATCTCTCCAGATGTAATGACAATTCCGTGCTATCAAAGCCCAGAAGGACCATGGTTAAGCCTGGATATGTGTCTGCAGCCTAGCCCTGTGCCTGGTCTGATAAAGGGCAGGCCATTGCCCTGTCCTGGGGGCATGTAATCACTTCATTAATGATGTACAAAAGGATATATGCCTTAGTCTGCAGCCCAAGCTGCTATAGCCAGAGGTGTATAGCATGTTTCATGATTTGTGATTGGTCATCGTGTTGGTCAGAGTTCCCAAGTCGTTCAAAGTTATTTGTCTCTTCAATATCATTTTTATTGTATCAATTGTCTCCTGGTTCTTCTCCCTTCACTCTGCATCAGTTCTACTGGTCTTCCCAGGCTTCTCTGAAACCTTCCCTTTATCATTTCTTACAGCACAATAGTGTTCCATCACATTCATCCATCATAACTTATTCAGTCATTCCTCAATTGGTGGACATCCCCTAGGTTTCTTTGCCACCACAAAAAGAGCTATTATAAATATTTTTTGTACATGTGGACCTTTTACCTCTTTCTTTGGTCTCTTTGGGAATTTAGATTTAGTAGTGGTATCACTGGATCAAAGGGCAGGCACAGTTTAATAGTTTTTGAGGCATAGTTCCAAATTATTGTCTAGAATGGCTGGACCAGTTCACAGCTCCACCAACGCTGCATTAGTGTGGCTTTCCCCCCACATTTCCTCTAGTATGTCATTTTCTTTCTTTTTTGGGGAGGTCAACTTTATGTATCTGATAGTGTGAGGTAGTGCCTTGATTTGTTTTAATTTGCATTTCTCTAATTATTAGTGATTTCCAACATTTTTAAGTATGGCTATTGATAAATTAGATTTCTTTTTCTGAAAATTACCTATTCATATTCTTTGATCATTTATCAACTGGGTAATGGCTCTTATTCTTATAAATTCTAATCAGTTCCCTATACAGGAAATGAGACCTTTCTCAGAGAAACTTGCTACAAAGATATTTTCCCCCCAAATTTCTGATTCTCTTCTAATTTCAGAATCATTGATTTTATTTGTGCAAAAAAATTTTAAATTTTATATAATGCAAATTTTTTGTTTTATACCCTGTGAGGCTCTCTGTCTCTTTAGTCATGAACTTTCCCCTCATTCACAGATCTCATAGGAAATTTCTTCCATGCTCCCCTAATTTGTTTATGATATTGCCCTTTATGTCTAAATCCTGTCCCCATTTGGAGCTTCTCCTGGTTGATGGTGTGAGTTGTTGGTCTGTACCTACTTTCCGCCAGTCAGCTTTCTGGTTTTCCCAGTAGTTTTTGTGAAATAGTGAGCTCTTGCCCCGTAACTGGAATGTTCAGGTTTATCCCATGCTAGTCTATTGTATTCATTTGCTTCTGTGTGTTGTGTACCTAATCTGTTGATCAATCCCCCTGTTTCTTACCTAATATATTTTGACAAGTATCGCTTTGTAGTATGGTTGGAGAGCTGGTACTGCTAGGCCCCCTTCCTTTCAACTTTCTAAAACTAATTTCCTTCATATTCTTGTTCATCCGCATGAATTTTCTGTTATTTTTTTCTAGCTCTATAAAGCAATTCTTTGGTAGTTTGATTGGTATGTCACTGAATAAGCAAAATAATTTAGGTGGCATTCTCATTTTTATGGTATTGTCTTGGACCACTGATGAACAATTACTTTTTCTCTAATGATTCAGATCCATCTTTATTTGTATGAAGTGGTTTGTAATTGTGTTTACATGGTTCCTGTGTATGTCTTGATGGGTAAACCTGCTTCCAAATCTTTTAGATGTTCTGTAGTTATTCTAAATGGAATTTCTCTATCTTTTCCTGCTATATTTTGTTGATAATAGACAGAAATGCAGATGATACATATCAGTGTAGTTTATATTCTGCAACTTGGTTGAAGTTGTTAATTGCCTCAATTAGCTCTTTATTTATTTCACTAGGATTTCCTAAATAAATCATCATATCATCTGCAAAAGTGATCATTTTGCTTCCTCTTCATCTATGTATATATTCTTTCAGTTTCCTTTTCTTGTCTTACTGCCACAGCCAGCATTTTCGTACTACGTATAATAGTAATGTTGATAATGGACACCTTTGCTTTATCCATAATCTTAGTGGAACAGCTTTAAGTTTATCATCATTACAGATTATGGATGGTTCTTGCTTTTAGATAGATACTATATCATATTAAGGAAAGCCTCATTTATTCCTATGCTAGTGTTTTTATAGGAAATGGGTGTTGTATCTTGTCAAAAGCATTTTCTGCATCTGTAACTAGAAAATATTATTTTTATGATTTTTGTTACTAATATGATCAATGACCTTTTTAGTTTTCTCAGTATCGAATAATAACTTCATTCCTGGTCATTTGGCCATTTCTACTAAAATAAATCCATCCTGGTCATAGTGTATTATCTTTGTGATATGTTGCCATTGTCTCCCTTCTAATATTTAAAATTTTTTTCTTCAATATTCATTATGGACATTGGGCTATAGTTTTATTTCTCTATTTTTACTCTCCCTGGTTTACGTAGCAAGGCCATATTTGTGTCATAGAAGAAATTTGGTAGCAAACCTTTTTTCCCCTAACTTTTTCAAATGGTTTACATAGAATTATCATTTATGTTGTATTGTGTAGTATTGTCCTTTAGATGTTTGACACAGTTTACTTGTATCATTACATCTGTTCCTGGGAATTTATCTTTTTATTTACTAATAATTGTTTTCTTCTTTCTTTAAAAAAAAAACTAAATTAGCTAATGGCTTATCTTTTTTCCCAAAAAATCTGAATTTATTAATTCAATGGGTTTTTTCTTTGAATTTCATTAATCTATCCTTTGATCTTTAGGCTTTCTCTTTTGGTGTTTATTTGAAGTTTTTTAATTTGTTAGCTTTTTAGGATTTTTTAGTTGTAAGCCCAGTTTATTAATCTGCTCTTTCCTGTATTGATGATAGTGGCCAGAGATATGAATTTTTCCCTAAGTACCATTTTGGCAGCATACCAGAAAATTTGCCATGTTGTCTCACTGTTGTCATTATATTTAAAGAAATTGTTTCTGATTTGTTCTTTGACCCACACATTCTCCAGGATTAAGTTATTTAGTTTCCACTTAATTTTTAATCTTTGCTTCAAATGGCTTTGGGTGAGCATGGTTTTATTGCATTTTGGTTGGCAAAAGATACATATCGTATTTCTGCATTTGTTTGTGAGGTTTTTATGTCCTAGTACAATTTTTTGTGAAGGTGTCATGCATAGCTAAGACATAGATGTACTCTTTTCTATTTCCATTCAATATTCTGCAGAGTTCTACCACATCTTTTTCCTAAAATACTATTAAGGTTTTTTACTTCTTTTTTATTCTTAGCTAGACTTAATCTATGTCTGATAGGGATAAATTGAGATACTCTATTATTTTACTATTTCTTCCCGTAACTCATTTAGCTTTTGTGTAAGAATTTAGATATTATACCATTTGGTACATATATTTTTAGTATTGACATTAATTTGGTGTCTGTGGTACCTTTCAGCAAAACATAGTTTCCCTTTTTATTTCATTTAATTAGGTCTATTTTTACTGTTGCATTGTTTGAGATCATGATTGCTACTCCTGCCTCTTTTTTTTTACTGAAGTGTGGTAGATTATGGACTAGCCTCTTATTTTTACTCTTTGTATATCTTTCTGTTTCAAGTGCATTCCTAATCCATTCTGTTGCCTTCTTCCATTTTATGGGTGAGATCAACCCATTCACAGTAATGATTGTTAATTGTTTATTTCCATTTACTGTATTGTCTTATGTTTTTCCTTCTCTTTGTTTCTTGCCATAGACAGATAAAAAGACAGACAGAAAGATAGATAGATAGACTGATTGATCAAGGAATCATCTGCACAGAGATTCTAGTTAAACCCATGGGTGCTACCCTCTCTGCAATCAGAGGTTGTTTCTCTTTGTCATTGTCACATCTCCCATGACTGGAGCAGTGCCTTGCATAGCAGGCATTTAATATTAATAAATAATAATAGTTGGCACTTATACATTGTTTCCAAGTTTGCAAAGTGCTTTCTATGTTGTCATTTCATAATAATTATTTTTATAATAAATATTTACTTAAATGAATTAGAATGAACAAATGAACAAATCAACCAACTAAAGTTATATAGAGAAGATTCTAAGTCCATGAGAGATGGTCCATTCCAAACTAGGGAAGACCATGGTGAATAGAGAAGGGAAAGTCAAGAGAAGAGAGGATGAGCAAGGGCCCAGGCAAGGCTGAAAGTGAGGGTTAGGGACCAGGCTCAGGAGTAGGCTGGCAGACCTGATGGTCTGGAGGGAGCAGGGAGTCAGAAGCCCCATGAGCAGTCAGGACAGCCCACCTGGAGACCACAAAATTGATGCAATGCCAGCCTTTGGCAGGAAGTCTCTTCCACATTTCTTACTAGGGTGGAAGCTTGTCCAGGGATATGGGACTCTGGGCTCTCATAGATACTTTTCAGATCAGACATTCTATGAATGAGATTCTCCTTATCCATCTGTCCCTGGCAAGGATTGGACAACTTTCTACAATCACTGAAACTCTTTGGCAATGGGATCACCTGATGGCCATGATCCAGTGGAACCATAAAAAGCCATTGGTTCAAGGAAGGAGCAGCCTCATAAGAGTCTGGGAGACCTGACTTTGTTTCTTGCTTTCCTAGGGCCACCCCCTGTATCTCCTTGGCTAGCCCCCAAACAGGACCTCCTTTATTGTACTCTTGGATGTCCAGCCTTCTTAATCTCTGTCTGGTCCTTCACCTACTTCCTCATATCAATTAAGTCAGCTCCTTATAGGTTGTACTAGTGGGTCACAGAGATGAGTCAAGGGATTTGTTCTTCTTTTTTTGCCTGCAATTCCCTCTTTTTTTAAAAAAATATATTTATTTTAGTTTTCAACATTCACTTTTATAAGATTTCAAGTTCTAAATTTTACCCCCTTTCCTCTTCTCCCCTATCCCCAAGAAGGTATGCAATCTGATATAGGTGACACATGTGCAATATTATTAAACCTATCTTCACATTTGTAAAGAAGAATTAGAACCAAGAAAAACCGTGAGAAAGAAAAAAAGAGAGAGAGAATAGTCTGCCTCAATCTGCGTTCAGACTCCATAACTCTTTCTCTGGGTGTGGATAACATTTTTCATCACTAGTCTCAGATCCTTGCATTGCTGGTAAGAGCTAAGTCTGTCAAAGTCGGGCATGACACAATGTTGCTGTTTCTGTGGACAGTGTTCTCCTGCTTCTGCTCACTTACTCAGCATGAATTCATTTAAATCTTTTCCAGGCTTTTCTGAAATCTGCCTGCTCATCATTTCTTATGGCACATTAGCATTCCATTACATTCCTATACCACAGCTTGTTCAGTCATTCCCCAGACTGATGGGCATCCCCACAATTTCCGATTCTTTGCCACCACAAAAAGAGCTGCTATAGATGTTTTTGTACATGTGGGTCCTTTTCCCACTTTTATGTCTCTTTGGGAGACAGACCTAGTAGTGGTATTGCTGGATCAAAGGGTATTCACAGTTTTATAACCCTTTGGGCATAGTTCCAAATTGCTCTCCAGCATGGTAGGATCAGTTCACAACTCCACCAACAATGCAGTAGTGTTCCAATGTTCCCACATCTTCTCCAACATTTATCATTTTCTTGTTTTGTCATGTTAGCCAGTGTGATAAGTGTGAGGTGGTACCTCAGACTTGAATTAATTTGCAATTCTGTAATCAATAGCTATTTAGAGCATTTTTTCATATGATTGCAGATAGCTTTGATTTCTTCATCTGAAAACTTCCTGTTCATATCCTTTGACCATTTCTCAATTAAGGAATTATTTGTACTCTTATAAATTTAACTCGGTTCTCTGCATATTTTAGAAATGAGGCCTTTATCAAAGATGCTGGTTGTAAAACTTGTTTCTCAGCTTTCTGCTTCAAGGGGTTTCTTCTAGAACATACTTCAAAGCTACTGTCATGAATCAGTCAGAGACACTTAGTGCTGGCCATTCATTCATTTATTAATTCAATAAAGATGGTGTAAGTGATGACTTTATGCTCGGCACTGTGCTAAGTGTGAGGTATATGAAGATAAAAATGCAAAAAAAATCCCTGCTGTTGAGGTGCTTACATGCCATTGGAGGTAAACAACATGCACACAGGCATGGAGTCAGGGAGACACACTTTTGTGACTTCAAATCTGGCCTCAGACACTTCCTAGCTGTGTGACCTTGGGCAAGTCACTTTACCCTGCTGGCCTCAGTTTCCTCATCTGTAAATGAACTGGAGAAGGAAATGGCAAACCACTCCAGGATCTCTGCCAAGAGAACCCCAGTCAGACACGACTGAATAACTGAATAAGGGGGAAAATCTAGACAAAATGAATTCAAAGTGAATATGAAGTCATTTCTGGTTGTGGGTAGAAACACCATCAAATGGAGGAATCCAGGAAGACCTTGTGCAGGACATAGGACTTGAGGTGCGCCTTGAAAGTGAAGGATTCCCCAAATCAGCATCAGAGAGAGAGGGGGAGGGGGAGCACAGGCTGATCAAGGTCAGAGAGATGCAGGGTACTAATTGGGGAGCAGCAAGAAAACCAGTCTGGCTGGAACAGAGAGGAGGAGCCATGCAGATCAGCCCGGAGAGACGGGGGAGCCACATGGGGAAAGGCTTTGAAGACCAAATTGATGAGTGTCCTAGAGGCCCTCAGGAGTCCATAGAGGTTCTTGAGTAAAGGAGTAGCATGATCTGGTCTGTGGTTTATTGGTCCTTTTCTGAACAGCTAACCCAAGACTCCAGAAAGGCTCTGAACATAGAAGGCCAGGCCCCTTGTTCGCTGTCCTGGTCACTCCCGGCTACCTCCCAGAACCTCCTAGTACACACGCGTGTTAACCATGACTCACAGTGGTCACGATTTCCCTTGCTCATTCTTGTGTGATCTGTCTTGCTCCTTCATTCTGCCTCCTTCCTCCCTTCTTCTTCTCCTTCTCCTCCTTCTTCCCCTTCCCCTCCTTCTCCTTCTCTCTTTCCCTCCTCTCTCTCTCTCTCTCTGTGTATCCCTTCTCTCTGTCTCTCTCTGTCTCTGTGTCTCTGATTCTCTTTTTCTCTCTATGTCTCTGTGTGTGTGTCTCTGTCTCTCTTCCTCTCTTCCTCTCTCTCTCTCTGTCTTCTCTCTGTCTCTCTGTGTCTCTTTCTCTGTCTCTCTATGTGTCTCTGTCTCTTTCTCTCTCTCTCCCCCTCTGTGTATCTCATGTTCTCTCGTTGCAAAGGCGTCTGGGGACCAGAAGCCACTGCCCCGGGCTTCAGGAAACCGGGATTTAGTTCTGGCCTCTACATTTTTGTCCCAAACTCTGCCATGACCTCTCTGGCTGAATCTCCAAGACCTCTTTTCACCCACTGGGCCCCAGACAGCAGCACCTAAACTAAGGCTCAGTGTGGCCTTGGCTGGCTGACATGTGCTCCTCTGGGATGGAGACTCTGGCTAGAGAACCTTGCCTTGGCCAGTCTAAGGCCGCAGAAGCCACAATGGGAACGATTCCCAAGCAGCTCCTCTAGCTGAACTACCCCACCCTCCACCTCCACCCCCACCCCAGTGGCTTTGCTTTTGTCTTTGAAAAAGCCTGGGGGGGGGGCGGGGCTGGCTGCTCAGGACTATGTCTTCCACATCCTTGGGAAGGTGGCCCTTGTGAGCTCTAGGTGTCCTGGGGCCCAGTGGGACAGGGGCCTTTCCAAAGAGGCGCCAGATCTTCAGAAATAGAGCCGGTGTTCACAGTGGTGGGATGGGCAGGCCTGGGCCGGCAGGACCAAGGTGATCCCTCTCTGGGGCGAGTGGGCTGGGGGTGGGGCAGTCTCAGACAGGACTGAGTCCCTTTACCTCGTCTCCACTCTGTGCCTGAGAAATGACCGCTCTTGTGGTCACAGAAGGCTGTTATCTCACCCAAGCCTTCCGTCTGCCTAAAGAAAGTCGATCTACAGAGCCCCAGACTAAAACTAGCAAGCTCTGTTTGGCCAGTGGCTGCTCCTCGGCTTGGTTTCTGTGGGAACCCCACGGCCTTGGGGATACAGATTGTTCTGCAGCTGGGCCTCGGTGCTGATGGAGGACTCTGCCCCCTCTGCCCCCCTGCCGTGCCTGGGCTGAGCCAGAAAGCCCAGCACGCTTGGTCCCTCCAGTCCTGGTGTGGCCCCAATGCCTGGCGGGGAAAGGCCAGAGACTGGCTGACCTCTGGGGTGAGAGGACCATCGAGTTGGGCCTGAAAGAGACCTTAGAGACCATCGAGGCCAAACCCTCATTTTCCAGAGGAGGCAGCTGAACGAGCCCAGAGAGGCTGGCTGACTATCCTGGGGTCACACAGCTAGGCAGAGGCACAGATGAAAGGTGAAGCCCAGTGGCTGAACTCTAGGAGAGAGTTCTTAGCTTTGTACTGCCTAACTCACCTACCTTAGTGGCATAGAACAAGTCGGCTTCCTCTCCTCCCCTCCCTGGCAGTGCCAGTCAATGCCCAGTGCAGCTTACCCTGCCCTGAGAGAGACAAAGCTTTCAGTGCCCACCTCGCCACCTTTGTAATATGAGGGCAGAGTTTATAATTTCAAAGAGGATCATATATATGTCTGAAAGGTTCGGAACCACCGGATATAAGTTATTTTCAAAGTAGGAGGCAGAAGAATCAAAGCATATATTTAGGCTCCACAGTAACCAACCCACAAACCAGCATCCCCATTTTGATATTTTGATCAAAAGCTTCCAGGCCCAATAAGTACGCCTCACAAGAGTAACCAGGAGGCCACAGAGAAGCATGATGGTGTAAAGCAAAATCATATACATGCTTCCTCTCTATGGTAAAAAGATTACCCACTGGCCTCAAGTCCTTGTTCAGCACTCCTCAATCCTCACGTAGGTCAGCTCTGCTACCGGCAGCTCCTGCTTCAGCTTTGGCTGTAGCTGTAGCAGCCTCTGGCTCCAACGGAAGCTGTTGTTAACCATCCGGCTTCTGCAGGGGGGGGGGGGGAGTGTAAGGTACGCCGGGGAAAGCACGGGTTCTTTCGGTCTGCTTAAGCAAGGGAAGCAAGGTGAAGGGGCCGACAAGCTTACTCCAATCCAACATACAAACAGCATTCAGTTAGTTCAGGGGAAAAAGCCAAACTAGTCAAGGGCACTTGTTGACTGAATGCTAAGGAACCCATTTTTGGTTACCAACACAACCCTCCCCCAGCCTGTGGCCCCGTCTCATGCAGAGCCTGGGAAAGCTTTCCCAGGCCCCCATTCAGGGTGTAGAGACAGAGGAGGAACAGACAGAGGACCCAAGTTATCTCAGAAGCCATCAAGGCTACAGACAGCTCCAGCATGAGCCCTGCTGACTCTGGAGAAAAAAGCCGGGCCCCGGAGCTCACAGGGCTCTAGAGGGGATGCAGCTGACTGCCAGCACGCCTAGCTCTGCCCTTAATCCCAGGGGCAGATCTCAGAGCAGTGGGGGAGGGGGGGAGCGGGGGAGGCGCTCTTTAAGTAAATTCTGCAGATGCCGTCTGAACTTTATTAGGAAGTCCAGCCTCCTAAGACCGAGAGGGTCAGGGTCAGAGGGGGAAACTGAGGCCCACAGATGAAAAGTGTTCATTATTTAGTTGTTTTTCAGTCATGTTCGACCCTGTGACCCCTTCCGGGGTTTTCTTGGCAAAGACGCTGGAGCAGTTTGCCATTTCCTTCCCCAGCTCACTTTACAGATGAGGAAACTGAGGCAAACAGGGTGAGAGACTTGCTCAGGATCATCCAGCCAGTGAGTGTTTGAGGCTGGATTTGAATTCCCTTCCTCCTGAGTCCAGGCTGGCTGCTGTCTCCACTGCGCCCCCTTGCTGCCCCACAGATGAAAGAGACTTACCCAAAGCCCCGTGGGGAGCATGGAGGCAAGTCAGGATTCGAACACTGGTCCTTGCACTCCAAATTCGGTGCTCACTTTATTACCCAGCTACACCCAGAGTGGACGCTGGCCCCACAGAGTGTAGGTATTCCTCACAGTGCAAAGGATTCCCCGCCAGCTTTATTCAGCGGCGCAGTGAAAGCATTAGGAGCCATTGGCAGTAAGAGCCCCTCAGAAGGGTAGAATGTGGGATGGTGGAAGCCATCCGCCCTGCCCCGCCCCCATTACCGATACCCTCCTTCTGTGCCACACTGCCCTGAGCAGTGGCATGAGGAGCTGGGTGACTCCGTGGTCCTCCTGTGTTCAAATGAAGCGTGAATCCCTCCCCACACCCTTCCTCCCTCCCTCCCCTTGTCCCACCAGCTCAGCCTACTTTGGGGATACAAGCATGGGGATTCTGTTTGCAGTGTCAGCAGACTTTGAAATTGAAAAGGCAGCTGGGAGCCAAAAAAAGGCAGCGAGCTTTCCCCTTCTTTGTAATCAACTCCATAGGCTCCAAGGGCCCCTGGAGCCAGCACTGAGCTGGTGGGGAGGGGGGAGGGAGGAGCCTTGACTGGGCATCCCCCAGGGAGATCAGGAAAGCAGCAGACAGTAGGGCAGGTTCCTCAAAGAACCAGCTGAAGGGATGCTTTGTGGGATCCCAAGCCCTACAGGAAATGGGCAGAGTGGGGCTCCACAGAGCAAGAGGGTACCAGGCAGGTGTCCTGGCTTCCTCCCCAGTGAGGCACACACCCTTTCCTGCTGGCTGGCTTGACTTCTGAGGCATGAAAAACCCATTTTCCATGGAATGCTTTCTCCCCCAGTGTGGCCCAGGCTTCCGTCTCCTCCCTCTCCGCCCCCCCTGCAACATCATGGAAACTGAGAGATTAGCTGGGAAATGGCCCTGTTGTGCCCACTCAGCACAAATGGGGCCGGCGCCAAGCCCAGCCAATGCAGCAGACCCAGGCACCTCTCCCTGCCCTACCCTGCCTTTGTCTTATTGATAACCTGGGGTGGCCATGGGTGCTCTGGGGGAGAGGCAAATGCCACATCCTCCTCCTGTGGGCTCTCTTAATCCCAGGACACCTCAGGGGCCTGCCCTGAGCTGCTCAGTGCTGTCTCGACACCTGCCCTTTGGTTCTGGGGACATGGTGATCAGTTTTCTTTGTCTTCGCATGAAAAGCCAGAAATAGCACTTGTGTGTGCACCGGGGTGCACACACACACACACACACTCACATCCACAGAGAATCTCAAAGAATCTGCTCAGAGGAATAGCCAAGGCCATCTGGTCCAACAGAGATTCTCCACGCCACAGCCCATTGGTAGCCATCCAGCCTGGGGCAGAGTAGGGGGGTGAAGGAAGGAGAGCCCACCGTCCCCACCAGGCAACCCCTCCCACTTGGGGACATCTCTCAATGTGAGGAAGGTCTTCCCACCATTCAGCCTTCAGCCGACCCTTTGGCTTCCCCCCTTCCTCTTCCCTCCCCTGGCTCCCTGTTCTACCCTCTGGGGCCGAGCAGAGCAGGGCTGATTCCTCCTTGTGCGTCTGGCAGCCTCGTGTCTGTCTGGGGACTCACATACACCCCAGCCGAGCTCCCATCTTCCATCCCAATACGGAACCGTTCTCGGGCCTGGACTTTCCATGTTACTGAAAGCCCTAAAATCATGGCTCTGGACCATCTGTCATTTTTTGTCAGGGTGAGTCTTGTATCCCCAACCAAACCATGACCTTGACCTCCGGATAGGCCAGGCTTATGTCTCCTCCTTCTCCAGGTCTCTTCAGGCATAACCCTGCATTGGGATGAGCAGGAAGGGGGCTCATCAGGGTTCCTTGAATAAGGGGTAGATGTTTACGGTACCTCAGACCTGTTGGCCTACTGGGTGCACTCCGGGACTGGGGTTTGGCGGCAACGCCAGAAAATCTCCTGACCATTGCTTCGGAGGTGGTAAGTTTTAAAACATAGAAGATAGGACACCAGTTCTGGAAGGGGCCTCAGGCAGAAGAGTGAAACTGGGAGGGTTCTAAGAACCCAGAAGGTCAGAGATGGGAAGGCCCCTAGAACAATGAAAGCCAGCCTTGCCAGTTCCATCAGCCTAAGGCACTGCCTGTGCAGACACCATGAGGATGGGTCACTCTCCTGGGACCTCAGCTAGTTAGTGTCAGAAGGGTGATTTGAACCGGGGTATTATTCCTGGCTCCAAGCTGGTCTCTACCCTCCATCCCACCAAGCCTCGGCTGGCCCGGAGGCCCCGTGTTCCCTGGCCGGCCACGAAGTCAGTGCCCGCCGCTGGGTAGTGAGGCTCAGTTTCCTGGATAAACAGCGGCCCAAGGAGGCGCTTCCCAAAGGCCCCAGAACCCCCTCCCCGTGTGGCCAGGGGCCACAGAGGCACGGGCTGTTTGTCTTTGGCCTCAGGCTGCTCTTGCTGGTGGGGCAGGGAGGTCTCTCTTTATTTTTTCTGGACATGATCATGACTTGCTGCCCAACACAACTGATTTTTCCCTGCCCAAACCACGTACGGAGGCAGGCCCTGAACTAGGGCCCCAGGAGCATGGAGCCAGGGAGGCTGCTTTTGAACAGAGGGCTCAGTTTCTAAGCAGGCGCCACACGGGGAGAATTAGCCACCAGGGCCAGGGCAGACAGGATGCCCCCAAGTGGGAGAGTCTAGTTGGTGGCCTTGGGGCAGGGCTCAGTGAAATGAGGAACGTGGAGGGGAGGGGAGCACAGGCTACAGAGGGGCGTGCCCCAGTCCTTCTTTGTCTCTGAGGCCCAGCTCAAGACCAGCTTCCTCCCAGAGGCTTTCCGTGATTACACGAGCTCAGCCTCTTCCCCTGAGCCCTCACAGACCCGGTGCTGCGCTAACTTGCTAGCCAGATGGGATAGATATTCCCTTGGCTTACCCGCACGTCTCATCTCTTTGAGGAGTTCGTGAGCTCTCCAGAGGCGAGGAGAACCTTGGCTCTTCCTTCTGCTCTGCCGTCCCCTACATTAGGGGTCACTGGCTGGCCGTGTGACCTTGGACAAGTCTCTGTCCCTCTCTGGTCCTTACTTCCTCTGGAAAGTGAGGAAGTTGCTTTATAAAGTGCCCTCAGGGCTTATTTGGAGTTTGGGGATCATCGTTTGTTCAACGAATGAGTGAGTGAAGGAACACAGTGAAGAGGGAACATTTTTTCCGGGTGCCTACGATACCTCTCTAGAATGGGAAGCCGAGTTCGGGCTGGGAGCAGGCAAGGGCTGGGGATAATGGAGGAAGCTGCATAGCCTTTGTTCGGGGGGATGAGTTACTGCCAAGGAGATGAGATCTGGACCTGGCGGCCACTCTTGGGGAGAGTCCCTCTTTCGACTTTGACGGTATGGCACAATGCAAGGAGCCCTGGTTTGGGGGGTTGGGAACGTGGGTTCCCATTTCAGCCACATCCCTCAGCACTATGAGCCCTCGGACAAGACTCTTCTTTCTTCTCCTGGGGCCTCAGTTTCCCTATCTGTAAAGGAGGGGCTCCGGTGAGATGACCTCTAATGTCATCTGTCACCCCTGTGTCCCTAGGACGTCTTTCTGGCCAGCCCAGCGGGCCCCGAAGAGGCTTGCTTCTGAGGCACAGACCCTGCTTCCTTTCTACTGCTTCATGTCCCTCCTCAGCCTTGCTGCTGAGGCTTGGGCCTCCCTGGCCACAGCTGAGCCCCCTCACATCACCCGGGGTGCGGGCTGTCTCTTCCCAAACAACAATTTGGTCTCCCCCCCTTAGGGGGCTTGGTCACAGGGCCATCTTTATGATGTGTAGCAGCTGACAAAGCGATGGATGGATGGTGAGGGCTGTTAATCACACCCGATTCCTTGATATATTAAGGCTATTAGGATTTAATTAGGTTAAGATGCAGATGTTGGGGAGGGCATTACCTCATATCTGTGTAATGGAAAGCTAGTGACTGAATTAAGTGGCGTCATTTGTTATGGGGGGTGCTCAGGAGCAGATGTCAGGGAGGGGTCAGTGCTGGGCCACGGGGCCTTCAGGCTTGGCTCAGCTCAGGGACAAGGCCGGACCCCTTCTGCTTGACTCAGGCTGGCTGGGGCAGCAGGGCGGGTGGTCAGTGGCAGCCTAAGGACTGGGCCAGCAGCTTCGGGTTGGGCCCCAGGCTTTGTGCCTGGAGACAGGTCCTCTGAGCTGGGAGGGACCTGGGAGGCCCTCTAGGCTCTCAAGTGCAGCCCTTTGATTGAATCCAAACTTCACAGAACAAATCCCCTTCATAAAAGGCCAATATTAGAAGCCAAAGGCCTCCTTTTACAGGGGAGGAACATTGAGGCCCAGAAAAGGGAGGGATTTGCTGAGGGGAACTCACCCAGGAGGGAGCAGGCACCAGGTCAGCTGACTCCCAGGTTAGGGCTCCAGCCAATCCACGGCCATGGGAGAGACCTAGAACATGGAGCGTCAGAACTGAGAGGGTCCTTAGAACTCGAAAGTTCCGAGCGAGGGGTGTTCCTGTAGACATAGGGAGCAGTGTGATGGGAAGGAGAGAAAACAGGCTTGGGATCAGAATCTTTCTCCTGCTCCCAGATCATCTCACTTACTGAGCCTCCACTGGCTCATCTGTCAAACGAGGCCCCCCTGGGGTCCCTTCCAAGCCAGCCCTCCTCCAGTGGCCCGGAACACCCAACCAGACCAAAATGGGGTTGGGAAATATTTAGCAAAAGAAACAAAAATACAGTAGGATACAGATAATGTTAGTATGTGGTTTTCTAAATCAGTCTGCCCCAGCAGGGTCCTTAGGGCCTGTTGCTGTTTGAGGTTGGTGCCTCTGGGGTCCCAGCACTAAGAGCAATGTCAGAGAGCTTGGGCCCACACACTCATTCTATAGTGGACAAACTGAGGCCTATGCAGAGAAAGGGTCTAGAGTCAGCACACAGAAGACAGAGCTGAGTCTTGTCCTGCCCAGCTGACCCTGGCAAGGGCTGGGGGCTCCCTGGAGGAGGAGGCCAAGGCTCTCAACAGAGATCATCAGGTCTTTTCCACTCAGCCCTGTCCCTCCGGGCCCCTGGGATAGGCTTCCCGCCAACAAATGCAGCTGCAGCTGCAAAGGTGGGAGCTCCTGTCCCCCTCCCCCGGCCTCCCATTCCTTCTCAATGAGGTGTCAGACCCCAGCCAGAAGATTCTTGGCAAGCCTTGTGCTGAGAGAGGGTTTTGCTGACAAGCCACTTTGGGGGCCGCAGGAGGGTCAGAGGGTGGGGAATTGCTCTTATCCGCCTTCACCTCCCCCTCCTCCTCCTCCTCCTTCTACTCTTAAAAAAATAACCTGGAGCCTGAAAAACAGCCCAATGCCCAGAAGCCAAACACCATGGCCTCCATCAGTGCGTGAAGCCCATCCTGCTTAGCAAGGCAGGGAGGAGGGAGGCCACTCTCTAGGCTGGCAGGCAGCGTCTGGCTGGGGCAGTGTGCTTCCGACTCTCTTGGGACCTCAGGGGTGGAGCTGGCCCTGTACCGGGAAGCAGGGACCAGAGACCAGGCCAAGGGCTCTGTCTCCCAGGCCCAAGCAGGAGCTCCTTCTGGGCCTACCCTCAGCCCTTGGCCCCCAGGTGGGCAGGGAAAGCGGCCCCTCTGCTGGGCTCTGAGAACGCTTCTGTGTGTTTCATGGGTACTGCCCTGCTTAGGCCACAATAGCATCAGGGCTAACCCTGTGGTGTGACCATCACTTTTTCTGCATCTCAACGGAAAGATTGGCTTCAGGTCCGTGGGGAGTCCTTCCTCCTCCAGAACCAGAGGCAGGATTTCCTGCTCATCTTCCCCTACCTGAGACGCCCTTTGGTTTGCCCTGGTCAAGCCTCTGGCTTGGGGCCTCCCCCAGTGACTGGGATCCCCAGAGCATTGGGGGCTGGGTCCAATGCAGTCTCTTTGTGTGATGCCCAGAGCAGGACAGGCCACCCGCCGTTAGGGAATAAATCAATACAAGCTGTCAGTAATCAGTCAATCAGCGTTCATACACAAGCCGATGATTTTGGTGTCTCGTGACAACCCAAAGCCTGAATCCCAGTGAGTCTGGGGTGATTCAGGATGATGCCAGGCACCCCTGCTCAGAGGGGGTGCTCTCTACACATCTGCGTGGCTAACTTTGTCAGGCCGGGGGCTCCCAGAGGACCTGCAGGATCCCTCTTGTGATAGATGTGGGGACCGCACCTCCAGGCCTTTGTCCAAGCCCCACACTATGAGCAGAGGTGGCCCAGGCTTTGTCCGGTCCCTCTCTCTGGCTGGCCCCTCTCCAAGCCTCCCTGGTGCCTTCTGACTCATCTCCTCAGTGCTCACGTACAAGGCTTACACAATCCTCCCAATCGCCTGGGCATCCCCCATCCATCAATGGCTGGGGCTGAGGCAGCTGAGAGGCCTCACTGGAGAGTGAGGGAGGGTGCCTGACGCCTGCTGTCCTCCTGCCCCGCCATTGTTCCCGGTGTCTGTGGGCCTACCTACTTACAGAAGCAATTAGCCTCATGGAGGCGTTCCATTGGCCAGACTCAAATGCTCCAGCCTTGCTCTGTGTGTTCTAATGACAGACAGCTCCTGATGAATGGCGGGCGATGGGGGCCGCTGGGACCAGGGACAAAGTGGCCTTGCTGGTTCAGCTTCATCATTTCCATGAGCGCTCAGAAGATGAATCGGACAGACGATACAAAGGCTTTTGGTCCCAAGAGGCAGACTCAGGCCAAGGGAAGCCCGAGCTGGGATCGATACATTCCTTTCACTCCATCTCATTTCTTTTGGAAAGGCCCGGTTTGCACTTGGCTGTGTGGTCATCGGGAGACATGGCTGAGTCCATTTGTCATCTTCTCTCTGTCTCAACTCCTCACGCCGGAGTGGGAGGACTCGAGAGACCACCGAGTCTCACCACGGATGGCGTTCCCCAAGTGAAGTCTGCTCTGCGCAGGAGGCCGAGAGGCCGTACGTCCATCCCAGAAGTGCACCAAAGGCCCTGGGAAACAAGAAGCGGTTCAAGTTTGAAGCCAGGCCCTCTGAGTCAAAACTGGGTGGCCAGCCTGCCCTTAGGACTGGCTCCACTTTTATAGGTGGGGAACCTGAGACTCAGAAAGGGGAAGCGATATCACCAAGGCTGCAGAGCCAGTCAGTGACAGCCAGAACACAAGCCTGGTCCTACTTCCTAACCTGGGGCTCTCTGCATCCCATGTTGTCACTCAGGGTCAGGGGAAGGTATTCAGAAGAATGGAAGTCAGGCTGAAGAGGAAGGAAGGAGAAGGCCCAGGGACAGCCCAGCCAGAACAAGGAGAAGAAGGCCCAGGGATGGCCCTGCCAGAAAGAGGAGGAGAAGGCCCAGAGATGGAATGGCCAGAATGAGGAGAAGAAGGCCCAAGGATGGCCCAACCAGAAAAAGGAGGAGGAGGCCCAGGGATGGCCTGGCCAGAACGAGGAAGAGAAGGCCCAGGGACAGCCCGGTCAGAAAGAAGAGAAGAAGGCCCAGCGATGGCTGGCCAGAATGAGGAGGAGAAAGCCCAGGGACGGCCGGCCAGAACAAGAAGGAGAGGGCCCAGAGATGGCCCAGCCAGAAAGAGGAAGAGAAGGCCCAGAGATGGCCTGGCCAGAACAAGGAGGAGGAGACCCTGAGCTATCTGAGAAGTCCCCAGACCATCAGGCTGGCTCGTGTCAGGAGATGAGCGGGACACAATGCATTACTGATAACGGGATCCCCAGACGTGCTCCCAAGCCCTGAGCCTGAGATAAACTAGGACTCTCAGCATTCCTGGAGTCATCAGTAGCCCTGTCAAAAATGCATCTATCAGTCCGAGCTCAAGGCCCCTTCTCCAAGCTTCTCTCTCTCTTTGTTCCCCCCTCCCCCATCCCTGGGGCCTGCCAGGCTGCTGCCTTCCTGCCTCCTCTCTCCCTGGCAGCCCCATCTCCTCCCATGAGGCTCCCTGTTCTTCGGAGATGAGGCCTGGCCTGCCCCTTCTAGGTAGCCCTCCTCAGCTACTTTAGCCTGGAGAAACAAAGTCTGTGGGTGAGAAAGGGAAGGGGGGGAGCTGTGGTATGTTGAGTGCCTTCAACTGTCTGCTGGGCTGCACCAAGGCAGAGAAATTAGTCTTGTGCTACTTGGACCCAGAGGGCAGAGCTGGAAGGGACAGGGAGGAGCTTCTACCTGGCCGGGATCTCCTTCAGGCTGTCCCTCCAACTGTGTCCTTTTATGCCCCCTTGTTGGGCAAGGTCAGGACCTCAACAGCCCTGCTCAGGAATGCTCCCAGGCTCGGTCTCAGCTAGGCCCTGAGGCCCCTCCTGACTTGAGGTTCTGATTCTGGGGCCTAGAAGCCCCACTCTGGGGGGCCTTCCCTCCGCCTGTTCTTTCAACCCTCCAGTAGCATCAGTTGGGCCCATCCCAGCCTAAATGTATGAGTCTGTGTATGACTGAAGCCCTTGCGGGCTCCTGGCCTCAGTTCCCCTCACTGTCAAGTGAGGGAGGTAGAGGGAACGATTTGTCCAGGGCCTTTCCGGCTCCGAGCCTGTACTGTATGACTGAGGCATGCTCAGAGCACGCTCCATTCTCTGCAGTTTACAGCCACCCTCTGCCCAAGTTCCCCTGTTTCTAGCTCTCAGATATTTGCCTATAGGAAAATGGATGTTTTAAACATTTCAGCTCCAGTAGAAGTGAGCTGCTCTGGGTTTCGTTGACTCTGCAGGAGTAGTGAGGAGTCTAAAGGGAAAAAGGCTGCAAGTGTGAGCCCATGGGTGTGGTGCACACAGTGAGGTCTCTGGGGCTTGGAGTCTGATGTCTGAAGCAAGGTGTTCTGAATAGGGCCCTTCTGGGTGAATGCTCAGGGACTAGTCTGAGCCTGGAGGCAGACCTCAATGGGGGTGGGGTGGAGAGGAGAGTCTTTTGGGCAGATGGGCCCATTTGTAAATTCAGGTGGGGATCAGTCAGACTCTGAGGTGAGGGAGGACCCAGGGAGCTGAGCCTGGTTCCCCTTCACCCTAAAGGAGGCTCTGAAGCCCAAGGGTGGCTGGCTCCTCCCTCCCTCCCTCTATCAGTCCCTCCTTCTTGCCATCCCTCCCTCCTTTTCTCCTTCCCTCCCTCCTTCAGTCCCTCCTTCTATCCCTCCCTCCCTCCTTCCCTCCTTCCTCTCTCCTTCCCTCCTTCCCTTCCTCCATCTTTTACTCCTCACTTTTTCTGGTCGAAGGCTTCTCCTGGTTGGTCCAGAGTTGCTTTAGGAAAGAAGTCATGCTATCTGAGGCTTTTCTTTCCCTCCTGGATGGTGAAGGAATGGTTGGAGCCATGACCTTGGTGATTTTGTTACTCTGAGGCCACTGGCCCCTCTCACTCACTCCCAGCTCCCTCCTCCCCATCACCCACATGCAGATACATACACCCCCGTGTGTGTACTCTCCCGATTAAAGGCATGGGCATGTCCTGGGTGACACCACAATGGGGCTGAATCGGATTTGTTTTCCATTCCCTAAAAAGCCACTTATTTCTTCTGGAAACAAAATAAAGATTGGGCCTGAGGACCTCTTGGAAGCCCTTCGTTGTCTCTGCAGTTCCTTGGCATAGCCAGCTGAACCCCCAGTGCCCAGCGAGGTCTCCATGGCTTTCCCCTCCTCCAGAAGAGCAGGGACAGTTGTTTCTCTGCATCACCAGAACTCAGCCCAGTGCTTGGCACACAGCAGGTGCTCCATAAGTGCTTGTTGACTGATTACCTGCCTTCGTCCTTCCTCCTCCCAATCTCCTCATCCTCGTCCCATAGCATTCTCTGACTGCCGCTGCACACAGGGTCCCCCCAGAAGTTCTCACGGAGTACTTGGGGCTTCAAGGGTGGCCATGCTCCTCCCAAATCCTCATGCAGGCCTGAGTTAGTTTGTGGACAAGGGTGCCTCTGACTGACTCAGGCACGTGGTCCGGTTACCTCTTTATCCAGCACAGACACCTCTTTATGTGTGAAACCCGAAACTTGTAGGCACAAAACCGTCCAAAGGATTTACAAAAGGGAACTAGCAAACTGGAGCCCACCTGTTCCAGGAGTAAGGTGTAAAAAACCTGGAAAGGGAGGAGGGGGTCAGGTTATAAAAGTCTTTGAAGGCCAAACAGAGCATTTTGATCCTGGAGGTCACAGGGAGCTACTAGAGCTTTTTGAATAGGGAGGGGGGTTCCATCGTCAGACCTGCATTTTAGAAAAATCATTTTGGTGGATGAATGGAGGATGAAACAGAGTGGGGAGACACTTGAGGGAAGCAGAGCCCCCAGCAGCTACTACACTTGTCCAGGCCTGAGATGATGAATGTCTGCATCAGGGTGGGGGCAGGGTCAGAAGAGAAAAGGGACTTTTTTTGGGTACAGAGGTGAAAGTGATGAGAGATGGTGCAGAGTGAAATCAGTGAGAGCTGTAGAGATGAAATGAATGAGAGACCCTGCAAAGATGAAATAGATGAGAGACGTTGCAGAGGTGAAATAGACCAGAGATGTTGCAGAGGTGAAACAGACCAGAGATGTTGCAGAGGTGAAAGAGACAGAGATGTTGCAGAGGTGAAATAGACCAGAGATGTTCCAGAAGTGAAATAGATGAGAGATGTTGCAGAGATTAAACCGATAGGCCTTAACAACTGCTCGGATATGGGAGACTGGTGGTGAGAGAGTGAGGCATCCAGGAAGACATCTAGGTTGGGACCTTAGAGAGTCTGGAAGGAGGGGGTTCCCTTAACAGTAATAGGGAAGTGCAGAAGAGAGGGGTATGAAGGAGAAACGGCAAATCAACACTGACCAGGCTAGGGAGACATCAAGGAAGAGAGTGGATTTTTTGGCCTGAGCAACTGCCTGACAACATTGAAGAGAGAGTTGGGGTCTGCGTCAGTGTAGGGAATGTCCACTCTCAACAATCACAGGTCCTTAAGTATGGGAATCTTTTCACTGATCACAGCAATACCAATTAATCTTTTGACGTGGATCGGTGTTGGAAATGTTAGAGAGATAGAGACAAAGAGAGAAGAGACAGAGACAGACAGAGAGACAGAGAAAGACATGAGAATATAGAGGCTCCTCAAAAGTGGAGACCATTCCTCTTTTTTGTTCTGGTAGCCCAGCGTGTGGCCCAATGCTTGGCCCTTAGTAGCTGCTTAATAAATGTTTGCTGAATTTGAAGACATGATCCCTCATGAAGATTACAAGCTAAAATGACCTCTTTGCAAATTCCCCCATTACCCCTAATTCCGAATAATTCTAAAGTGTTTTCCATATGACTTCCCTTCAGATATTCAAAGGCATTTATTTTGCCATGAAAAGTCTGAAAAAACAGATCACAAGTCTGGTCCAGAGGCATGAGGTAGTAGGGTAAGGGACCTCAATTATCTAAATGTATCCTGGAGCTCGATCTCTCTCTGCTCAAAGCTGGGCCCTTAATGATTTCTCAACTTGGATTTAATGATTATTTCCTCCTTTGAAAGGTGGTGGAAGCCACAAAGAGAAAGGCTCTTCTGAATCAGATTCTCACTAAGAGGGAGGGATTTTTAACTGAAAACTCTCTCTAGGGTCTTAGTGGACCACAAACTCAGTATGACTTTGGCCACCAAAATCTTGGGCTGCATCAGAAGGGCCATAGCTTATGGGGAAAAGGAGATGAGCTCTCCCCAGATGCCATTTGAAGCTGTACTCAGTTTGGGGTGTGGTCAGAGGAGGGCAGCCAGGACAGTGAAGGGCCTTGAGTCCATGTCACAAAAGGACCAATGATGAGAATGATTGGCTTGGGAGCTTCCCAGTTCTCAAAGGGCTGACCTGGGGAGGAGGGATGTGCTTTGTCCAATGGTGTGAAGGCACAACCAGACTGATTTAGACTTCAGTCAAGACAAATTTGCTAATCATGAGAGCTGTCCCGGTGTGGAAGGGGCTGCCTCAGGAGGTGATGGGCTCCCCCTCACTGAACGACTCCAAGCTTTCAGTCTTGCAGCACCTCCCCCATCTGTGATTGCTTAGCTGTCCAAGATGGCTCTGCCCTTATAGCCAACAATTCTGTTGGTGCCTGAGGAGGTCATTCCTCTGGGCCAGGAGCCCAAGAAGTGCACAAGGCTGGGGCTGGGAAGGGAGTCCAGGGAAACCACATCGGCTCATCCTCGAAGAAACCTTCTTGGAAACAAGAATCTGTCCTCCCTCGAGGTCTTTCTCCAAAGGCTTTTCCAGTGGTGACCCCTGGACTGTTCTGGCCTCTGGCTGAAGTTTATGGATTCCCAATCCCAGAACTATAGGACAGGAGACTCAGAGAGATCAGGTCATCCCACACTTCCAGTTTATAGAGGAGCTACAAAGACCCAGAGAAGTCTTCCTTCTTCAACCATGAGCTCTACGAGGGCAGGACACAGCATGGTCTATCCTTTGTATCTCTGCCCCAGAGCTTGCTCACGGCCCAGGATGAATGAATGGATGGATGGATGGATGGATGGATGGATGGATGGATGGATGGATGGATGAATGAATGAATGAATGGACGGGTGGATGGATGGATGAATGCATGAATGGATGTATGTATGTATGAATGAATGAATGAATGAATGAATGAATGAATGCCTTTGGGCATGGACCGGGGACTTGCAGTGAAAGCGCTGGTTCCCTGCCCCCTCCCCCATGCCTGTCTCTGTCCCTGGGCTGTCTATCTCGCCCTCCATCTGCTGGCTCAGTGTCTCACCCAGCAGTTATCTGGGCTACTTCCTGCTTTCCCACCGGGAACACCTGACAGATGTGCCTTGTGACAAAATTGTGCTGGGGGGAAATGTCAGCCCTTCGGTGCCAATAAAGACGCCATTGATCCTGGCGCACAAGTGGTTTCTGTGCCTGATAAGATGAGGCTTGTCCTGTCATTAAACTCAGATCAGCCACAGAGGAGAAACTAGATCTGGAGGGTGGGGGCGGGGGGCTCAGGATGACGGGGAAGGCCGCTGGCAGCCACCATCCCCAGCCAATGGGGACAATGGGCCGCTGTGTTGGGGCCTCACCTGGGAGAGCCAGAGGCCCCATCCCTGCTGTTCCCGCCCGCCCGCCCCCTTGCCTCAGCAGCCCCAGGCTGGAGGCCAGCCCTCAGGAGTAGCCCAGGCTGCTGCTGCTGCTCTCTCTATCTTGGGCCCCTTCTCCCCTCCTCCCCATGGCAATAAGAAACATTTCAGGGATGGGGAAGGAGACTCACAACATCTGGGGTGGGGAGAGGCAGTCCCCGCAGGCTGGACCTCAACAGTGCCCCAGGCTAGACAATGGCCAGGGGTTAGACCCCTCTGTATGATCCTGCGTAAGTCCTGACCACTGCCCCTGCTTTCCCTCCTCTGGCCTTGGCTCTGCCCAGGATGCTCTTCCTCCAACCTTTCCACCTGCCCTTTGAGGCCCGATTCCAATGCTGTCTCCAGCAGGAAGCCCCTCCCAATGTCCAAGCATGGAGCAGGGGCAGTGTGAGGAGCCTGGGGCCAGTCCCTCTGAGACTCCCTACATCATGTCTGTAGTGGCAGGGCTGACTGGAGGTCTGAAATGACCTTGGCATAAGCATTCTGTGGTTCTGTAAGAGTCTGAGCTCAGCAGCCCCACCCCAGTTCCCAGATCCACAGAGGACCTGCAGTCAGAGGAACCCACATTCAAATCCTGTCTTGGCCACTTAGAACTTATAGGATATTCACCTCTCTGGGCCTCAGTGTGCTCATCTCTATAATGGAGATTTGGACTCGAGATCTCACCAACAGAGTGGCATCCTGGTTAGGGCCTTCTAGGACAGAGCCCAGCCCCTTCCTGGGGGCAGGTCCCCTGGGTTCTCTGAGCCTGCCCTGCCCATCTTTACAGCCCAGTTAGCACAGAACCCTAGAATCAGGAGGGCCCTCCTTGGCACCCCCTTCCCCAAGCACCCCTGAACATGTTCATCCTGCTACTATTCCCATCTGGGGCTTTCTCTGTTCCTGAAGCCTCCTCCCTTCCTTCTACCAACCCAACCCCAACAGGAGGGAGGGTTTGCCCTTTCCCTCCCCCCACCCAGGGACTTACCTTGTATAGTTGTAGATGGTGGTCCGCTGAGGTAGGGGCTGAGGATCAAAGTCCTAGTGAATAAAAGTCTCTCCTTGACCATCCCTCAGCCTTCAGACGCTGTTTGCCAGGACAAAGCTCTGGCTTTGGCGTCAAAAGACCTGGGGCCAGATCCTACCTCTGTCCTTTACTGCCCAAGGGCCCTTGGGTGAGGCCTGTCCCCTCTCATCCTCACTTCCTCCTATCAGCCCCTATCACAGTGGGGTGGGACCTGCCGGCCTCTGCATCCAGGATCCTGTGCCCTGAGCGCTCAGCCCCCTCCTCCATGATGCCAAGTCTTCAGCCTGACTCCCCGGTGGCCTCCTCAGAGCGGAGTCCTGGGGGGAAGAGGTTTCCCTCAGCTGCAGAACATTTCTATCCTAATTCTTGGGTAATGGGCAAATTATTCTGGGGTCTCTGAAAAGAAAAAAATTAAAAGCAGGGGAAGGGACAACAACTTTCCTTTCTATTTCCTCATTAACATAATTGCAAACAGACTAGGCTGGCTTGAGAGTAATTCTGATCCTCCCGGGTCTCTGATTAAGTCCTTCCTGGCATTAATTACTCTGGCAGGGAGAAAAATTGGAACTCTGTGTATTTGTGACAAGAAAATGAGGAGGGCAGTGCTGGCTGGCTGGCTAGATAGACAAATGGATGGGTGGGTAGGTGGACGAACAGATGGATGGATGGATGGATGGAGGGTGGATGGATGGATGGATGAGTGGATAGAGGATGGATGGACGGGTGGATGGATGGATGTCCAGGGACAAGCTTGCTTTGGAAAGGCAAGGGGCTCTGGGTGGTCCTTCTGACTTTTACATGGCTGAAGCTGTTCCCCTCTGGTCCTGTGGGTAGCCTTGGGGCTGCAAGGCCAGGGGTGGGCAAGGAGAGATTTGGGTGTTTCACTCACAGTAGGGGGGCCAAAGTTGTCTGGCTTCCTCCTGGGCCACTGGCTCACAGGAGGCCCCTGCAGTGCTCTATCCCTAGAGGCCCCTTGCCTCCAGGGAAACTGTTTTCTGTTGCCCTGGCTCTGATCACTGGCAGAGAAGGCAGCCACTAGATCAGACAGGGAACTGGCTCTGGGCAAAACCGTAAGCTTGGCAGGGTTTGCCTACTCCTTTTGTCAGGTGCCCTCCCTGCCAGGCTTTCAGTAGAGAAACATCTTGAAACTCTAGTCTTTCCCATTCTCTAGCCTGTCTTCCCCTCCCCAACTGATCCATGCCAAGAGGTGCCTATAGGAGGTTCATCAACCAGACCAGGCCAACCTGGTGTGCCCACAAGCTAATGGATCACCCCACCATCCAAGCACCAACGCATTCCCTGATGCAATGCCAGTGGAGACAGTGCATTGAGTTCTCATCTGTAGAACTAGGGGTTTGGACTCTGGGGATTCCAAGAAATCCTCTGTTCAGTCAATTGAGCAATCAACCAACCAGGATCAATTAAGCTCCCACTCAGAGCTGTCCATCCGGAAACAAAAGGAAAGCAGGCCTGCCTTCAAGGATGTTACAGTTAGGGGCAGCTAGGTGGCACAGTGAATAGAGCACCGGCCCTGGAGTCAGGAGGACCTGAGTTCAAATTCGGCCTCAAATACTTGACACACTCACTAGCTGTGTGACCTTGGCGAAGTCACTTAACCCCAATTGCCCTGCCTTCCCCCTTGCAAAAAAAAAAAAGGATGTTACAATCAAGATGAGGAGAGGAAAACTGCAGATGTGTGGGTGTATGTACATGAGGAGCGTCCATCCAGGGGAGGGCCTCCCCAGAAGATGGCATTTCAGCTGAGCCTTGAGGGCATTGCAGGCATTTGGGATGGCCCCTGCAAAGATGTGGATATGAGAGATAGAATGCCATGTAGACAAGGACCACACATATGTGATGGGTAGAAGTGTGGAACAAGGTGCCCCCAGCTGTGACATTCTCTGCTCTCAGCCCCTCCCAACTCTGACTCTGTGTGCCTGGGATTCCTTTAGGACTTCTCCCAGCACTGCCTGGAAGTTTTCTGTGGCCACGTTGGGGGCGGGGAGAAGTGGGGAAAGATTGGACTGGGGAGTGGGGAGGGCAGAAACTGAGCATCAGGCACAAGCAGCTTCAAAAGGCAGGATCCTCCACCTCCTCAGAGTTATTTTCCATTGTGGTGGGCTTGTTGCCCCAACAAGGCTGTGTAGATGCCCCTTCCCTCTCAGAATGAGTCCTTAGCCTGCCCACCAGTTATCCTGGACACCTTCCCATGGGCCGAAGGTTTTGTACTCTGATGATGGATGTTCCAGGAAGCCCCATACTGGGCAGTCCCTTCTCATTTGGAGTGGGGGTTTGCAGGGAAGGAGATAAGAATCCTGAGAACTGATGGTTCGAAGAGTCAGAGCAGAAGGCCCCCTCAGACAGGGGGCTCCCTAAGAGGAGGACCGTGCTTCTGCCTCAGACCAAGGGCTTGCTGTACTATGCCTTTCCCCCCAGACCAGGGGCTCTCCAGGGGACCCCCTCTCCCCATAAGACTGAGGGCCCCCTGAGGTCTGGGCTGTGGCTCCGACACAGGGCCAGGAAAGGGCCCAGCCTCTCAGTTCACACTGGTGATCTGTGCCTTCAGCCAAGATTACATGATGGATCATTTGGGACAAGGCTGTGGGGTCCATTCTGGAGAGGAGCCAGCCTCCTGGCCCATGGAAATTGAGCCCTAGCATCACGTAGGAGGAGGCAGATTGCCAATGTCTATCTCTGGAGGACTTTTCTAAGAGTTTGCTAAGAAGTGACTGTCCTCCCCATATTTCTGTTTGCCTTGTGTCTCTTTCAACACATTGGCCTGTTTTCTCTGATGCCATATAGACAGGGATTGTGGGGACCCAATACTGATTTCTGGGCACCCTTTGGAGACTCAGCCTGCCCATCACTGGGGGCACCTCATTGTCTCAGAGATAGTGCTCACAGTATGCTGGCCTTTGCCCGTTCCTCACCCACTCCCCACCCCACGGGCCATCCTGGCTGTGGACAATGGCTTGGAACATTGCAAGACTTACCAATGGAGCCTGAGGAGTCTTCATCCTGGAATTCCAATGCCATTTCTTTAATATTCCTTCCCCCTGGTATCTAAGAGCCAGGAGCCTGGGTATCCAGAAACTAGGAACTGGATGAAAGAAGCATGTCTAGGGGTCGGGGAGCTGCTGTAAAAGGAGGGCCTCCTGGTCACAGATGGCCCCGAACCACTCAATGTCCTACAGATGACAGCACAGGCAGCCTCAAAGTGAGAGTGAGGCGATGCAGGGCACCCCATGGTTTTGTGATGCTGGGAGGCCCTGACACCTCCGGGCCTTGGGTTAGTCCTGGTGTGACTGTATCAACTCATTGACTCTGTACTGTGTGTAAAGCACTTTTCTGGGTGAGCTTCCACCTACAAAGGAGAGCATAACTCAGTCCTTGCCCTGGGAGGCTTAGAGTCCCAGGAGACATCCATGTAGGTGGCAGAAGAGCCTGAAGTGGGGTGAAGAGGACAGGCAGTCACAACACCATTCGCCAGCTGTGCTGTCCACCCTCCCCCATCACTCCACCTTGCTCATCTGTGAAAGAGGCAGCTCAGAAAGGGGTTCCTAGGGCCCTCTTAGCTCTGCCTTTGAGGGGCTCAGGGAGGCCCTCCACAGTGGTCAGCGTTTAGTAGTTTTGCTCCTGGGGAGACTATCTGTCTTTCTGTATTGGGGGCGAGGCCCCCAGATGAGCCTGAGCCTCAGCCAGTTTTCCTTAGTCTCCAGATCCAGGATCCCCTGGGGCAAAACTGAATGCAGCCACATTGGTCTCCACCTGCCTCCTTCCTCCTCCCCCTCACACCCACCCACCCAGGGGCCTGGAGATCATGTGATCTGAATTCTTCCCCACCTGCCCAGCCCTCCCGTGATCCATCTTCTCAACCCCAGCTCACAGCTGGCTTAGGAATAATTCACCTATGCCAGGGTCCAGTCCCTTCAACCAGTTCTTGTATCTCAGACATGGATTCTGGGATCCTCCCCTTCTTGGTCACCCTGCTCCAGACCCTCTCCAGCTCCTCAGTGACCTTCTGGACAGACAGCCACACTCCGGGGCTATCGCCTCCTGCCCCTAAGAGATGGGCGCAGTGCATGATCTTCCTAGCTTTTTTCGGCTGACATATCCCATGAGGGGCTCCCATGGAGCTTATGGTCCACTCAGACCCCCGGGTCTTTTTCAGAACAGTTACTGTCACTCTCTTCAGTCCTCCCCATATAATATTTGGGAGGATGATTTTTGTCCCCTTCCTGTCAGAATTGAGATTCATCTCTGGTGAGTTTCATCTTCTTAGATTCAGTCCTATCTTTTCATGGGCTTTGGGATGTTGGCTCTGGTGCACAGAGTGGTGTCACATACCAATATAGTGGGCATGCCATCTATACCAGTAGAGTTGGTAGTCACTGGTGAAAGTGTCAGGCAGCTCAGGGTCCAAACCTGACGGCAGCCAGGCCTGGTCCATTCATGGAATCCAGAAATCTCAAGACTGGCTGGGATCTCCAAAGCATGGAACTCAAGCAGGAGGAATGAAGCCTTGCCCTGTGATTTTACTGGTATAAGGAGCCCCTAAGGGATGAAACACTTCGTGCTAAATCTTTCCCATCACTTATAAGCTAAAATACAGATTTAGGGTTAGGTGACTTGTCCAGGGCCACACTTCTGTTGTATGTATGGGTCTGGATTTGAACCCAGTTCTTCCTGGATGGGTGGGTGGGTGGGTAGATGCATGGATAGATGGGTGGGTGGGTGGATGAATGAGTGGATGGATGGATGAGTAGATGGATGGATGGATGGATGGATAAGTAGATGGGTGGATGGGTGGATGGATGAGTAGATGGATGGATGGATGGATGGATGGATGGATGGATGGATGGATAAGTAGATGGGTGGATGGATGAGTAGATGGATGGATGGATGGATGGATGGGTGGATGGATGGATGGATGGATGGATGGATGGATGGATGGGTGGATGGATGGATGGATGGATGGATGGATAAGTAGATGGGTGGATGGGTGGATGAATGAGTAGATGGATGGATGGATGGATGGATGGATGGATGGGTGGATGGATGGATGGATGGATGGATGGATAAGTAGATGGATGGATGGGTGGATGGGTGGATGGATAGGTGGGTAGATGCATGGATAAATGCATGTAGACAAGTGCACGGATGTTTTGGTGGGTTACTATATGGATGGGACATCCCAGTGAAGTGTGTTGCTGCTCTTCCTCCATTCCTGGGAAGATGGAAGCATTCATTCACCACAAGTTTGACCAGATCAATAGGAACCTTTATTCCTCTGAGCTGTTAACGTGCTGTCTGTGGCCTTGGCTCTTGAAAGGTCACTGCCCTCAGCCATTCCCCATCCATTGGCTCCATTCCTGGTGTTTCCATGATGGCCACTGAGCGATGCGTTTTCTTTACATACGAATCTGGAATAGCTATGACCTTCCCCAAGTGTCAAGGAAGGTATGTAGTGGCCAGCATTTCCCCGTGGACTAAAATAGCAATTGTCTCAGTATCTTCAGAATTGTCTTCTTATACAGGGAGAAAGGATGGCGCTCTGAACGAAGCCCATCTTAAATGGCTCCAGAAATCTGTCTTTGGGCTGCATGGTCTTTTCTACGGAGACAGAGACTGAGAGGTGATCTCTGTGGCCCTTGGTGCTGTCTCTCCCCAACAAATCCATCTCTTCCTTTCCTTTCTCCCTCCTGTTTTTCTCTCCTTCTCCCACCCCCTTTGTTCTTCTCCAGCCTCTATCCCTGCCTCTGCCTTGGCACTGTCGGCTTCCATGGGCATGGCTTCCTAAGTGACCCAAAGGTGGCCAACGCTTGGGTGTAGTGAAAAGGTGAGGTGCCCCATGGGCTCCCTGAGCCTTTGCTGGTGATGAGCTGACCAGAATATGCAACAGGAGGCAGGGAAAGGGGGGACCAGAGGCCACCAGAAGTCAGAGCAGTAAAGTAGAAGATGATGATAGCCCCTGAATTAGCAGAAAGGTCAGCCGGACATCCCGCCATCTGAATGACAGAGCTAAGTCAGCGAGAAAGAAATCGCGTCCTTTGTTATTAGCATTCCAGAGTGTGGAGAAAGCTCTTCCCGACTGTTTCAAAACCCTGCTGAGGTCCAGTTCAGAGTTCTGTGGAGAAACTATGTACCTTTAATCATTAGAAGCAGATTTGTGAGGGCACTTTCAGCCTTCAGGGGTCGGTAAAAAAGTCACATAAGTTGTGACTTCCAACCGTCTGGAGCTAGTTTGGTGTTGTCACCTGGCTACCCAGGTGGAAATGACCAGCCTGAGCTTTGTGACAGACACCTGGGGCCGGGGAGTTGAACCAACCTTGGTGGAAGTGATCAAAGACCCTGCACGCAAGAGTGCCAGGAGAGCAGGGCCCTCAAATTCTGAGAAAAGCAAAATCAAATACTGTTGAGCAGAAAGGGCTAGGTCCTGGCCTAGGCTTCCTTGGTACAAAGTGCCAGGACAGGCCAGTGCCTTCTCAGCAGCTTATAGGGAGCCGCTTAGGGTCCTGCCATAGGGTCACACAGCCAGTCAGGGTGAGAGGCAAGACCTGAACTCAGCTCTTCATGCTGTAGTCTTACTCTGTGCTCCCTCTGAGGAAGCCTCCATGGTAACCCCCAGGCTAATTCTAACAGGGTTAGATGGGCCTTTGGCCATTTCCCCAGCATTGATCACAAACAGGACATCACTTAGCTTTCACAAAGGGATGTTGGCCTTTCCAGCAAGGACAGAAGTTACCCCCACATCCCTCAAGCAGGAGGCACCCTCTTTTCTCCGCCCACTCTCAGTCCCCAAACTTAAAATGCAAAGTCATGGATGTCTACACGTGGAGGCATCATGCTGACCTCAAGCACGCCAGGAGATGCCTGAGAGTTTTTCTCTACCTTTGAGGAGTCACCCATAGGCTGGCTCAGCTGGGCTGGCTCCTTGCAGGCTGTGGGGTCTCCACCAATCCATTTCTAGTTCAGAGCCCATTAATACTTCACTGATGGAGGCCTGAGTGTGAGAGGGAGTGAAATCATAAGTGAGTGTATAAGAATGCCTGTGTAAGGCTGTGTGTTGTGTGCCCATGTCTGAGTGGGTAGGGGAGCACATGTGCATTGTATATGAGAGTGTGGGATCATGGAAGTGAGCTGAGTAGGGTTCCTTCCCTTCCCCTGGAGGCAGCCCCTTGCCCCACAGGGTTCTGGTCCCCCAGCTCCTCACTCTCCAGGATGTCTTGGGGGATCCTCAGGCCCTACCGCTTCCCAGTGAGGACCTGCCCAATGCTACCAAGGTCTGGAGCCCCAGTTGTTAGATCCTAGAGCCAGGTGCCCCCTCTGCCTTTCCAGGCGGGCTCCCACTGCTCCCACCCGGGGAGAGTGTGCAAGTGGCAACACCTTCGCCATTGGGCTGCCCAAGGAGATGCGGAGCTGCTCGGCATCTGTGCCCCATGGAAGGATGGCAGGGCCAATGACCTTTGGGCTCTGGGCCTTGCTCTTTCTGGCCCCTGCTCTGACTCCTCCCTGGAAAGCCCACCTTTTCCAGGAAGTCGCCCCTGATTGCTCGGGGCCTAAGAGCCCCTCCCTTCTCTGAGCTCCTGCTGACCCGGGCTCTGGACCAGTTTCAGACTCAGTTATGTGTCTGACCTTGTCTCAGCTCCTCAGGCAGAATGGAAGCTTCTTGAGGGCAGGCACAGCATCTTGTTGTTCTTGGTGGCCCTCTCTGCTTCTTACAGCTGCCCCTGGCAGGTAAGGAGCCTATTACTCTGCCACTGGAAGGCTGAGGGAGTAGCCTCCTCACAAAGTGGGAGAGGGGTGCCGGGATTTTACAGAGATGGAAACTGAGTCACAGAGAAGGAAAGTAATTTACCCCAGGTCACACAGCTAAGGATTGAGGCAGGATTGGAACCCACCTTCTGGCTCTGTAACCTCTCAATGACCTAGAAGCATTTCCAAGACACATGCAGGACCCAGGAAGACGAAAAGCACTGGGTTCCAGTCCCCAGTCCTCTGCTTCCCAGCTTTGTAACCTGAAGCAAGGTACTTTCCCATCTGTAAAATGGGCACAGCTCTCCTTCTACTGCTTCAGAGACAAGCCGGCACAACAAGGGGGCTGCCAGCCATCTTGTCCCTATGGAGGGGCCCCTGGGAGCTGAGAAGGCCGCCTTAGGACCAGGCGGGCGGGGCCCACGGGCGAGGGGCGTGTCAGAACTGTCAGTTCAATTAAAAGAAAGGCAGAGCCCGGGCAGACAAAGCGCGCGACTGATCAGCGCCGGCCTTCGCTCCGCAGACAGCCCTGGCTTCCTCTGCTGCTGTCCAATCCCATCTCCCTCTCCTTGGCGAGCCAAGGCCGCCTGGCTTGGCACGGCCCTGGGGTCCTGTGAGGTCAGGCAAGCAAACACTTACCCAAGGAACGGATGCCCAGGTGCCTCATGAATATTGATCAAGCTTCCTGGCCAGGGCTCGTGGGCTCCCTACTCTGTCCTTCCCCGCCTCCCCCCGGCTCCTGCCGGGCCACCCCCACGAAGCCGCTGGGCTCTTCTGGTCCCCTAGCGCTCAGGGCCCTACGTCCAGTGGCTCTCGGGTCATCCCTCCGTGGCGGCCCCCGCCCCACGCCTCAGCCGATGGGGAAGGGGGGCGTCTGAGACAAGCAGACAGGATGGATTCGGGAGCGGGAGAGCTCCTTAATCGGCACTGGCCCCAGCCCCCTGCCTCAGACCACATCCCCTGGACTCATGCTAGAAAGTACACCGCGGATCTGAGAAGGGACCGTCGGGGCCCAAAGGAAACCACATGAAGAAAGGGAGCCCCTCCCGCCCCCTCCCCAGGGCCAGAGGGAACACAGAGGGCTCTGTGCAGAGGACGCTGGGGGAGCGCGCACCTGAAATGCCCACATCTGTCTGAGTCAAGCACCCTGAGGAGGCCCCTGGGCTTCGCGGTGAGAGGCTGGTCCTCGAGCTTGGGGCTGATTTCTGTCTTCTTCCGTATCCCCAGGGCTTAGCTCAGAGCCTGGCACACAGTAGGTGCTTAAACTTTGCCTGCTGCCCTCCCGACCTTCCAAGGGCAGTTCTACAGTGGGCTGCCCACACTGCCTCCCCTTCCAGTCTCCATCCTAAATTGGAAAGCAACTAGGTCACATCCCCAACCCATCACAAGCCTGAGAGTGTGAGAATGGGTGAGTCTGAGTGTGTGAATGAGTGTGCATATGTGAGTTGTGCAAGTGTATTGTGAATGTGTGTATGAGTAAGTGTATGTGCATGCGTGCACATGTGAATGTGTGTCCATGTGTGAGGGAAGCTAGGTGGTACGGCGGATAGAGAGCCGGGCCTGGAGTTAGGAAGACTTTTCTTTTTGTTATTTTGTATGATGGTATGACATCTGGCGTTGCTAGCCCTATTTCTACTTTTTTTTCTCATTATTTTCCTTGAGATTCTTGAACTTTTGTTCCTTCAGGTGAATTTAATTATTTTTTTCCCTCGCTCTAGAAAGTAATCTGTTGGTAGGTTAACTGGTCTGATATTGAATGAGAATAAAATTACCATTTTTGCTGTATTGGTACATCCTACCCATGAACAATGTGTAATTCTACTGTCCTTTAAGTCTGTCTTGATTTCTGTAAGGAACGTTTTGTAGTTATAGTCATATAGTTCCTGTAAGTGTCTTGGCAAATCAACTCCCAAATGTTATATACATTCTATAGTTATTTTGAATGGAATTTCTCTTGCTTTGTCATCCTCTGGGTTTTGTTGGCAATATACAGAAGTGCTGATGATTTGTTTGGGTTTATTTTTACATTCTGCTGTTTTGCCAAAGTTATAATGTACTTCAGTTAATTTTCTAGCTGATGCTTTTGGATTTTCTAGATACACTAATCATGTCACCTACAAAAAGGGACAATTTTATTTACCCTTTGCCTATATTTGCTCCTTCAATTTCCTTTTTTCTTGTCTTATTGTTATAACATTATGTCAAATAATAGTGATGATAGTGGAGATATCTGTTTTATCTCTGATCTTATTGGGAAGCCTTCTAGGCTTTCTTTGTTACCTATCATGTTAAATCTTGGTTTTAAACAAATGCTGTTTACCCTACTAAGGAAAGAAGCATTTATTCCTATGCTTTTTATTGTTTTTTACAAAAATACATAGATTTTTCCAAAGCTTTTCATTTTTAGCATCTATTGAAATAATCATGTGGGTTTTTTTGTTATTAATGTTGTCTATTATGTTTAATCAACCCTAAATTCCCAGCATAAATACAAATTGATCATGGTGTATAATCTTTCAAATATATTGTTATAGACTCTTTGGTAATATTTTATTTATTTTTTTGTTTCTATGTTCATTAGGGATAGTAGTTTATAGTTTTCTTTTTCTTCTTTGTCTCTCTGGTTATGTATCCATATTCTATTTGTACCATAGAAAAAGTTTGGAAGGAACCTTCGTTTTCCTACTTTTACAGAAAATTTATGTAATCATGGAATTATTTATTCTTTGAATGTTTGAAATAATTTACTGATGAATTCAATTGGTCCTAAGGTTTTTTCCTTTGGGAGTTCATTTATTGCTTGTTAAAATGTTTTATTTTTCCCAAGTGGCTTTTATTAGTTTAAGCTTGTACTCCAAGACACCCCAACTGTATCCGTCATTTTCCAACAGGTGATGGAGAAAGTATTTTGATACATAAATAACCTGGGGCAACTTGATGACTTCATGGACTTTTAGAAAGACTGGAAAAACTTGGGTAGAGATTGATGAAACTGTTAAGTTGACTAAAGAAACCTGGCCTGAACTTGCCAATTGCCAGTTGCCAATTTTTTTTTAATTTATCAATTTTTTAACATTGGGTTATTTAAATAACCTTCTTTGGTTCTGTTCACCTGGGTGTGTTTTTTTGTAAATATTCATCCATTTCATCTAAGTTATCAAATTTTGGGAATGTACTTAGACAAAACAGTTCCACTAGTTCCCTTCATTTCCTATTCAATTGGGAATTCTCCTTATATATTTTTGTTAGTTTAGTTTTTCTCTTTAAAAAACATCAGACAAGCCAACTGCTTATCTCCTTTATTGTTTTTCTTCAAAAAAGAGCTTAGTTTTATTGATCAATTCAGTTATATTTTAGCTTTCAGTTTTGTTAGTATTTGTTTTGCCGAATTTCTATACTATTTGAGTTTTTTTAATTTGTTGCCTTTCTATTTAAAAAAAAGATAGATACCCAATTCATTGATTTGTTATTTCTCTCTTTTGTTGATGTTTTGGACATATACATTTCTCCTAAGAACTGCATTAGCTATATTCCATCTTTACAACCAGAAGGTAGTAAAAGAAGAGTTCACTCAACCCTATAGATCGATAATTGAAACAATATGCTTCCCCCTGCTTGCCCAGTTCTCCTTGCCCCACCCCAGACCATGGACTTTTGCTCTTTCTTTTCCCCGTCTAATGCTCCCTTCATGCTTCACCATCCAAAGCTAGGTTTGGTTTTGCACATTACTACTCCCTCATCTAACTCACCCTCCCCTCTTAAACTTCCTACCCCAGTACCCACCTATTTCCCTATTGACTTTAATATATTTCGACACAACACTCTTTCTTTTTATGTATGTTCAATCTCTTTTTTCCAGTTCAGATGAAAATCATTTTTGTGGGACTCCTGTGGCCCTGACTCTTTTTCCTACATCGATAGACTCTTCATTGCGTGTAACTCTAGTACATGAGATAGCAAGTTCTCTCCCCTGCCTTCTCCTTTCCTTCTTTTCTTAAGACCATCAAAACTGTAAGAAACCACCCCAAGGCCTTCTCCTTGTCTTACTTACCTTCTCCATGAGCCTTGAAAAGAGTAGGGCCTGAGAGAATACATTTCTTCTCTCATTAGAATGTAAACAAAAAGTTCTCATACAACCCCTTCCAAGTGATCACATATATTTACCTTTCTGTCTCTCTCTTTACTTGGGTGTTTACCTTTCCAAACCTGTGCCCGGTTCTGGCCTTTTTATTAGGAATTCTTGGAAGTCTCCTATTTCATGAAAGATATGGATTGTATTCAGTTTTGCCTGATAGTGGTTGTTGCTGTTGCATGCCTTTATCATCTGCCTTTTGTAATATCGTATTACAAGCTCTCCTCTCTTTTACGGTTACAGTTGTGAAGTCGTATGTGATCTTTACCGAGGCTACTTGGAATTTAAACTCTTTCTTTTTGTCTATTTGTGATTTATTTTTCACCTGAAAGCTCTGGATTTGGGTTATGATGTTTACGGGAATTTTCACTTGGGGATGTATTTAGGTGGTGACCCATGGATTCGTTCTACAGTCACTTTTCCTTCTGGTTCTAACAGATCTGGGCAGATTTTGTTTATGATTTTTTTGGAATAAGGCATTTTAGTTTTTTTGGTCATGATTTTTAGATAGTCCAATGATTATCTCTTCAGATAAGTTGGTTTTGATAGTGACTACCTTACATTTTCTTTTGGCTTTTTTCCCCTTAGTCTTTTGATTTTGTTTTAATTCAGTTTTCCATTGTTTTCAGTTGTGATTTCTCTCTTTCCTACCTCACCCTTCTCCACCTATTGAAAAAGTAAGAAAAAGAGAACCTGTTACAAGCATGTGTAGATCGTCAAGCAAAATAAATTCCTACATTGGCCACATCCCCCAAAATGCTTTACTCTGCACCGAGTCCGTCCCCTCTATCTAGAAGTAGATGGGTGGGGTTCTTTAAAGTTATGTTAGTTCAATTTTATTTTACTTCCAGCTCTGGATTCCTTCTGATTTTGTTTGAATAGTTACTGTTTTCTCATGGAGGTGTTACTCTCTGTTTGGCCCATTCTAAGTTTCAGGGCTCTTAGTGGTATTTGTATTGCTTCCTCCCAAACTTCTGTTTCTTTTAACATTACGTTTTGTGTCTCGAGTTTTATTTCTTCCAGGTACTCTTCTTGTCCCTGAGGCTAGAATATTCTTTTCTCTGAGACTCTACTCAGAACTGTTATAGCGCTCTTCTTTTGGGTTCTGAGCCTGCTTTCTGGGCTTCTCTCAGGCCGTAATATTTCTTTTGTTTGCTCTTATCTCCAGCCTCAGTTTCTGGCCTGGGGCTTTGCCCTTGGATCAGACTCTGTTCCCTCCCTCGCTCTTGGGTTGCATGAATTGACACTGCTTAGTCCTGGATATAGGACCTAAGACTAGGCCCTTCTTTCTGAGGCTGTTTCAGGGTTTGGGCTCAGTCTCCTGGTGGCTTGACTTTCGCTGAGGTTTGGGCCTTGGCATCTTCTCTGTCTTCCTCTTGCGTAGTTCCAAGCCTGGAGTTGGCTCCATCCCTCGCTGCGATGCTGACAGGATGTACCCAGCCGCTCCCTCCTGGACCTTTCTCCTGCAGTGGCTTGGGTGTGGACAGCTTGGGCATTTGGTTGTCTGTGCACTGGTCTGGTACTGCTACAGTTGGATTTGATGGTGCCAAAGGTCCCTCTTAGTGCTCATTCCTGTTCCATATCATTTCCCTCATAGTCATCCCTGCCTTCTCGGGGACTAGGGGAGAAGAAGTGAGAAGGAAGCGGCCATAGTCGCTGCAGGCCTAGGAAAACTGCCCGTTCACCACAGTCTTCCTGGGCATCAGCAGAAAGGGAGGCACCCTGAGGAACTTTGCCCTTGGGACTGAGGACCCTCAGTCCTCTGTGGATGCCACAGGCAAGTGGTCCTGCTGGCTAGAAGCCAGAGTGGCCCCCACACCTGCCCCAACCTCCAGGACCCTGGAATATTCACTGTTCACTGTCATGCCAGGGATAGCCTCAGATGCCAGAAGGCACAGGTGTGGCTGGATGGGACGGAGGCCTTAACAGGCCAGGTTGGAAACAGCTTCAGCTACTGGCCTGGTCTCTATCCTACAGCAGACACCCACCCCCTACACACACACACACACACACACACACACACACACTCTCTCTCTCTCTCTCTCTCTCTCTCTCTCTCTCTCTCTCTCTCTCTCTCCCCCATCACCTCTTACATTCTTTGTTTAGGTACCTCTGCTCCTCCTTCTAATCTGTGCCTAAGAAACCAGCTGCTGATACACAGAGGGCTCAGGATAGTCCAGAGCACAGTCTCTTCTCTTAATTGCATCTACTTATGCTTTGAGCAGGGGCCAGGACTAGAGCCTGGCCAACCAAGGAGGGGCAGGGCCCCAAGCTGCTCAGCCTATCCCCCACCGGGGCCTGGGGCTTCAGGAACAAGCTTGAGTTCACGTGCCTGTCTAGCTTCAAAACCAGGGCCTTTAGAGCACGGAAACCCAAGGAGGAAGGAGGGAGGGAGGGAACACTTGTCTCACAGAAGGCACAAATGTGGGGTGCCCAGCGGAGCAGTGTCAAAGGCTTGCAGAATGTTAGAGTTGGGGGAGGCTCAGAGATTATCTCCCACCTTCTCATCTAACGGATGGAGAAACTGAGGCTCAGAGGAAGGGAATTGCCAGAGTCACACAGGACCACAAAAATATGAGAAGCACAGCCAACCTTTTAAAGTATTGACTGGCTGAGGAAAAGCCTTGTTCTGGGCACTGGCATTCAGATTCCTGCCCTCCAGGTGCTTCCAGTCTCCCAGCAATCAGTAAATGTCATTGAATTGGATTCCTGTGAAAGGGCTGCTAGGCAGGGGTGGACTTAGGGTAGTGGGTCCTCTGCTCCTCGAGCAGGTTTGTTGGGACCTTGGAAAGGGAAGCTGGACTGAGTCACTCAGAGGGTCTGAGGGCCAAGGCCTGGCCCTCCCACTCACATCAGGATGGCAGCTCCTGGCAGGGGAGCCAGCTCTCCGTAGTTCTGCCCTCCCCCCCCTCCCACCCCTATGGCCAATCAGCAGCACATCTTATCAGAAAGGAAAGAGACAGCCTGGGCTAACCTAGCTGTGCAGTCTGGGCCAAGTCCCTGTCTCTGGCCCCCCGCCCTGCCTTCCTCCTGGGACAGGCAGGTGCGGGGCAAAGGAAGATAAGGAAGTGCTTGGAGCCTGGCAGTGAAAAGAGGGGAAGGTCCTGAGTTCAAATTATGTTCTGCCGCCAGTTACTGCGTCTCAGTTTCTTTTTCTGTAAAATGAAGGGCTTGGATTAGATGACCCCTAACACGCTTTCCAGACCTGTTGGCCTCTCTCTATATGCCTGCTGGGCTTGCGGTCCAAGGTCCCATCCTTGGAACTCACAGTCAACTCCTTCTCCTGCTTTGGGCAGGGCAGCTACATCTGGCATTTACCCTCTTTGCCGTACTCCGTCTCCTCCTCCGGCCGCTGCTGTCCAGTGCTGTGCCCGTCAGCTTCGATCCAAGAACACCTCAGACCCTTTCGCCAGGGCCACACCACAGGACAACCTATGAAAACTTCAGCAGAGGGGGCAGCCAGCAGGGAGCATCCTGGCTCAGAGCCAGGAAGGATGGGGTCCCTGTCTGCCTGCCTTTGCCTCTCTTGCCTCCCCCAAAGCTCCACAACCCCCAAACTCATTCCGCTCCATATTCCTTGTGGCCGAGGCAGCGGTGTAGCTTCAGAAGTGGGGGCTCCCACCCCAGTGTCAGAAAGGGCTACATTTCTTGTGCTGACCTGCAGTTTCTCTGCTCACATCCGTACCCAGCCCCCCCCCAAAAGGAGCCCCAGTCCTGCTTTGTCTGCACTGAGACATCTCCCCCTGCCCCAATGCCAAGGACCCCAAGCAGAGCTCCTCATCTTTGTTACCCTGGAGAACCACACCCCCCACCCCGAGTTTTGTGACTTCAGTGAATGATCCTACTGTTTCCTGGGCTCCTGACTCTGGGTCATCTCTGTCCCCTCCCTCTCTCTTGCCCCTCCAACCAATGGCTCACCCAAACCTTGATGATATCACAGGACACAGAGCTGACAGGGCCTTAGAGACATCTTCATTTTATAGAGGGAGCAGCCGGGTCCAGGGTCACCCCGAAAGTGGGCAGACCAGGAATTCCCGCTCCAGGTCCTCGCCACCATCCAGCAGCAGGGCCTCATCCCTTCTACCCTGAAGTCTTATCAATGTCTCCCTGGGGTGATCCCTCTCCTCCACCAGTTGAGGCCACCCCATCTACCTCCTGGCCAGAGCCCCTATTAGTCTCTCCGAATCCAACGCTGGGCTAATCTTCCTAAAATAGTACTTTCTGTGCGCCCCTCACCTGCTGAAGCACCTGCTGTGGTTTCCAAATACCTTCAGGACAAAGTCTGTCTTCTCACTGCCCTCGGGCCTTCACTCCTCTCCAGGCGCACTCTTCACACATTGTCTGCCCCTTTGGAATGCACGCCACCTGAGGGCAGGGACTGACTTTCTTTCTGCTTGTTTTTGTATCCCCATGGAAAGTGCCAGGCACACAGTAAGTGTTTATTGAGTGCTTGCCACTAGACTCCATGTGCTGTTGCCTGCCTCGGCCAGACTCCTCCCCCAATCCCACCTGTCCTCCAGGACTCAGCTCCATCAGGAAGCCTTCTGCTGCTGCACTCTTTTCTTTGGCCCCAGCAATGACCGCTTCCATAGCTGCTGCCTTGGTGGAGTTGTGTGTCCTGGGCAAACCGACCCTCATATCCACTTTATTGGACAACCTTTCCTGCGGAAGATTGCTCTACTGTGGGCCCCTCACCCCCTGTGCCCAAGGGCTAGGTTTTCTCCCCCAAGCACAGGATGGAAGGTAGCCATTGACCAAACCGTGCAAAGTCCTCATCTTCATTCAGGTGGGGATGCTGGGGGCATGGGTACGGGAAGAGGGGGAGTGACCCAGTGCCATCAAGTGAGTCAGTAGTGAAGCCAGGCCTTGAACTCGTCCTTCTTGGCTCTCAGCCAGGATGCTCCCGGCTGGCCCCACCCTCTGCCCAAGTTTTCATAGGCTGTCCCATGGTGCATCCCTTGGCAAAGTCCATGGGAATCCATCGCTGCCCTCCCCCAGCTGGCCTGCCCACTCCTGAGATCCCTCCCCAACCAGATCCTGCTGGAGAGCGTTGGGCCAAGCCCCAGGGAGGCACCAGCAGGTCCTCGTCACCGAAGGAGCTAGATGGAACGATTAAGCAGGAGAATTTTTACATTGCCAATAAACTATTTGGACTCCGCTAATTATTCTCTTGGGGAAAGAAATGCAGATTAATTATGATAATAGAGCTAGGGCAGAATATGTCCTGAGTCTGACAGACCCCAGCCTAGGGCAGGGAGCTTCAGAAGCTGACCCCAAACCTGGAAGGGAAGGCCTCCTCCCCTGCTCCAGACTGATAGGCACAAAGGAACATGGGGTGCCCACCCTCCCTGAATCCCCCTCCCCACTCTGAGCTAGAACAGCACAGAACACACATCAGAAAAGGAAAGAGAGCAAGGGAGAAGGGGAGAGGGAGATGGGGAGAAGAGAGAGGACGGGGCGAGGTGGAGGACAGAGAAGGAGAGAAAGGGAGAGGGGAAGGGGAGGGAAGAAAGAGACAGGGACAGAGACAAAGAGAGGCAGAGAGTGTACGGGAAAAAGAGAGAGAAAGAGGAGAGAGAAAGAGAAAGAAAGAAAGAGGGAAGGAAGAGGGAGAGAAGGAAAGAAGAGGGAGGGAACGAGGAAGAGGGAAGGAGGGAAAAAGAGGAAAAGACAGAGGGATAGAGACAGAGGCAGAGAGACAGAGGCAGAGGCCCAGGCAGCCTGAGCCTCCCCCTCCGCTGCAGCAGCACCATGGCTGGAGGGCTAGAAGCCGGCTCTGACTTCTCCCTCTGGGCCCAAGGCCAAGGCACTGTCGTGCAGTAACCGCACAAACAGGCCTGCTTGAAAAAAAAAATATGCTTTTGTTGCCCTAATAAATCTCGTCCTGGATCCCTGCAGGCTCGCTCTGGGCTTTCCTCAGTTCTGACAAAATAAATAACTGGAGGGTTTGTGCGGAGTCTCTTTGCCCAAACCAGTTAAAATGGGGTTGGTGGTCGGGAGCCTAGTTCTTTAAGAGGTCTCGGAGCAGAAGGGAGAGCATCCCTGCAGGCCCCTGGGGCCAGGCCTGGGCCGGGAGCAGGCCCTCGCCCTCACCCTCACCCTCACCCTCAGTCTCCACCTCGGCCTCTCTGCTGCCTTCCTCCCTCCCCCCATCCACCACCTCTTCCTCTTTGCTCTTGGCCTTTCTTCCCTCCCTCTCTCCTCCTTTCACCCCTTTGCTGTCCTTGGTCCCCTCCTTCCAAAGCACATTCTTTTGTTTCCTCTCCTGTCTCCCTCCTTGTCTCTCTCTGTCTCTGTGTCTGTATCCTGCTCCCCAGCTCTCAGTTGGACACAAATGGGTGTGTGTGTGTACACACACACACACACACACACACACACACACACACACACACACCTGCATGATGTTTGCTACCCTTCCCTGGTCCTTTGAGCTGAGCGCCCTCCAAACCCCACTCATGGTCACCAGAACCAGCCCACTTTGTGTGGTCAAACTGAGGCCACACCCTAACACACACACATACACACACACACACACACACACACACACACACACGCACACTTTGACTCTTAAACAACAGCAGTGACTTAGACAACACCTGCGGCACACCTCCGTTAAAGACAGTCATCCTAGAAGTGACTCAGCCTCTGCATTGGCCTCAGTAGCCAACAGGCCTTTCCCTGAAGCCTCCAGGAGGTGGGACAGGTCTTGTGCCTTTATTCTATTAGGTCAGTGAGAGCTGACTGACAGTTCCAGGTCTCACTGTGGGCTTGTTGGACAAAGAGGCTGATTCTCTTTTTCTTTCTCGTTTCTGAGGCTCTGCTGGAAGTTACTTCATTCCCTTTGGGTTGCCAGCAGACCCCAGTGGGGATGCTTCGGCCACCTTCTAGGTATGGGGACGATTGTACGCTGTCCTGATCAGACTGGTGTTTTCTGATGGGAGAGGGGAGTGCTGGGACAGGCCAGCGTCCATGATGGGCAGCAAGTGAGGGCGATTCCAGAGCTTCATCCTAGAATGAAGTAGCCGGGCAGGCTGGAGGTAGGAGGGGGGTGGAGGAGGGGAGAAGAAAACCATGCCTGAGACTGAGGACTGCGACCCCAGGGCAGCCCATTTACCCAAGAACAGTTGAGGGAGCACAAGAACCCCAGACAGTCCAGGATGGGCCCCTGCCCTGAGGCCTTCATCTTTCACTTCTCATGATGGAAGGCACCACCTGGGCCTGTGCAGGGAACTGATTATCAAACATTTGGCCTTGGGGGGAAAATGAACTTCCTGCCCCCATCACCCAGTCTCTAACGGCCCATACGTGAAGCCAGCACATCTGGTGCAAAATTGAGCCGATCACCCAGATGCTCTCTGCAGACGGTGCCAAACCTCCAGATACTTGGCGCCAACCCATCACTCGACATGGTGCTGACGGCCAGTCCGGGGCGCCTCAGCCGCATCTTTCCCCTTCCACCCAGATGTTCTGGTGCTGCAGAGACCCATGGCCTGGGGAGGCTGGACTCTGTACCTGGCCACCGGCATGCCCTGAGGCGGGGCTGAGGGACCAGCACTCACCAGGGCAGGCTCTGGGGCAGAGGGACAGCAGGGTGGATTGGCGGGTGGCATCTGAAGATATTGGCATGATAGGCAGCCCATAGGATGGATGGACAGATGGATGGACAGAGCGATGGATGGTTACCTCACCTGACCCCAAAGCCCATGGGTATGGGACTCTCTCCTAACTGGTAGAGATCAATGCCCACAGGGGAGGGCTGAGGAAGAGATGTCAGAGTGTGTCTGACTTCCCTCACCTTTCTCCTCCACTCCTGAAAGTAACTGAGAGCTAGCCATGCTGAGCCCCTGCTAGCGGTGTGTGCTGGGGGACATTCACAGATGGCCTGTGCCCAGGCACCTCAGAGTGAGTGTGAGGAAGATGGAGGAAGAGGTCATCCCAGAGGGAGCTGAGCAAAGTCACCGGCCCAAAGTTCTTCTGAAGCAAGGCTGAGCCAAGCAGTCTCTAAGCTGTCTTGGACACTTGGCACCGTATTCCTGGATTCCGGGCTCAAACACAACTATTCCCCTGAGGCCAGTGGGAAGTCTCCACCCCCCCAGGCTCATTCCCTATGGCCCTAAGGGAAGGGAAGCCAGAGGATGGCTAAGTACTCTGGGCCCTCCGTACTATATCAAGGCAGTGCCCACTCGTCCTAAGCCACTGGACCACGAGGAAGCAGGAGCGCCAGGCTCATGGGCTGAGAGCTCAGAAAATTCCACTTACTTCTTGAGTCCTCAACAGAACCAGGAGGATGCGGCGGCTGACAAGGGGGAGGCTGCCCCACGCACACCGCAAAGAAGGGAGCTGAGGGCACACACCTCCCTGGAGGCACATGGGCCTCCTGGTCCCTGTGCAGCGCGGAGGTTGCGTCTAACGGGCTGCGAGCTGGCTCCGCCCCCAGGAGGCATCTCTTATCCAGTCCAAAGCAAGTCAAGTATGCAAGCATCGACCCAAATGAATGACTCGATCAGCCAGCAGGCATTTATTGGCTTCCTTCTCTGCGCCAGGCGCCGTCCTCGGGCTGGGGATACCCAGGAGAGGATCAGGCCTTCGCCGCCCTCAGGGACCTTACCACCGAATGGAGGAGATGCCGCGTCCCGAGAATACACCAATGATGAACTCAAGGGAGTTTGGGGAGAGGGGGCACCGGGGCAGCTGGGGGCAACAAGAGGGACTTCCTGGAGGGGGCGGCAGGAGAGGAGAAAGTTTGAGGGGATGGAGGATTTGCCAGGCTCTGTGGTTGGCACTGAGAATAGACACACCAAATCAGAAATGGTTCCTGCCCTCAGGGCGCTTACTCTCTACTGGGGGGGTGCGATGTGCATGCGTGATTTTTTAAAAGGAATGACTGTCTTTTTGTTTGTACGCCAGTATTTAGCTTAGCGCACCCGTGAAGTGCTTAATAAATGCTTGGTTTCCTTCCTACATTTTTTCAATTATCATTTATTTTTCTCTCCCTTCATCTTCCCCACCTCTATTTGAAAAAAAAAAAACTTTCCCACCCTGGAGAGGTCCAAAAATGCATGACTCCTTCTGCGTCTTAGACAGAGAACCCATTGCTCTCTGTCAGGAATGACTGGGCACTCAGGAAAGACCTTCTAGGAGAGATGGGAATAGGGATGGATTCCTCCCACTGACCTTTGTGGAAATCATGCGGCTCAGCCTCTGATCTGAGGCCCTGGAGACAGAGCGGACCCAAAGCCCCCAATCTGACTCCATTCACTCCACTCCATCCGTATTGGACAGTCTGCCCTGGTCAGGCCAGTTGGGTCAGAACGTGGACAAGCCAGCCTCGTCCAGAAGACAGCAGCTGGGAAAATGAGGAGACAGGAGATCAAGATACAGAGATGGAAGGGACCAAGCTCATCTGAAGGAGCCAGGGATGGGCAGCCTGGAGAAGACTGGAGGTGGCGGGGGGGGGGGGGGGGGGGGGGGGGGGGGGGCGGCGGGGACAAGGGTGATCACCATCTACCCATCCAACCGTAGCTGGGCAGCCCCTCCGAGAAGAGTAGAATTGGGGGAGAAGCTGCAGAGGGGCCAGGGTGGCCCATCTGGAGACGAGCCCAGAGCCCACTGGAGCTGTCCGGCGATGAGAAGGGGACGTAGGGCAGTGGCAAACTGTCCGGGATGGCATGGAAGATGTTTTTGTACTGGGGTGGGACTCCATGACCCGTAGGGACCCTCCCGACTCTGGGTAGCTAGCTAGCTGACCTTTACACAGCACTTACTAAGTGCCAGGCGTCGTGCCAAGCATTTTATAATCATTGCCTCACTGGATCCTTTCCACGAGGTAGCGGCTGTTACGATCTTCATTTTCCAGATGAGGAAACCGAGGCAAACAGAGGTTTAAATGGCTTGCCAAGGGACGCACAGCTCACAAGTACCTGAGGATGAATTTGAATTCGGGTCTTCCTGACACCAGACCAGTGTATCATCATCACCCATCTCTTTCGCCCTCATCCTCGTCGGCTGCCTGGGCTCCAGGCCCCTATGCAGGGGCCTCCCTTCCTCTCCACCAAGCTATGTCATCACAGGCTTAGTCTCCTGTCCTGGCTACAGGTCTGCCTCCCTTTACAGCCCTCTGTCTGTCCAGAATTGGGGGCCCCTGGCTCTCTCGAGGGCACAGGCTGTGGCAACTACTTCCTTTTTCAGCGACGCTTCAGGGCTGGAAGCATTGATAGGGTGGCTGCTGGCCACAGAGACAGCTGTCAGCCTCAGGCACTTAGCTCGCTCCAGCTTCGATTCTTAGGGCCATTGGCGCCGGCGTTGATGCTTGTCAGTAACAGCCCTGGGGGGCTGCGGCCCCCCGCCATGGAGACACCCGTGTTTAAAATGATGCCCCCCCCCCGACCTCCTTAGCCTGCTAAGTTCTCACAACCATCCCCAGAGACCCCTTCAGCCCCACAGGAAAGCTACAAGCCCTGAACCCAAAACAGAATGGCTTTCACAAGGCAGGGCTGCATTTTGGCCACAACAGCTGCCTTGGTGACAGGATTCAGACACTGCTGACTCACAGCACACCTGTCAAGGTCCGAACAGGGAAGGAGAGCACGGACTCTCGGCTTTGCTTCCCAAAGAGATGCAGGGAACAGAATCCGGCCTCTGCAGACAGAAGCCCGGGGTTCTGATCTTCAGTCTGTTATTTACTGGCTAAGTGTAACCTTTGGTGTGGCTTCTCCTCTCACATGTGAAGTAGGAGGCGGGTCCTCTGGGCTAGATCTCTAGGCACCCAAGATGGTTCCTGGATCCTTTCTCATGCTTAGTGTTTGCGCCGAATCAGAGTGCTCCTCCTCCTCCCCACCCCATCCTGTTCTCTCCCACCTCCAGGCTTGGCAACAGGCTACCCCCACGTCTGGAACGTTCTGCCCCACCTCTTCAGAGCCCGGGGCTCCCTCCAGGTTGTCTGGGGTCAGCCTCCCGTGGGAAACTGCCAACTCTATGGCATTTCCAGCGAGGCCCTGTGAATGAGACATCCAGGCCTCCACTTCAGGGGATTCATCCCTAGAGTGTGTGAACAATGAACAAGTGCCATGGGTGTGGAATTGCTTCTTTTCCTTCTTGTACTTGTAGCCCTAGAGCCCAAGTGAGGCCTGGCATGTGCCAGGTGGCTAATCCATGCTTGCTCAATTCATTTCATTGGAAGGCCTTGAATGCCTCGGCTAGAGTAAGCGGCTCTTCCTCCCCCTCCCCCATTCTTGTCCCCCTCCCCTCCTTGTTTATGGGTCATAACTGGGGCTTTCCAGTTTCTCTGTTACCTAGATGTGCACCTTAGCCTTCTCAGCAGATTTTAAGCTCCCAGGGGAGGGCTGCATCTCGTTTTAACCGTGCATCCCCTGAGCACAGGAGGTGCTGAGTCGGAGGATTTTGAACTGACTTGGGTGATGGCCAGCCTTCAAGCCCCCTCTGACACCCCACCCCAACTGGTGGCCCCAGCCAGATAAATAAAAAGCCCTCTGTTGTTAATTCTGCCCCTTCCGCTGGGCTCTATAAGAACCTACATTCTCCCTCCTTGGGGCCTAACAGAGCCTGCCCGCCCTCTGGAGAAGAGGGTCCCCTTTGAAGCTACATCCACAGCCCCTTCCTCTCTTGATTGCCCTCCACTCCCCTGGTGTCAGCTCACCGGGTTCCCCCTTGTTCGGGGCACCAGTGAGTCATTGCTTTCCACTCCCAGGGAAGACAGGCAGCCTCATGGAGATGGTGATACGTGAGACCCTGTGTGCTCCACATCCCCAGGCACAGATGTGGGAGCCCATGGACCACGCCCATTCGCCACTGCAGTGCCCCAGGGTAGTAGAGCCTAAGGAACCAAGGTAGCCATTCTCACTCATCAGCTGCTCATGGGTTAATTTAAACTTCAGTGGCATCAAGCACCAGATGTGTGTGTGCGTGCGCGTGTGCCTGTGCATGCGTGTGCGTGGCATGTGCGTGTGCATGTGTGTGTGTGTGTGTGTGTGTGTGTGTGTGTGTGTGTGTGTGTGTATGTTTCCTGCCATCCAAAGTTCAGGGAGCCTGGAAAGGGCTACCTTGCACACAGCTGGAGGAAGCCACAGATTCTCACGCCTTGAGCCCACAGAGGACATTCCTGCCGCTATTCCAATCTGTAATGCTCTGGTGCATTAACTCGGAAACTGGGAACTGAATCTGGGTGTGGTGGGAATGGACAGTTTTTCGACAACTTTCCCATTAAGGAGATAATGACGCACCACAGGAAATGAGGAAGGCAGAGCTGCCAATTCTGGATTGGTGTGCAGTCAGAGGCCCTAGTTAGCCTCCAGCCTCTGGACTTTAATCTCTCAGTTAGGAAAATGCTTTGCTTTTCATCCGGTGAGAGAGAGAGAACCCCATCTGTAGCCCACTGGTCCAGCGGCCCTCAGGCTGGCATCTCTAACTCTGCTCCTAATTGCATCTGGCGCCAAGGGTCAGGCAGAGCATTACTGACCAAATTTCCCGTGATTCCTTTGGGCACTGCTTGGGCACCTGGCTGTCCCTCCCTCCTGCTTCTGGCTTTTTCTTCACAGTCACAGAATCTCTGAGCCAGGAAGCAGCTTAGGGACTGGACCAGCCTGTGACAAAGCTGAAGTCCCCAACAAATGGTCACCCAGTCTTTGCCTGAAGAATCCCAGTGAAGGGCAACCCACCCTCCTAAGGCAGCCCATTTCAATCATAGCTGGCAACCATTGCCAGGAACTTTCCTGACATGGAGCCTAAACCTACCTCTTTGCAACTCCCAGTCATGGCCCCATCACTCCTTCTTCTGTGCTCTGGGGATGAGCAGGACACAGCTAACCCATCTGGCTCAGGGCAGTCCACAGCCTCAGCTTCTCCTTGATACATATTTTCAGTGTTCTTACCTGTAGAAAACTGAGCTGTTGGTATAGTTTTCATCCATTGTCTCACTTTGAGCTCAAGAGCTCAAAATCTCTCATTTCAATTCAGAGAACATTAGGAATTTTACATTTCTCCAGTTTAAATGACATTTTAATATCAGTGGAGGAAGTGCCCATGAGATGAAGTAGTGATTTAAGCCACCATAAGTTGATACCACACATGCACATCGATTTGACATCTGCACATACTTCGATATGGCGTGACTCCCTCTTTGATGTATCAGCCATGCTCAGTTCTGTTCAGGAGAGATGACAGCGGAGTGGAGATCCATCGACAGGCAATGTTTGAATCCATTGTTCTTGACGTGATTGTGTCGGCTGGTGTGGACATCGGATATTCTAGAATTATATTTTACATGTTTATACATTTGCCATCCAGGACTACACTGTGAGCGTGCTTGGCAATAACCACGACAGCCAGTCTCTGCAAATATTGTCACCCTTTGGGAAGGTTTAACAATCATTGCATCGATAATGAGCTGCATTTTGGGGTACATTTCTTTTGCTCCTCCACCAATACATTGCTTTCTTCCAAGTATAATAGATTTTCTTTGAGTAATCTAATTCTGAATGTTTTGCATAAAGTATATAAATTTAATTTGCTTATGTTTAGAGGGTCATGGTGTTCTCATCTTCTTCTAATAACTATTTGACCTCTGGTGTTTATGACCTTGAAAAAGCCATGGAAGTTCCGGGGGTCTCAGTTTCCTCATCTGTGAGATGAGGGGGAAGGTTGAACTACCTGGTCTCATAGGTCCCTTCCTGACCTAGATCAAAGCCCCTAAAATACTAGGTGAGCCCTTCTTTTAAGAAAAATGGTGGCAGACTTTCGTGAGGAGTGGAACCAGGAAGGGCTTCGATGGTAGAACTCATGCCCTGCAAGATGTCTGCACCGAACTTGAGGAGTCTCTTCTGGAGCCACTGCTTTCTGGTTTGGTGCAGTCATTCTGTCCTTCGTTATACCAGGGGGACACGTGCTTTCTCTCTGTTTCCTTAGGGGATCCAACTAAAACACTTGTGTTGAGTGGCTTAAGACCCTGGTGACCGTAGAGATAACCAGAGACTTTCTGCCTCCTTCTTCTTCGGTGATCCTCCTCTCATTTCTTTGCTATGGGTTCTGTTTCACATCGAAGTGTTGATTTTGTTCTTTGTTTTGACTCTACATTGCCTTAATCCTTTGTCTTTTACTTTTAATTATTGTTTAAGGGAATCAGAAACCTGTTTTTTCTCATTGGCTTTTGTTGGGTAATATGGTGTTCAAGATTCCCACTGAGTCTACCGTCCAGACTGGTAGACACTGGCTGTGTGCTTCAACCTGGCTTTCTGCAGAGATTCCATGGTTTTCCCAAGCTGCTTCTTCCATGATGGTGTTGATCCCTTCTCTTAAGAATATTCCTTAATAGTCTGGCTTTCTGCCTATGGTCTTTCTCTCGGCCATGGCTGCCTCACATCCTTTTGTAGACACGTCCCGAAATCTTTTGTCTCTTAGTTAAATGTTGAGAGAGAATGAGTGTGCTTATAATGATTATAGCAGATAATTAGCTTTTAAAATTATTTGGGTTCAGCCAGTCTCCTAGTTGGATTCCTGGAATCAAACTCAAAACGGGCTGTTGGAAATTCCATTCTCAGGATGCGCATCTCCCTTTCAAAATCACCTGAGACATCAGCTTTATTCTTGCCTTGTGTTTCGTTGTTGTGGAACGTATCTGGTATCTGTTTCTACCATTTTCTAGCAAACTTTGGCTCAGCCTGCTAATCCAAGACCCTTAAGGATGCCTTTCTTCATGATTTCTGGTAGCCGTGACCTTCTCTTGTAGCACTATCTGTTTTAACAATCTGGCTGGCAGCTTCTGTGGGGGTATAAGATTCACCCACAGCCAGCACCCAGAAAGCTGCCAACAGCACAGGTTCTTCTGATCTGCTTAATTAAGGAAAGCAAGGTGAAGGGGTTGACGAGCTTACTTTTAATTCAGCGTACCAATATCATTCAGTTAGTTCAGGAGAAAAAGCCAGCACCCTGAAATTCAAAACAAAATGCAAACAAATTACAAACATCGACAGACCTTGTCTGATTCAAATCCCAACACATAGTTACCAGAGTTCAACAAAGTTTCAACATCCGGGTTTACAAGCTGGAGGGCTCCTTAGCTACAGCTGCCTGGAGCCTCCTCATCAACACCATCTCCAGAGCCCCGCACAAATGGCTCTGTCCTCCCTTCTTATAGGGATTCAGACATCAAACATCATCTGAATCACCAGAGCTCAGGCTCTGGTGATTGGTCCCCTTAGGACCCTGGGAGGTTCACATCCACATGGATTAGGTTAACACCTAATGGGGTTTGGGCCTGGGGCTTAGCACCTAGTAAGGCTCACTGAGATAAATTGAGTCACTCAAAGAAAACAAAGGCCATTTTGCTTATCAATACACTATCATGAACGGCTCTCTTTGTGTAAACAAAGCTCATGACTCATCCAAGGGCATCATTATTATCCACGTTGTCCTGACCCTCTTACCTTGTTTGAAGGAGTTTGGATGAAAAAGGGCAGAGGACAAAGCACCGTCTTACTAGTTTTTCTCTTATATTTAACGTTCTGTGGACTATTGAATAGTAGATAAAAATAACAGCTTTTGTGACTGCATCCAAGTCTTGGGAGTGGTCTCATCTTCCGCAGGCTCCCAGGAAGCCTTTTTGAGATGGCCCTGGAGCAGGACCATGGTGTGAATGTATCCTTCATGCTGTTCTTTCATGGCTTGAGGTCCTTCTGCTTGGTCTCTAGAGTTTGAAAGCTTTGGGTCACACTTGGTTTAGAGATTGTGAGCACTTTTGCACAGCCATATCTATTAAAAATGGCGTTCTCGAATCACTGCTACATCTGGCTGGTTGTGGGCAACAGCTTGGTCTGTGATGATGCCCCATCTCGGGATGGTTTAATGGTTGAATTCTCGTGGATATTTTGGCATCTGTATTTGAAGCAGGGTGATTTGTCACCTGCTGATCCATGAAGAACAGGGAGCTTCTGGTGGCTGATTCTGTTCTGGACACTTGACTGCATTTTTCTAAGCATTCAGTGAGGGTGACTGCACAGCTTGGACCATGTCTTGCACCATCTACAATAATCAAAAAGTCTTGAGAATAGCCCTTTTGTGATTTCTGGTGGCTGTATTTTCATCATTGTCGTTACTAATACAGGACTAATATTGGAATATCGTTGCTATGAATATTTTGCCGCACAATTCAAGTTAGCCTATTCAGAATAGACCAGTTGCAGCCTTGTGGCTTCCTGCATCTCCCTGCCACCTCCTCTGTGAAGGACACACTTTGGACACAGATTCAGGGAGACCTTCCAACATGAGGCCCTGTGTACCCTTACCCGATCCCAGAGCTGCCTCCAGGTAAGGCCAGCTCTGTGTTTCTAAAGACCATTCAAGGACACCCTAGAGGTGTCCTCTTTCTCCAAGAGGGAAGGCCAGAGCCTTCCCCTTGCTGGTCAGCTGCTATCTGCTTGCAAAGTCCTCTCGCACACTTGAGCCCTTGGGATGGACCAGAAGAGTTGGTGCCCCTGGCTAGGTCTCACCATGGAGATCATTAAGAGGCAGGCGGTCCTCTGTGGTCATTTCTTGGGAGGAGTTCTGCATTCCATTGCTGCCTTCCTCCCAACTCTTCAGGCCCTGCTCCCACACGTTCCAAGGGTTAATGGTATCAGTAGCTTATTGCATTCAGCTCGTTTGTCTTTGACGTGAGCAGGCTTTGCTAGCTCCACCAAATTCCAGCATATTTGTGGTTGCCGTCAGATGGCCCTAGCTCCCCGGGATAGAAGCCACGGCAGCGGCTGTAGAAACATATTCCATTGTTTCCGCCAGTTTCTGAGGGGCCAGATTGTACCCCGCCCAGCAGGCTCTGGGATGTTGGTGCGTGTCCATGGGGATGGGGAGTGCAGGCCCTGGCTGGTTCTGCGAGCCCCAGCATTGGGCCAGCTGAAAAGGACAGCCAGTGTGATGAGCCCACTTCAGGATGGGGAGGGGAAGAGATCTTGGGGCCTGCAGCCATCGCCCCCATGGCCAGCCCCCACAGGCAGTGTCTGTACCAGAACCAAAGGGCCACTGGTGACCAGAGGCTTGCTGACCTGGGGGGCACTGGAGAACCTGAGATCTAAGAATGATTTGTGCATGCAGCTTGGTTCTCATCATTTCTTTCTTTTATAAGAGAACTCTGGCCTCCTGGCTAGAAGCCCCATAGGGCTTGGTGTGAGTATGGGCTATGGGAGGGCCATGAGGACCCTCCCAAGGGCGAAACCACTAAGAGGGAGGACCCAAAGGCTTAGAACAGGGTTGGGGAAACTTCAGCCTCAAGGCTACATGACTGAGTCAAAGGGCCGCACTTGAGTACCTAGAGGGCCACATGTGGGTTTGAGGCCACAGATTCCCCACCTCTGGCTTAGAACAAGGCAGTGTCAACTCCCAGAGTCACAGCAGCTCTGACTCTCTGAGCTAGAAGGGACTATAGAGGCCAGTCCACACCTGAATAAGAATTCAACATCCCCTTCCCCAACCAATGGGCATCCATCCTCTGCCTAAGAACCTCTAGAGAGGGAGGGCCAGGCCACTTTAGGTGACTCTTTCTGACAGGAACATTCCCCTAACTTCGAGCCTCAATTGGTCCCTCCCCCACCCAAGCTCCATCATTTGCTTTTGGTTCTGTCTCTTAGACCTGGGACAGATGTCTAGGAAGGCGTGCGATAAAAGCCCCCACCCTTGGGAAGGAACTTCCAGTTTGGACCAACAGAATGCCTCTCCACAACATGCCTCCCTTTAGGGACTCAGCCCCATGCTCCAGGGTTCCAGTGACCATGGCCACTTCTGGGCCCAGCACTAGAGGAGACTGCAGGGCATGGATGGGGGGAGGGACAAGAGGATTCTGTCTCACCCACATCACAGATGCCACATTCCTGCCCCTCCCAGGCTGCATGTGTCCCTCCACCTGTGCTCAGCTTCTCTTCTATCCACCCCCTCCTTGAGGGTCCCCCCTGCCCCAGCTGTCAGCTCAGTAATACCACCCAGCCACCCCAAACTCAATCCCTAGGCCCAGCTGCCTGGGCTTCCTATCTCCTCACCTGTCCAAGGGCTTGTGGCTGCCACCCCAACACTGACCTCCCCTCCTCCACCCTCTCAGCTGCCCTCCCCCCAGAGGCCACTTAGCTGGTAGCTGTCCGCTCTTACTTGAGCCTGACAGGTGTTCCCTGGAGTAAGATGGGTACCGAGGAAACCCCAGCCCCAAATGAGGCTTCCTTCAGTGGGGGCGGGGCTGAGCTTCTCCAGGGCTGCCCCTTTCCTCACATTCCCAGGGGCAATAGAAGGATGGTTGGAGCTGGGATGGATGGTGCCCCCACACCAACTCACACGGGCCCCGGGACTAGGTGAGATGCATGGTGGTGAGGAACCACACTGCACTCCCCTCACCGGCCCAAGAATGGTCCTCTCAGGCCACACTCTTCTGGCCCAGGATGAATCCTCCCGCTGCCCTCTGGAAAATAGAGATATTCTCCCCAGTGAGCCCCCCACGATATCTCCGGGGCTCAAGGCATCAGCCAAAGTCAAAGGGAACAGAAGCTTTTCCTAGGTAGTCTCCCAGAACAGTGATGCTTTCTCCTAAAGGAGGCCGTGGCAGCAGGTGCCCCCCATCCGCACAGAGAAGGGTTCTTCCCTCAAATCTGTGTCATTTAGCAAGTGTCCAGAGAGCTCGCCCTGCACTGGCACAGGCTGAGAGGAGGAAGCCAGAATAAGGGCAGCAGGGAGCCAAGACTCATTTGGGAACCAATCAGAAAGACTGGACAGGATCCCAGGGAGTCCAGTGCGTGATGGGAGGTGTACGGACGAGCCGTGAGCTCCCTGCAGAGCTCTAGGGAAGAGACCTTGATCGCCAGGCTGGTGCTGGGGCGGCGAGGGGAGTCGGGTCCCACAGAACACCGCTCACTCCACCGACGAGGACTTCTTCTCCAGTGTCTCCTGCCTCCACATGCTTCTCCCGCTTCCACCAGCATCTGGTTCCAGTAAAAAGCCCAAAGCCAGTGCCGTGTGGCGTTTTGTGGGTTGTTGTCGTGGCCATCATTGTACCTGCTCATTTGGCAAACAGAAAGCCAGGACCCATTCTGGGGGCCAGGGCTGTCTAAGGAAGTGGTGAAGTGTCTCGAGGTGCCGCCGGGGCTGTGTCTGAGCTTCCCCCAGCCTCCCCCCACTCCCATGGTCCCCCACAGTCCCCTCCCATGGTCTCTCCGGTTTTCCCTGCAGTCTGACTGCCACCCACACTCACTGGTGCCACGAAACAGACCAGGGTCTGGACTCCCTGGCTCCAACGGCAGCTGGACGGACTTGGACAACATCTGCTTTGTGTGGAAGCCAGCAGGGCTTTCTCAAGGCCTGGGCTCCTCCACAGTGGTTTCCCTTCGCTCCTGGTCTGGCCATTCGGCCCTTCTCTGCGGCCTGTGGCCAGACCATCTGAGAACCAAGATGTGGAAGAAGATCTGGGGGCCAGGGAGGAGCTGCCCCCAAGGGGTTTAGATGTAAGCCAGCTGAGACCAGCGGACAGTCCTAGAGACCTCTCCTCCAAACTCGGATATAACCTCCCCTCCCATGATGAAGGGTGCCCTGCCCCCCCCACAAGACTCTTTACCCCTAACTGTCTCTTCTTGGGTAATTCTGACCCTGGGGCAGCTACATGGCTCAGCGGAGAGAGCGCTGGCCCCAGTCAGGAAGACCTGCTTTCAAATCCAACCTCAGACACTTACTTAGCTGTGTGGCCCTGAGCAAGTGATTTAGCCTCTGCCTGCCTCAGTTTCTTTGACTGCAAAATGGAGATGATAATCATACCTGCCCCCCAGGGCTACTCTAGGGAGCAAAGGAAATCTGTGAAGTGCTTAACACAATGCTTAGCCGTATACAGTGGGTGCTTAATAAATGCTTACTCCCTCCATCTGTCCTTGGCGGACATTCAGGTGAAGTTCAAACTTAACCAAGCCTCTGAAAGGTTGACTCCCACTTAGCTGTCCTCCAAGCCCAGGGTTCTGAAAGGGAGGAGGGGCATTTCAGGAGGACTATTTGAATAAACAGAGGAGACAGCATCTGTGGGAAGCAGTTGATGGTAGCGGTGCTGGTGGTAGTGATGGTGTTGGTCCTTCGTTTTCCAAGAGGCCAGTGACATCCCGGCTGGTGTCTTGACTCGTTTGTGAATTAGCCTGTAGTGAGGCCGAGCGGCAGTAACCTCATCCAAGCAGGGAAAGTCTTCTCCATCATTTACCTTCAGCGTAGAGAAGGGGCCTCAGGTGCCTGGACCCTCCAGGTCCTTCAGTAACTCTAGGGATCCACATGAAGCTTCCTCTTGGAAGATTCTCCTTTGGGCTCCTGCCTCCGCTCTACAGAGTATCCGCCGATCCCGCGCTTGTCAGCCTCCCCCATTGGAGCCTGGGCACCCCACGAGCAGGGACCATCTTTTGCCTTTCTTTGTATCCCCAGGGCTTAGTGCAGGGCCTGCCGGTGGCGGGCAATTAACACGGATTAAGCAATTGACGTTTACTGACCGACTAAAGGATTCTTTAAGTTGTAGTGAAAGGAGAGCTCAGAGCTGGGTAGGCTGCAGCTCCAGGCGAGAGCATGACTGGGATAAGACCGTGAGGAGAAAACCTAATGCCCTGAAGGGCGGGGGTGGGGGGGGGACCTCCAGAAATGAGGCCAGGACGGCCCACTGTCCTCAACCCTGGTCACGCCTCTGCTGGACGCGTAGGCTCAGCTCAGAGCCCACAGTCACCAGAGGATGTGGAGGAGCTGCTCATAGGAGGGTCAGAGTCGGAGGCCTCTGCCTCGGGACACAATCCGGGAAGCCGGGTCTCCAGTGCCTGGGAGGGGAGAAGAACTCAGGGGGACGAACGAATGTGTCTGTCATGGCGGCTCCCCTGCCTTGGGCCCGGGCAAAGGAAAGCTCTGCCACAGTGGAGTTGGTATGGGAGGCGGGGAGGGGGACGAGCTCAGGCTCCTGCCCTCATCTTGGGCCTCTCGGACAGCTGTGCCCAGGGGCATAATCAGCACCAAACGCCTCTGGGCGAGTTTGAAATCACAGCCACTGCACCCGATGCCCCGGGAGATCGGGCAAACCCGTTCTCCATTTCGGGCCTCAGTTTACTCCCCTTCAAATTAGGGGAAATAGATGGTTTCCAAGGCTCCTCCAAGCCTGAACAGGCTGTGTTGGGTGCACCCTCCCACTTCTCACATTTTAGGTCCTGAGGTTCCTCCTACCTCAGACATTCTAGGTTCTGTGTTCTAAGGCTCTCCCTAGCTCTGACTTTCCCTGTTGAGTGTTCTAAGGGCCATCTCAGTTCTAGCAGCCTAGGTTCTATGTTCTAAGTCCCCTTCCAAGTCTGCATTTTAACATCCCTCCCAGCTTGGACATTCTAGGTTCCATGTTCTAAAGCCCCTTCCAGCTCTGATTGTCTGTGTTCTAAGGTCCCTCCCACCTCAGACATTCTAAGTTCTGTGTTCTAAGGCTCCCCCAAGCTCCAGCTTTCTCTGTTCACTGTTCTAAAGGCCATGTCAGTTCTGAAAGTCTAGGTTCAATGTTCTAAGGCCCCTTCCATCTCTGAGGCCCCATCCATCATCTGTGTTCTAACATCTCTGAGCTCAGACATTCTAGGTTCTTCATTCTTAGGCCTCTCCCAGCTCTGACCTCTGTGCCCCATGGTTCTGGCTCGGGTTCTTTGATGCGCTCAGAGCCCTGGACCATGTTCTCCAAGGCTGGAGCTGAGGAGAAGCTGCTACAAGGACCCGGCTAGCTCCAGCATCCCCTGAACCTGCTTCATCCTACTCTGAAATCAGGAAAATAGATTAAGGCTGTGACAGGACATGGCCCTGAAAGTCTCCTCGTCACCACACAAAAGGCTGGCCTGAGCTGAGGCCCATCCTGGGTGGGGTGAGCTTGGCCAACCTCCCCGTCACCTTCCGATCATTGTGGCGTTTCCGGACACCCGGATGCACAGCCTCCCACCAGGCATTGTCCTTCCAGGAGTTCTCACAGCCCCTCCTCTCCCCCAGTCCCTCATGGGACGGGTTGGCAAGCAGAACATCTCCTAATAACACTGTCCTAGAAAGAGGGATTTCAGAGCACCAAAGCTCAGTCCTCCCTCCCCATCTGCCATATACGGTATTGAGCTGGAGAAATCTCCTGAATGGATAGGTTTGTCCCCATCTCAGGCAGACGTCTCTCCAGAAATGCACTCGTGCACGTATGTCCAAGGGTCCTTGGTGACTAAAGGGGAAGCCAGCTCCCTCTGCCACCTTCCAGCAAGACTTGGCATTCACTGCAGAGAGGTCCCATGGAGGTAGAGGCTTGGCCTCCCCTTGGGAGCCACATCCCATTCCCCTCCCATCCCCATAGACTGGGCTGCTGCATGCCACCTTAGGGCTGGAAGAGCCTCAGCTACGGCCTCAGAGCAGGACCAGAGTCCTCTCTAGGACTCTCCCCCCACAGTGGTGGTCCAGTCTCTGCCTGAGGACCTCCAGGGAAGAGGGCGCCCAGATTGTCAGGATACTATCCCTTAGAGGGAGCCCAAATCATTCTTTCTAAGCTCCCCCCAAGGCTCCCAGTCCTGCCCTTTGAGGCAGAAGTCAGCGCCTTGGGTACCCCCAAGTCTTCTCTTCTCTGTGCTGCACAAGTGCCTTCAGCTGCTGCTTAGGTGGCATGCCACCAGACTCTCCCTCCTTCCCTCGCCTTGTTCTCCAGGAGGGGTCTCCCAAGTCCTTCTGTTTGCAGTGCTTCTCCCCACCTGCCCAACCCTCCCAAACACCGCGGTCCTTATTCTGTCTCAGCTTCGGATTTGTGTCGGTTTTCATTGTGTGACCCACTCATGCGCCCCACCCCAATAGAAGGTAAGCTCCCTGAGGCCAGGATTGTTGTTCTTCCCTCCGTGTCTCTGGTGGCCTAACTGACTGGGCCAGTGAGCAGACAGGAACCCTCGGAGATGACCTGGGCCTGCCCCGAAGCAGGGCGGGGCCTCTGTGCTCCACATGGTTCCTCAGCCCCTTCGGAAGAAGGCTCACCAAACCTAGACCCCCGCCGGGGGGCTGGCAATGGCATCATCACAAGGTTACACAGGTAGGAGGAGCTTGCATTTAGAGATAGCTTTTATATAAGATTTGCCAAGTGTTTTCCATCCAGTATCTTATCTTCTCCTGGGCTGTCATCCACTCCCATCACCCTCTTACTATGAGTAAGGGACACACAGCTGGTGCGCAGCGGCAGAGGTTCAGACCTAGGCTCCTGACTCCTAAGCACTGCCCTCCCCCGGGCCCGGCCCACCCCCAGCATTCTGCAAGGCTTTTAGAAAGCACTTCCTCCCCCAGATCCCTCAGAGACAGGCCCCAGCCTACCAATGGAACTGAGGTTCCCAGAAGTGGCCCCATGGCCTCCGAGCCTGTCCGGACTCCAAGCCCCGTGCTCTTCCCCTAACCCCAGGCTGCTTCTCGCAATCAGGGCTCTTTGTCCCTTCTCTCCCCCAGAACAGCTGGCCCTTCCTAACCCACAGCTGTGTGGCTGTGCTCAGCTGGGAATGGAGATGTTCCGTCCTGGCAGGCCCTCTCACTCTGGATCAACAGGTTCCATGACTGGGCTAGGAAGGCCAGGAGGGGGTGGAGTGCTCCTTAGAGGAGCTCCTGTGAGAGCCCCCACCACTGTTACAGGTCTCCCCTAAGAAATTACTCTGCATTTTCTCTTTACATATTTTCTATATCTTTGTCTTGCTTGTTCTATTTTCTCCCCCCCCCCCCAATAAAGTAGATGTTCCTTGAAGGTAAGAACTGTTTGGGTTTTATCTTTGTCTTCCTAGGCTCTGGTATGAGGTAGGTGCCTAATAAATGTTCGTTCAATGACTGAACAAATCCCCTGTCCCGGGCCAACTTAACCCTGCCACTGAGGAGTCAATGACACTTCTGGCCATCACCTGTCCCCTCCCTGGACATGTTGGAGTATCCAAGAACTTAGGGCTGGGAGCTTCCTTTGAAACCATCTACTCAAACATTTTCATTTATCCAATGGGGAAACTGAGACCCAGAGAGAGGAAGACATTTGCCCAAAGTCTAATATAAATGAGATGAAGGTCAGAGGTGGTGGCTGTGTGTACTCCACCGAAGAGCCCCCACCAGGAGATGGAGAGGTCCCTGTCACAGGGTCCATGTAGGAAGGAGGGAGTGGCAGTGCCTTGGGCCAGGGCCAGCCCTGCAGGGGGAGGAGAGGAGAGGAAAAGAAAGAGAAAGGAAGAGAGTGGAAGAGAAAGAGAGAGAAAAGGAGAAAGAGGAAGGGAAGGGAAGAGAAAGAGAGAAAAAAGAAAGAGGAGAGGAAGAAAGAGGAAAGGAAGGAAGGGAGGGAGAGAAAAGAGAAAGAAAAAGAAAAATGAAAGGAGTGGAAAAGAGAGAAAGAAAGAGAGGGGGAAGGAGAGAGAGGGAGAGGAAGAAAGAAATCCCACCCAGGGTCCAGGGGTCCAGAGCTAGCACAGGGCAATGTCCTCTGAACAGGGGTCTGGATCAAAGATCACCCCCAGGTCAGCAGCCACTGTAGCTGCAGGCTCATAAAAACGACTTTTGGAGTCAGCAAATTCCATGAAAATGAAAATCCTTTCCTTCCTCTGCCTGGGAAGGAGCCCTGGCCGCTGCAGCCCAGCGAGGAGCACCAGGCGCTCTGAAGGAGTGGAGCCACTGGGGCCTCCAGGCTGCCCTCTAATTAAAAAGGCAGCGGGGAGGAGGGGGAAGGCGAGTTGTCAGTGGGGCTCTGGCACCTCGAGGATGTGGCCGAACTGAGAAGGCTCACTTTCCTCTCAATGTCTCTCCCTCTCTTCTCCCTCTCTTACTTTCCTTTTTTCTCTCTCCATTTTTCTTCTTCCTCCTTCCTTCTCTCCTTTGAGCTTCTCTTTCTTTCCTCCCTTTTTTGTCCCTCCCACCTTTTACCCCTCTCTCATTCTCACTCTCTCTCCTTACCCCCTCCCTCTCTCTTCATCTCTCTCTATCTCTCCTCCCATCCCCCACCTCATCTCTGTCTCTATCTTTCTGTCTCTTCCCCCCATCTCTGTCTCTGTCTGGCTGACTCTCCCTCCTCTCTGTCTCTGTCTGTGTCCACCTATCACTGCCTGTCTCTCTTCCCCATCTATGTCTCTGTCTATTTGTCTCTCCTCCCCATCTCTGTCTGTCTCTCTTCCTGCTCTGTCTGTCTCTGTCCTCCCTGTCACTGTATGTCTCTCTTCCCTTCTTTGTCTCTATCTCCCCCATCTCTGTCCCCCCTCTCCCTACCCCCATCTCTCTGTCTGTCTGACTTTTGTTCCTTCCTCTCTGTCTCCCCCCAACCCCATCTCTGTCTCTGTCTGTCACTCTTTCTCCCTGTCTCCCCTGTCTCTGTCTGTCTCTCCCCCATCTCTATTTTCTCCCCCCACCCTACCTCTGTCTGTCTCTCCCTCTGTCCCCCATCTCTGTCTGTCTCTTTCCCCCAGCTCCCACCCCTCTCTGTCTCTCCCCACTCCCCCTGCCCCCGCTTCCTCTCTCCCCCCACCCCTTCCCTCCCTCCGTTTTCCCCTCTCGGTAGTGACGAAGCCAGGGGTTTCCCTCATCCAGCTTTCCTGCAGGGGAGGGAAGGTTAGATTTAGACAGTTTTTGAAAATGAGAACACCCGGGGGCGGGGCGGGGCTGGGGCTCCACTGGGGAGGTCACTGTGGATTGTGCTAGAGGCTCATTGGCCTGAGCAGCCCAGCAGGCTAGAGAAATGTGAGCTCATGTTTTCAATGGGAGGAAAAGGTCAGAAGACAAACCTGCCAACGAGCCTGCCCAAGAGCAGGGCTGAAGCTCCAACCAGAGCCCTGGTCCCCAGAAGGTCACTCAGTCAGTCAGCAAACACTTATTTAGTACTGAGCACTGGGGATACACAGAAAGGCAAAAGCCGGTCCCTGCCCTCAAGAAGCTCCCAGTCTATGGGGAGACAGGGTGAGGACAACTGCATTCCAACAAGCCACAAACAACTAGGAATAATGGGCAGGGGGTAAGTACCGCCCTCAGGGGAGGGAGGCTTCCGGGAGAAGCCCCTAGACCCCCCAAGTCTGTCCCATGAACCTCCAGCAGGAGGCCAGGCCTCAGGACCAGGAGGAGGCAGGGCCTCAGGACCAAGAGGAGGCCTGTGCCCACTACAATGCCCACCACTTTGGAGCCTGTAGAAGCCCCTGGGCCCCCCAAGTCCATCCCCTGAGCCTCCTGCTGGAAGCCAGGCCTCAGGAGGACCAGGGTGAGGCCCGTGCCTACCGTTTTGGAGCCTTCCCAGGCTCCTCAGGGAGGCACCCAGGCTCCAGGGCCCATGAGGGCAACTCAGGCCCTGAGATTTTCAGGGCAGCCTCGGGCCGATGCAAGGGGGATGCCGCATGTGGGGTTTGGAGCCAGGGGCCTGGGTGCCAGTCCTGCCCCTGATGCCTATGTGACCTTAGGCAGGTCACCTGCCATCTCTGAGCCTCAGTTTCTCCTCTGTAGAGGGCTTCGAGAAGGAGCCAGTGACCACTTCTTACTCAGATGCTGAGTGGCCTACATGCCCCCTGAACTCCCTTCCAGCTCCAAGATTCTATGACTCCTAGCTCTGCCACTTAATACTTTAGTGACCTTGGCCAAGCCACTGCTCTCAAAGCCTTAGTCTCCTGGACTCTCTGACCTCTCAAGCCTTTCCAAGCTCTGCCTTGATGAGCCTGGGGCTTCTCAGCCCCCAGGGCTAGCGGGGCTCCACCCCACCCCAGGTTCACCCTTTGGAGGCTTCGAAGGAGGGCCCTCCTGGAGAGGGGGCTCAGGATTCTGCCCCCCCACAGCAGTTGGTGCAGAGCGCTGAGTCAAGAGCAAGGGCTGGTCTTCACCATCCAGCCAAGCTCAGACAGCTCAGGGTCCTCCTAAGCCGTCCTGCTGGCAGGCTGCCCATGGGCCACGCATCTGGGCTCCCCTTTGGGAGGTTACTTCACCAACGGCTGCTGCGGCGGCTGCCAGGGGGCCACAGGGCTCAGAGCTGCCAGAGGCTTCCTTTCTTTGTTGTGGCTGAGCCTCCTCCCCACAGCCCCAGGCAGAGACTGCTGGTCTTCTTATCCCCAATTTACAGAGAGGAAAACTGGGGCCCAGAGAAGGTGAGCGGTTTGCCCAGAGTCTCGAAGCTATTAAACAGGGCCCTGAGGACTCCAATCCAGGGCTTCCTGACTCCCAGTCCAGCACTCTGTCCAGAGTATCACACTGCACACTCTCCAGCCTCTGAGAGTGGAAAAGGCTTTTGGGACATCCAGTGGCATTTGGAGAAAGGGCTAGTGAAGGAAGGGACAAATCCTCCCAGGCAGGCCTCAGCATTCTGGACCCAGAGCATGGGGCAGATGATGGCAGGGGTGGGGGGAGCAACTCCCCAGGAGTGAGATTGGCTCCTGTGATCATTTGACAAAGGAGGTTCTTGGAAGCATCTGGAGGGACAGCAGCCTTCTCAGGAAGAGCGAGTAGTCAGGCTCTTACATTTGTATGGCCCCAGGATTTCCGAATGACTCACTAATGATTCAGGTTTGAAGCAGTGGTAAAGGACAATCTGAAATCTGGGGCATTTACCCTGGGCAGTCGTTGGGTAGCTAGTGATGGTGGAGGCTCCTGGGAGTGGGCTCCAGGCCACACCCAAGGTTGTCTGACACCCTCCTGGACATGTTAGATTAGAAAAGCTACCTGCTGCCTGGTTGGTGGTGGGCCTGTTAATCCCTGCTTCTGGGAAGGCCGGGGCTGGTGAATCATTTGGGCTCAGGAGTCCTGAGCTCTAGTAGAGCTAAAGCTGATGGGTTAGCCCCACTAGTCTGGCGCCAATGTGGGGAGCCTGGGAAGCAGCGGGGGGGGGGGGGCGGCGGGGGGCAGGGATGGGGGAGGAACAACACTGCCTAAGGATGTGTGAGCTATGGCGCTGATTAAAGCTCTGTGCCGCTCAGTATTGGGATTAGCTGGCCACCTCCCTCAGGAGAGCCCTCCATCCTAGTCTCAGGTGCGGTCAGGTCCACCTGCCCCCTTCTTCCTACTGCGCATTTGGGGGGTACTTTCTGGAGGGGGTGGGGTCTCCTCTCACCAGTGTTTCCAAGCACCATCTGATAGCTCCTTGTCCCCTGGAGGCCCTTCAAAGCAGCTTTGGCTTGCAGGACTGGAGGGCAGCAAGACAGCCAGTCTGCTTCAATCCAACAAGAGCATGGGATGCTTCATATGTATGTTGGGTCTAATGTGTGTGTTGTGTGTATTGTGTGTGTTGTGTGCCGGTCACTGGACACACAAAGACAAACAGAGTTTCATTCTGCTTGTGGCCACTATCAGGATGCTTAGAGCTAGGCAGCTACACAGAGCTCAGCATGGGCAGAGCTCAGGGCATGGGGAAAGCTCCTTCCTCCCTACAGACAGACTAGGGGAAATGTGCCAGGTTTGACTGAGATGGAAGCATGAGGGACAGTGGGGGAGCAGACAGGAGAGAGTGGGCAGCGCCGCTCCAAGGAGGAACTGCAGAGGAAGTCTCCTTTTCTGGCCTGTGTCGAGCGCTCCATCTGTCCTCCCACTGTGGCTTTGGTAGGTCTGCCTGGCAGCTCCCAAAGGTTCCACCAGGGTAGAAGATGTACCCGTTTGGAAGAAGGAGAAGTCTCCTAAGGCCAATGAGCAAGTGGCACCATTCCCTTCTGGCCCCACTAGGGCACAGCTTTGTGGCAGAGGATAGAGTGGCCCCCAAGGGCCTGTCACTTGTGATCTTACACAAAATGTCCTTTTCTCCATCGGCATCATCTCTGTCCTTGGCTCCAGCTCTGGCTTCTTTGACTTCCTTGGGGTCTCAGTTAAAGGCCTCTGGCCTCCTCAGTTCTAGGCCTTCCCTGGTTCCTTATCTCCACATGGTCCTGTCTAGAGCTTTTGTGTCCACAGACGTCTGCAGGTCATCTCCCGTTAGACCAGGAGCTCCTTAAGGACTTGTCTTTCCTTGTGTCCCCAGTGGTGAGCTCAGTGCCAGGCACACAGTAAGTGCTTAATAAATGTGGGTCGACTCTCTCTGGGTCTGAGGTGGTTCGTCTGTGAGATAGGGGGCACTAGATGGCCTCCAAGGGCCCTTGCTCTTTCACATCAGTCTCCCAATGGCTTCCAATCTGGATCCCTTCCCCTCCATTGTCTCTCTCTGCCCTCAGGGGAGTTCATACTCCAGTGTGTGCTGGACTGTCGAGAGGGAGGTGCTGGGCAGAGTGGGCAGGATTGGAGGGGGCCAGACCCAGCAGTCCCCTGCTCCTGGCCCTGGGGCTGTGCCTGTGAACATGCACAGCCACAGGTGAGAAACTCGGGATAAACGGGCGATTGTGAGGGGCCTCCCCCTTCCCCTCGCCCGGACCCATCGTGGGTGCAGATGTGGCTGGATCTCTCTCTAAAGTCTTTCCATATTCAGATTGGGGTTTGGCCGCTGAAGTTACCCAGTGGTCTGGCTGTTAGTACAAAGTGTTCTCTCTCCGTTCTCTCCGTTACCCCCTGACTTCCTGCATTTCTAGGGCTCCTAAGCTGGGGAGGAGGCTGGGCAGAATCAGATGCAGGTGGGGTATGTGCTCGCTCCTGAGCCAAGACAAACCACAATCTTTCTGCCTTCTAGCCTTTTTTTTCCCCAAACTGTCCTAAATTTGAAGCAAAGAATTTGTGCTTTGGAATTGCTGGCCCCGGTACTGGGATCATCACTCTTGCTTGGGGGGCAGGGGCAGGAGAGTGGAGGGGCACCTGGCCTCTTCTGTCCAGCTGCAGAACTAGGGGTGAGGGCTCCTGGTGCCTCCTGAACTGCCCCCAGAGCCCATCTCACTGACTCCCCCTGGCTCCTCTTTGTGTCTGGGCTGCTCGAGGGCTTCACTCCTTTGGGTGGGGAGCTTCACAAACCAACCAAGCAACCTGCCTGTTCCATCAGACTTTCTTTGTAAATACCCCCACCCCCACCCCGCTTAGCACAGGGCCTGTCACATAGTCAGGAATTAATAAGTGCTTGTTTACTTGCTGACTGACCCTTCCACATGGGGGAACTCAAGCTCTGCCCATGCAGGGTCCAGAAGGACGGGTCAGCTCTGAAGACTGGGCTCAGCTTGAGCAGCTCACTACCCTGGAATGCCCTTAGAGCTGGCCCGGTCCATCTTCAGGATGCTCCAGCACAGGCTGGATGTCCAGGGGCTGGCCAAGAGTCTAGGCCTCCTGATTTCTAGATAAGGACAATCTTTGCCCCTCCTTGGGAAGGCCAACAGGACAAGGGCCCGAAACGCTCCCCAGGACAATTCCTTAGAATCTTATCTGGAAGGGAAGTCACAAGCCATGGGGGTGGCCATAAGGGCACAAGTGAATTCCCTTGGGCTGAACTCAGCCTGCCCTCCCACAGCCTCCCATCCCCCAGGATCAGGAGAAGTGGATCCCCCTGGAAAAGATCACACCCCGAGTGAGACATCCCCTTGCTGAGCTGGGGTAGATGCAGAGAACATGGGATGCCGTCTCTGGTTCCTTCTCCATCCCACGGCAGCTGGCTCTTCCCAAGCCTGAGCATCTGAGCCGCTCTCCTAGGCCCCACCATGCCTTTCCTTTGAGCTTTGAGAGAAAAGAACCCACTTTCTGCAGCTGTAGGCACAGCAACCTGGGAGGCCTTAAAGAGATAAAGTAAATAATCCACCATGCCTAGTCAGGTCAACAGTGTATGGGTGGGTGGGGGGGTGCTTCAGAGACTTGTCTGCCCACCACCATCGCCTTCCAAATGCCTCCTCTCTCTCTCTCTCCCCACCTCCCCCTGTGTCCCTGTCTTTCTTCTCTGTCTCTTGTCTCTGTGTCTCTCTTCTCTCTGCCTCTCTATCTATGTCTTCTCTCTGTCTCTGTCTCTCTCTCTCTCTATCTGTCTGTCTTTCTCTGTCTCTCTCTCTCTCTCTCTCTCTCTCCCCACCTCCCCCTGTGTCCCTGTCTTTCTTCTCTGTCTCTTGTCTCTGTGTCTCTCTTCTCTCTGCCTCTCTATCTATGTCTTCTCTCTGTCTCTGTCTCTCTCTCTCTCTATCTGTCTGTCTTTCTCTCTCTCTCTCTCTCTCTCTCTCTCTCTCTCTCTCTCTCTCTCTCTCCCCACCTCCCCCTGTGTCCCTGTCTTTCTTCTCTGTCTCTTGTCTCTGTGTCTCTCTTCTCTCTGCCTCTCTATCTATGTCTTCTCTCTGTCTCTGTCTCTCTCTATCTCTATCTGTCTGTCTTTCTCTGTCTCTGTTTTCTCTGTGTCTCTGTCTCTCTTCTCTGTCTCTATGTCTCTGTCTCTGTGTCTCTCTTCTCCGGTGCTACTGTCTTCTCCACTCTGCAGATGGTGAATCTGAGGCAGTGGCTCAGTGCAGAGACACCAGCTCATAAGGGAGGCTGGCTCTGAATGCGGCTCTTCCTGAGTCCAGGCCCAGCCCTGTCCCACCGGCCTGGGGTAGCTGCCTTTCCATCCATCTCTAATCTCCGTCCCATAAACGGCAGGTCTTTCCTGGGAGCCACTCCCCAATAGTCCTGAGGGAGGGGCAGCCTCCCCCTCCCCGGAAGCCAGGCTGGGGGGAAGGAGCCCAAGGCTTGATGGCAGCTAGGAGGCCTGGGCCTGGTGGAGGGAACCCAGGCCTCCCAGAGGGCCATCTTCACCAAGTGTTTAGAGCTTATGCTCCCTGGGGCAGGCCCTAGGAAGGGCTCAGAGGCCCCAACAGGGAAGGTCTGTGTAGTTTATGTCTTTGTATTCCCCAGGGCCTGGCCCAGAGACTGGCATATTGTAGGAACTTCTCAATGGGTGTCCCTTTGAAGGGAATTGCATGAATTACTGAGCAAAAGATACCCACCCAAAGTCTGTTGGATAAAATAAATAAATGGACGAATGAATGTTGTTAGCTGACTCTGCGCCGGCCACTGACTCAGCCCAACCTGTGTAAGGCTAGACTATTGTGAAGGATGTCACAGTGTCTGAACCATTGGACTTGCCTCGTCTGCCCCTGCAGTGGATGGAGTTCTTTGAGGGAATCACAGTCTCGCTGGGTCAATACCAGGCCCATGGGGACCTTCCTGTTCACACCTCCCTGGCCATACCATGAGCTTGGCAGCTCTGTGTTAGGGCTTTATTTGGGGAATGGGGGAAGCAGGGAAAGATGTGCAGACATCACCATCTACAGACAATCCTTACATAACTCCCAGAGGAAGAAGGTAGGAAGCCCCAGCCTTCAAGGAGCTTCCAATCTTTTGGAAGAGATAAGACAGGAGCTCCCATAGCTATACAGCAGAGTGGAAAGGGAAGCACTCCGGTGGGACTCGGAGACTTGGGGGATGAAAGCAGAGGCTGGAGCCTGTGGCTTCTGCCTGGACTCGGTGGCCTCCAAGGAACCTCCTCTCCGGCCCTCATGGGCTCAGGCTCACCAAGCACCATTTGGGTTTGAGGCTGGGCTGGGCAGATCCTGAGAAGTTCCTCCTCCAAACAGGTGGGAGTACAGCCTTCCTGGGCTGGAGGGAGCCAGGAATCTTCCTTTGAAGGAGGCCCGAGGAGCCTCTGTTTTTGGCCTGGAGTGGAGTGGGGATATCTGGCAATGCTGGTCCCCCGAGAATCAGAAACTTCCTGGACTTCCATCCGTAGAATAGAAAGTCTGAACGCCAAAACCCCCAAGCTTTCTGTTGGTCAGCCTCCCCTTCTCTGACTCTGCTCTCAGGCCTTGGCCTGTGCTGAGGGTTGCCCAGCGACCCATGTGCAACACCCTGGTGGTCTCTGGCCAAGCTGTTACTGAGCTGACCAGAACTTTCTACTGGTTACATCCCCCACCCCCAACTGGGCAGGCATCAAAGCTGTTTTCAGGGCTCCTTTGGGTTCCTTTGGTGGCTTTCCCCTGATTGAATCAAATCAATCAATCATAAACATTGATTAAGCACCTACTATGTGCCAAGCACTCTGCTATATGCTCAGGACACACACAAAAAAGCAAAAGATGGTCTCTGCCCTCAAGGAGCTTAAAATCTAATGCAAAATCTACTAAGTGAATTCACATCTAGATCCAATTCACACCAGTGATTCTTTGGTTTACTTCTGCCCAGGCTAACAAGGCAGATAGACTTTTTCAAAGACTGGCCCCAGAGTTCATCACCCAGACGTATCCCAGATTTCTATTGTGTGTCTGTGTGTGTGTGAATGTGCATGTATGTGTGTGAGTGTGAGTGTATATGTGTGTCAGTGTGAGTGTATGAGACTGAGTGTGTGTGTGAGTGTGTGTGTCTAAGTGTGTATATGTGACTGTGTGTGACTATGAGTGTGTGTGTCTATGTGTGTCAGTGTGAGTGCATGAGACTGAATGTGAGTGTGTCTAAGTGTGTGTATGTGACTGTGTGTGTATATATGTGTGAGTGTGTGACTATGAGTGTGTGTATGTGAGTGTAGGTATGTGTATGAGTGTATGAGTGTGAGTGTGTGTTTGTGTGAGAGTGTGAGTGAGCCCTGGCATGTGTACAGGGAGGGAGAAGACAGGGTCCCTAGGCACTTACAATCTCATAGGATCGTGGAACGTAGAGCATCAGAACTGGGAGGCAACTCAGACACTATCCAGTCTAAGCTCATAATCGTACAAATGGGGAGACTGAGGCCTGGAGTAAGGGGCTTTCCCAGGGTCACAGGAGATAAGTGGAGTCTATCACAGAGACACAAGGAAACTCCTATAGTTGTCTGAGGAAGGCCCTCCCCAGAGGCAGCAGCGTCTGATGAGGGCCTTGGAGGATGGGTAGAGATTCACTGGCGGACCATGGGCAAGGAGGGAGTGAGATGGGGCTGCAGGAGGAACCTGGGTGCGAAACCCTGCTCTGCAATTTGCTGCCAGTGGGAACACAAACTAATCCTTCCCCTTCCCAGGGTCCCAGGTCCCCCACTGGTGAGACAAGGGTGCTGGACTGGGGATCCCTAAGCCCCACTTTGGCAATTCTGTGACTCTGCCAATGTCAACAGTCACTAAACAAGGAAAGAGGCTCGGGAAAGAACTCGGTCTGGATTCATCCAAGGGCAGGATAGCAGGAGGGGGAGACCAAGCTGCCTGAGATGTGGCGGGGGATCTTGAAAGCCGAGCTTAGGAATGTGGGTGGTGGGGAGCCATTGATGGTTGGGAGGAGGGGCAAGGCCAGAGCTATGTTCCTGGACGATCCATCCAGTCACATGTGGAGGAGACCGGAGGGGTGGGAAGAGGAGGAAGCTCTTGGGGCAGATGGACCCTAGTAGGGATAGGAAAGGAAGGCCTCCCTCAAGGTGAGCTTTGAGCTGAGTCTTCATGGAAATCAAGGAAGCCCCGTCCCGGATGCCATAAGTCAGAGGCAGTCCTGAGTTCTACTCCCCAGCCCTCCCAAGCCTCTCCCTGACTCCTGTAGCATCAGACAGGCCATGGTATTGTAGAGGGTGGGGGGGCTGAAGGGCAAATCAACTTGGGGATTGGGAGACTCAGTGTCCCTTCCCCCATCTAGCCATGAAATATCACCTCTGAAAAGGGCAGTGACATGCCCAGCCAGCATATGTGAGAGGAGATGATGGACGGGGAAGCCTTCTGAAACAGATCCCAAGGGTCTGAGTTGGACCAATGGCTCCTCCATCACCTCACCATCATCTTCCCTGGGTTGGGTCACTAACCTGGCTTTGGCAGCTGTCTCCGTCTCTAGGATGTGCCTCCTTGGAGCCCAGAGGACCACTCAGCGCTCCAGTGGATAGAGCGCTGGGCCTGGAGACAGGAGGACCTGAGTTCAAATCCAGCCTCAGATACTTTCTGGCTGTGTGACCCTGAGCAGATCACTTCACCCTGATCTACCTCAGTTTCCACAACTGTTCAGTGGGGATTGTAGCACCTACTTCCCAGAGTTGTGAGGACCAAATGAAATAACATTTGTAAAGCATTTAGTACAATGTGCTTAGCAGATGCTTCCCTTCCCCTCCCACATCACTCCCCACGCCTATGCCCTGCTTGGGTCCAAACATCCTGAGGACAAGTGTATGTCTATGCATATGACTCCCGGTGCAGGTTGTGAAAACTCCCCATGGACGAGTCTTCCCTGAATGAGGCCTCTGCGAAGCTCCCAGGACACAGCTCGGAAGTGTACTTGGGAGCACTCCCTCAAAGGTGGTCAGGCTTTGGAAAGGGATTTGAAAAACTGGCTTTTCTTTCTAAATTCTGTGGAAAAGTAAAACCTTGGCCATTTCCTCCCCTTGCCGAGTCCTGGTAAACGTGATGCAGAGGATTCCTTTGTGGCTGCTCTGTGGGTCCATTTCAGAGGCTGACGCCCTGTTTGAATTGACTGAAAATACTGGGTGCATTGAAGACAGGTTTTTAACCTTTGAGGACTGGCACACTCCTATGGGAGCCCAGCTTCAAAGCGCAGCTCAGAGACTTTAGCCTCTGCTGATTCCCCCCAGGTGTTTCCTACCCTTCATCATGACTTGGCATATGCTCACCATTAACTGTCCTGTGAACACACTATATCTTGAAGCAGAGCATAAGCGTCTTGAGAGCAGGCATGGTTTGTTTTTCCTTCTTCTTCTTCTTGGCATACCCCATGCGCACTACCACAGTGCCAGGCACGGACTCAAACACTCCAGTGATTGTGGCTCATCATTCTAAGAATGCAGACTGCCGCCCGTGCTGGGTGTCTGTGCCGGGTGACTCTTGTCTGCCTCAGTGGTCTAGCCAATGCACCCATCTCCACCTGCCATCCCTCGCTCTCATCCCATACCCAGCCCATCTTCTCTTCTGCTCTCACAGTTCCCTGATGCCGCCTGCTTTGCTAACTCAATCTCAAGGTTTTGCGTTCATGACGTGTTGCAGCCTGCTCAAACCTGCCCACCCCGGGCCTCTCCGTTACCACTAATGCTGTTCGTCTCATGGCCACACATCGAGGACAGCTATAAAACAGTGGTGTTAAAAATGAGCCTTTATTTCTAGGAGGAGTTTGGAGTCACCAAAGGTGATCCCCGCCTGATCTCCTCCTGTGTGATTGTGGGCTCAGCTCATTGTGTATTTGTACAGTCTGTCATAGATATAGACATTGACACAGACAGAGAAATATAAACATAGAAATAGACATAAAATATGGATTAGATATAAATGTACATGGATAGGTGAGCGCTAGACAGTCTAGAGACTGGCCATCAGGATGCATAATCTGAGCAAAAGACTTTCTTCATTCCCTTAGTTTTGCTTTATGGATGATTAAGCTAATTTCTTTAAGGGATCTCATCTCTATTCCAGAAGGTTCTGCAAAGTTCAAGGACATGATGCAACCAGACCAATGTCATCCTCTCACAGGAGCATCTAGAGAGAATCCCTCTTCAGTCTGAATTCTGAATGTGACCTCTGTTCCCCCACCCCCAACCCTGTGCCAAACTCCTTTGGGAAGCAGATCTCTTGCTACGTTGTGCCTTGTGGAATATTTATTATTGCGGGCGTCAAACAAGGCTGTCTCTGTTGTTACATGTTATTGGTCTACCGATGCAAGCCATGTTATAAATGGCAGTATTTGGCTACCGAATCAAAAGCTTCTTTAAAAAAATAATATTTTGTCTATAGTTATTTCAAAAGGAATTTGTCTTTCTGTCTCTTGCTGCTCGGTTTTGTTGGTAATATAGAGAAATGCTGATGATTTATGTAGGTTTATTTTGTATCCTGCAACCTTGCTAAAGTTGTTAATTATTTCAACTAGTTTTTTAATTGATTCTTTAGGGTTCTCTAAGTATAACATTATATCATCTGCAAAGAGAGATAGTTTTGTCTCTTCATTGCCTATTCTAATTTCTTCAATTTCTTTTTCTTGTCTTATTGCTATAGTCAGCATTTCTAGTATAATATTAATAATGAGTATCCTTACTTCACTCCTGATCCTCTTGGGAAGGCTTCTAGCTTATCCTCACTACAAATAATGCTAGGTAATAGTTTCAGATAAGTATTGCTTATCATTTTAAAAAAAGATCCGTTTATTCTTATGCTTTCTGGTGTTTTTAATAGGAATGGATGCTGTATTTTGTCAAAAGCTTCTTCCACATCTATTGATATAATCATATAATTTTTGTTGGTTTTGTTATTGATATGGTCAATTATGCTGATAGTTTTCCTAATGTTGAATCAGCCCTGCATTCCTGGTATAAATTCCACCTCATCATAGTTTATGATCCTTGTGATATATTGCTACAATCTCCTTATTTAGTATTTTATTTAAAATTTTTGCATAAATATTCATTAGAGTAATTGGTCTATAATTTTCTTTCTCTGTTTTGGCTCTTCCTGGTTTGGGTATCAGCATCATATTTGTGTCATAAAAGAACTTTGTTAGAATTCCTTCTTTGCCTATTTTCCCAAATAGTTTATATAGTATTGGAATTAATTGTTCTTTAAATGTTTGGTAGAATTCACTTGTGAATATGTCTAGCCCTGGGGATTTTCTTAGGGGTTTTTTTAATGAAATCTTGTACTTAACATTTTTCAGTCAATTACGAGGTGACAAAATGTGGTCTACTGTGGAATATCACCTGTGAACACCTGGCATCATAGAATCTCTCTGTCTCTTTAACTTTTGAGGGGAAAAAATGTTGGTGTATAAGCAACCATTATTTTTGTTGTGGTCTTTTTGCAAGTAGTTACCATACAAGCAATGCAAAATTGATCAATCAATCAATAAACATTGATCAAGCACCTACTATGTGCCAGGCAGTGTGTTAAGGCTACGGATACAAAAGAGGCAAAAGACAGTCCCTGCCTTCAAGGAGCATGCAGACTGTCAGAGATCTAGAGAATTGCTCTTTGGGAGTGCTCTCCTATTGTGGGGCAAAGAGGTATGGAAAGGTCCTGGGGGTGGGAAGAACCCCAAAGATCCTCCTGGTGACCACTCAATGTCCATAGACTGCCCATGCCATCAAAGCTGAGGTAAGACTCCCATCTCTGCTAGCTGCTTCCCAGAGTGGAGCAAGCCCTGTCCTTAATGAGGCTGATGACCTTGGACAGGTCTCCCTCCCCTCTGGGCCTCAGTTTCCCCTCCAAGGCAGACCTAGCTCTCAAGCATTTGTCAGGATTGTGTTAGACACTAGAAATTCAGAGACAAAGCCCTCAAGGAGCTCAGTCTATAATCTTCGATTCTATTTTTGAGGAGTTGATGGCCTGAGACAGAATGACTATGTAATGTGGATTAAATTCAGCAAGCATTTAGCAAGTACCTACTATGTACAGGGCATGGTGATCAGCACTGGGGATGCCCTGCCCTCCACGATGCTCACTGAGGTCTTCACGTGTACAAGCCCATCTGGCAAACATTTCTCATAGCACCCACTGTGAGGGAAACCTGGAGCCAGGCTCCCAGGGCAGAAGAACTCAGCTCCAGCTCCGAGAGACAGGAAGAAATCTGCCACCAATTTAGCCATGCTCTTCCTTCTTTCCCTAATGTCTGTCTTTTTTTCCTTTAAGTGAATTCTGTCTTTTTTGTTCTCCCAAGTTTATGGCGTGTGCTCGAGCCCATGCTCATGGGCATGTGGGTGCATGTGGGTGTGTGTGAGTATAGAACAGCCTGTCCCCAGGGACTCCAGCAGACCAGCAGCACGTCCATGCAGACACCCTTCATGTGTACCAGTAGATACACATCGACGGGCCAAGGGGGCCTAAGGCAAGCCCTGGCATGAACAGCCAGGAGATAAAAGATAGCCCCAGTCCCTCAGCCTGCCCAAGCCTCTCCCCTCTCCCAGCTCCCCAGCTCACTCCCAGGGCCCCCGGAGCAGAAAGTCCCCAGAGGAAGCACCTGGGGAAGCTCTCGGGAGGTGGCGAAGGGCATGCTTTCTTTGTCCCTTTCCTAGACCTTGCATCAGTTCAGGGCCTGTCCCAGGGACCCCCATCTATCCCCAAGGCACAGATTGGGGGAGAAGGGACTCTCAGAGGCCATAGATGATGACTTCGTCACTGTGGCAATTTCAGGGCTTCTGAATCAGAAAACCTGGTTCAGATCCTTACTGCCTGTGTGACCTTGGGCAAATGCCTTAACCTCTGTGGTCAAATAAAATGAGGGGCTTGGACTAAGGGGCCTCTCAGGCTCCCATGAGCTTAGCGGCTAGCATCCCAGACTTGGAGAGGGCTCTGAATGACAATCGTAGCTCACACTTGGATGGACTTTCCAAAGTGCTTTTCATATGTTATCTATACATTGGCCCTATTAAAAATATGCCCTTTAACCCTATGTCACAAAGGAGAATGCTGAGGCTCAGAGAGCCTTTAGTAAGTGTCAGAGGCAGTCCTCCTGCCTGCAGCCCCTCCACCACCCTCCTCCCTGCCAGGTTTTGAGGTTGATGAAGCAAGTCTTTTACATACATTCTCCCATTATATCCTCACTACAAGCAGCCCAAGCCTGAAGAGAAAGGCTCTACATGGCATAGCAATCCCAACTCCTTCTGAGAGAAAATCTTGTCATGGACTGAAGGGCCCAAAGAGTCCTGGACGGATTAACCAGGCCGTGCACTGTGTCAATGGCTTTGGACCCAGGAAAGTGTGGTCTCTCAGCTGTGAAGAGGCTGGAAGTCAGACAGGACCCTGCAGTGACTGAGCTGTGACCTTGGACGTGAGCAAGAAAATCCCTGCCTTAGTTTCCCCATCTGGGTCAGAGAGATACCACCAGCCACTGCTTCACAGAACTGTAGAATCCTAGCCCTGAATTTTACAGACCAAGAAGATGAGGCCAGAGAAAAGAAGGGACTGGAGCAAGGTCACCTGCCTCTTTTGGTCTGGGAGCTCCTTCATCCCAAGACTAGGGCATTAGTGGGTTCCTATCACTCTCCATCTGTGGTGGTCCTTGAACTTTGGGTGATTTCCACTATTTATCTGCCTCTGATAGGCTGTAAGAGGGTGGGGTGGGGGTGGATGCGGAAAAGTTGCCTGGGCTTACACCCAGCATACCCCCTACCCCAACTGGCCCAGGCCCAGAGGACCCCTGCCCAGAGTAACAAAGTCTCTCTTCTGGGTCCTATGCTCCAGTGGCCTTAGTCCTCCCAATGGTAGCAGATCCAGCAAGTCTCTCAAATGCCCCTCAGGGATGGATGGGCAGT